>NC_137940.1:11087844-11655344 GCF_963969265.1 Rhamphochromis sp. 'chilingali' | reverse complement strand
TATTTTCTCACCCTAAACCAGGAAGACCATCCGCTACCACAGAAACCTGAAACAACTTCTTCACCCAGGGTAGTTGCAACAGGCCCTCCAACTGCTGATGCTAATGTAAGCCAGCTGAAAACCTTGCAGCTCCCCAGTCCTCCGGAATATGTTCTGTACACCGACAGTGAGTTGGAGCAATGCCGAAAGAGTTACCTGGAGTTGGCCTGCTCCGGCAGGGAACAGGCATGCGTCATGTCAAAAGAACTGAGATGCAGATTGGTGAGAAATACAATCACAAGTATGGTGTCCCTTTTGAGAGCAAGCCAAGGCCAAATGGAGCAATACCCCTCTAAGACCGAAATCACTGCAATGGCTAAAAAAGTTGTGGAATATTATCCTATGCTGCAGGATAATGATGCAAGCGTAAAACACGTAAGTTCTTGTATTTGTGTCTCATATATAAATCATTTTGTTTTGTTCAGGGGGCATGATATATATGTATTTTCACCAGGAGAAAAGGCTGCAAAATATGAAAACACCAGTAAAAAGGCAAGGACCAACACCGGAGAGGGGACGGCCCAAGAGAAGGCTCACTGACCTCTACCCAAGGGATGAAGAAGCTGATGATGAAGATGCTGATCGCAGTTCTTCCAGTGGTGCATCTACTCTGTTATCACCTGTCAGAAATTCTGACAATGCCTCCACTTCATGTGAGTACATACTAGTAATTTTGTAAAATGGTTATCAACACACAGCCAGTAGTAGCTAATGTTTTGTGGAAGTCTACTTCAGTAACAATGAAAAACCAAAATGCTCTTGTACTTCTCTCTATCTTAGCTGACAAGGATAGTCGGCAAATACAAGCAAGACATTACAAAACATTACAAGAAATGTGTAAGAAGGCAAAACCAAACCAAGAAGATGTGTCCCAGCTATTAGACCTCGAGTTTGAAGCCAGAAGATCCTTCATTGACTCAGACACCATGAAAGAGGAGAACAGAGCTTGCCTCATCTTGGATGCATATCCATGCTTTAAAGAATTGCATCATGTAAGTTTTTGGAAGAGTTAATAAATAATCACTTTAATTTCAAATATATTTGGTGTGGTAGTAAAGTTATTTTGATTTTATTTGTCTACTTATTTTTTTAAACCTATTGTAGGCGTTGGGTGAGCTTCGCAGAATTTTGGATCCCCACAACAACAAGTTCATCAGTCAAGTAAAACTGAGATGGGAAGAATTCTGCTCCAGGGTAGAGTTCTACGGTGTGTCAAAGAAGGCAATGAATCCACCAATGACCATGGACAAAAGTAAGTTTTACCATTTGAATACAAAGTTCTCATCCTTTAAAATTTATGTTTATGAAGGTTTGTTTCTGCTTTGTCCAGCTGAAGCCCACCTTGCACTGATGAAGGCTCTTCCTCTTTCCCACACCTTCCCATCCACCAAAAAAGATGGGGAATGCTTCTGAAGCATTTCTACATGTCCTGAAGGTAAGTTTTATAAAATTTGCTTATAAAGATCTACAGAAAATTTGGCAAACAAAATATTTCGGTCAAACATGACTCAAAAATGCTTTTTCAGTTTCAGCCGAAAGACTTAAATCTATAATTTATTGTTTTCATTAATTTATAACGTATTTAATGTACACGAGTGTGGTCACATAAGGAGTCGCTTGATAAACCATAAGTCAAAACTACTATAAAATGTGTGTAACCAACAAAGAACAGGATAATGACATCTCCAACGTTATGACCAAATCCCAGCAAAAAAACATACAATTAACATAAGATGTTGACTGTCATGTCTTTTGTGTCTTGCAGCCTACAGAAGATCCAGATGCTGTCCTCCAGAAACGAAGCTTGTCATGTCCAGTAGTGATGTTCGATGGCTGCAAGTGTGTCATTGCTGTTGGTAATTTACCAGTTACAACATTTGACAAAGAAAAAATTGGTGAGGCTATGATATATGTGATGGCATACTTTTATGCACTCCATCTGACTTACCCCAAATGCGTGGCAACCCTGCTGTCTGTCATTCAGACAGAAGTTCTCCAGGATGCCATTCATGAGCATGACACTACATCATCTTACAGAAAAGCCCTGGCAGAATGGCATGCATTTATTGGAAAGTAGTGTGTAAATTTCAGATAAGATTAGGAGAGGGCACTTCTGTTTTGTTTTTGTTTGTTTTTTTTTTTCAATCTGGGTCTTATTTCTAAAATGGAAAATGTTCATTTACTCACCCAGACAAGTTTTGTGGTATTTGGTGTCATTCGGAAGAAATTAGAATCTTTGTGGTCTTCCTATGTCACTCGTCAATTTTAATGGGGCAATGGCGAAACCTCTAAGGCTGTTGAAATGTTGAAACCACTTAAACTCATAATGTTGGACCTGTACTGTTCAATTGTATCTTTATTATCTGCAGGTTATTGTTAAAATGGACAAATAAAGATGGACACTTTTACTCTGTTTCAGTTTTGTTTTGTCCTTAATCAGCAATATAATCTTAAAGTAGTGTTTAGCTAAATTTAAAAAGAAGAAATATCTTTAAAATGATTTAATGTACTAGTTTTTAGATTATTTGCCTTGATTTGTTTGTTAGAATAAGTGTTTTATGCCTATTTTCAGATTTAATTTCTTCAACATTTTACTTAGAACAAGTGGTTAAAGCTTATTTTAGGTTTCAAGCCATGATTGGTTGCCTGGAATAAGTGTAAAAGACTTATTTTTAGCTTTATTATCTTTATTTGTGGCCTACAATCAGTGGTTAAAGCTTATTTTAAGTTTCAATTGTTCTAATTTGTTGCCTGTAATAAGTGTAAAAGACTTATTTTTAGCTTTATTATCTTATTTGTGGCCTACAATAAGTGGTTAAAGCTTATTTTAAGTTTCAATTGTTCTGATTTGTTCCCTGGAATGAGTGTAAAATACTTATTTTTAGCTTTATTTAAATCTAGATATTGTTCTTATTTCAAGAAATCTTATTAAGAAAAAAACACTTACCCCATGGGCAGATAATTTCACTTGTTTTAAGCAAATCTTCACCAAAAATAAGTGTATTTTTCTAGTATTAAGGAGGTGGGTTTTTGCAGTGATACTGGTATTACCGTGAACGGTATAATATAGCCCAGCCCTACCCAGAACCGTGACATAAACGCTGTAAAATGTATGTATCACCCCCCCCCCCCCCCCCCCCCAACAGCCCTTTTGAATGTCTCCCTAATTCTGAGGTCTCAAGGTTGGGAAAGTATAGCCACAACACCTCACTCTTGGAGCACTTTTTTGCCACATGTATCGCAAACCATGTCTCAGCTGTTTGTGGAGGTAAAATACGTCCGCACAATTACGCTCAGCCATTGCTGCGAGTGCACGCGCCAAGGGGCTGTGAGACATTTATACAGCCGTATTTCGCACATGACTATGAAAGGCGGAAGAGGAAGTAGTTCCTTTGAATGTAGACAATCCGAATGTTATAGTTGCTTTCCACTGTGTTCCTGTTAATGATAAACTACAAATTAACCCTAAATTACTAAAAATATCGATATTTTAATGTGAGAATCGATTCTAGAACATAAATGACTGGTATCGGAGGAATCGATATTTCAGGATCGATCCGCACATCACTAGCGTTAACTGAACTTCCAAAACAAAGCTACCTATATCACTTAAATTACACAATTGAAAGCATATGTGTATTGTTTGTGTATTTATACACAAGCACTCATATATATTCAAATAATTTAAAAAAAAGTTCATTTACCTGTTACTACCACACACCAAATCCGGTCACTGGTACTTGCTGGCTTGTGTAGCCACTAAGTAACAAAAGCTCAACACTGCGCCCAGCATCCTGGAGCACTTCTGTTGTGTTTTTTATGTGTTTTGAGTTTTTACGTGCTTCTGAGTTTTTACGTGTTTTGGAGTTTGTACGTGCTTTGTCTGTAGGGGCCACCGTAAATATATTTATTCACTCCACATAAAATGTAATAAATAAATCATATAATACAAAAATCAACAATTCACATTTCAACTTTTAACTATTTAAATTTTCAGCTTTTTCCTTTTAAACAAATTTAAAGAGAAACAACACAAACCACTGCAAACCACAACACAATTAAATATAAATTAAAATATGAAAACAAAAAGAACATGCATATCCTCTGTCATATGGACCTGCATGAATAAACTTTCTGAATCCTTTATCATCTGCAACTGAAAATAGTTGTGGATAATTACTATACCTTTCTAATGTGACATTGTTGTCCCTGGCTCTCTTTCTCTCTCTCTCTCCATCCTGCTCTGTTCCTGTGCTACTGTGAGTTTAACTACCGCTCCTCCCCCCTCTGCCCAGCATAAAGCACAAGGCTCGCGTGCAAAATGAAGCAGAAGCAAAGTGCGAAAGAGAGTGAGAGACAGAAAAAAACCCCCACGGATCACGATAAGGAGCCGGCTCGCGTCGTTCACGTCAAAGACCTGGCTCTAATAGCCATTTCGTTCGCGACCGACACATCACTAGCCATAACGTTTCGGCCAAGGTCTGGCCTTTCCTCAGACGAAAGCCCACAAAGAAAGGAAAACCTCGGGAATGTGGCTGCTGTGTAACTCTCAATTGAGATGTGCTCTACTCAAAGGTCTGAAACAGAGTGAGGCTGGAATCAGTTCTGCCCTGAAAGTTAAGTTTTGTATTTCATGTTTTCTATTTGGTGTTACTAAAACAGCAAGTTAACCCCATACTGCCTGAAATTTTAGTGTGTGTGTGTCTGTGTATGCATTTACCTACACAAATTGTATTTTTAAGAAACAATGTCTGTAATTAGGGGTGCGTTTTGGTTATCGATTTTCCGATTAAAATTGATTCTAGCTTAAATAACGCGATATCGATTCATTAAAATCCTGAATAGTTTTAAATATAAATTAATTTTGCCCAAAATGCTAGAATCTCAGGTTAAATCTCACCAAACCACCAAACAGATAAAATAGTAAATGGGAGTAGCTACACGGATTCTGCACAAAGACGTGAACACAAAGCGCGGACCCACCGACGCATCAGAATCCGTGAGATGTCGGCTTTCGCAACCAACAGCACGTGCATGGACACGCCGTCGGGGCTGAAAGCTGACTGCTCACTGATTCTGATGTGTCAGACTCTGAAGGTGCAGGTTTCATCACTCTCCAACCAAAACCGATTTAACCAGCAGCAAAAGAAGATCCAAATGACGCTTCACATAAACATCGTCATGAATTCCCTCTTTGTTTTGCTGTTTCACTTCCACCACAATTTTTGATTTTTTTATTTAACTGACTTCTGACAAGAAAGTCTCATTTCTGCTGTTTTTTATACCATTTAAAATTATGCAAAATTGCTTAGCTGTGTCTCTTATTATACCTCTGTAAGCTTCAGGTAATCTTTATATGTTGATTCATGGTTTTCTTCAGTTTTTGTTCTACCTCAGAATAATTTTAAGGTTATCTGCTATAAAAAGCCAGTCCAGGAAAAATCGGAGTAAATCGGTTTGGCTGAGATCAAAGTTATTTGATTATTAGATTAAATAAAACTTTATTAATCCATTGGGTGGGTTCCTCCGGGATTTTCACACAGCTGAATAAATGTCAAAGTGTGAGACGTTTGAGAATTGACGCCAGTGTCCTATTATATTTTAGATAGCAAGGAGCCAACGGCCGAGTTTATCAAACCGACACAGCGGTGATGCAAATCTGAAGGCTAGACCGTCCCATGTCACAGCCTCGTACTTCCGGCCTTCTCGGTCTTCGAAGGACCCGGCCCACGTAGACCGCGAAGGTCTTCTCCGAAGGTTGCAGCCGACGTTTTGGGACACAGCTATCTTATTTTATTTGATTGCGTCAGGTTGAGTCTCACTACATAATCCCTTAGATTTTTGTTATGGTGATATCACACTGTGGTTGCCAATTGTCCCTTGTTGCCCAATTATCTGTTCGAAATTTGTCTTTAATCGTTTCTGTATTCTTAAACCAGCTGTAGAAAATGTAGATATCAAGGGGATAATGTCCCTCTGGTCCTCAGGTTGGGCACTTGGAATGTTCTCCGACATCTCCTCAAATAGGTGCGGGAGTATCCCCTTCCCCGGAGTGCTTTAAAGAGAACTTTGACCGCCTCTGAAAAATCCCTGGTACATATCCTTCGGAATCAAATCATCTGACATTTAATTAACTCTTGGTAGGTATGTTTTGGGTGAGAGCTAGTCTAATAGAGTAGTGCGTGTGTGTCCGTGTTTTTAAAGAAAATCTTTATGTTCAATTTTTTTGTAGATGGAAAGTCCCTACCTTTGTAAATTGTAGTGTCCAAAAAAATCAACGCTGTTTTCCGTATCAATTTGATGGATGGGTCATGTGTGTTCAGAATCTGTACGAAGTCCTCTAAGTGTCTTGTCATCCGGATACCGGAGATGCAAAGACTTGATCGGGCATTTGGCCAATGCCTATTTCTCCCAGTCTGCCATAAATATATTGGCATATGATGGAGCAAATCTTTCCTCCATCGCTGTCCCCTTAATTTGTAAATAGCACTCCCCAAATAAATTCGAAATCTTTACATTTCAAATTTATTTCCAATAGTTTTAATATTTCTTTGTCTGGTCTCTTCCTGTCTGGGAATTTTTGGAAAAATCTCCTCACTGTTGCTAAACCTGCTGGAATGTCAATATTTGTATAAAGACTCTCCACATCTATCGTGAAGAACAATGATTCCAATAGAACAGACAGATCTTTATCCAATTCAATGAAGTGATGCGTGGCCTTGATATACCCTGGATGTTTAATAAACAGAGGGTACAAATAGTGATCAATATATTCTGCTGTGGCATACGTTTCTCTTCCACAATCGGACACAATTGGCCGTCCTGTGGGAATCTCCCACGGAACCATCCAGGTCCCGGGATCTTTATGTATTTTAGGAAGAATGTAGAATCGACGACGTCTCGGTTCAGACTGACCTATAATGTATGTCCTATGTTTGGCATTAATGAATTTTGTCCTATGTAATCGGTCTACAATTTGTTTCACTGTTGGGATTGATTGCGTCAATATTGGTATGCCTAAGTTTTTGTAATGAATTTGATCATTGAAGTTGTCAAGTCACTTCAAAAATATATTGATCTCTGCTTAATATAACAATTGTGCTCCCTTCGTCTGCAGGCTTAATAACGGTTCAATGGTTTTATTGTGCATTAATTCCAGGAGTGCTTTCACTTCTTCCTGTTTAAAATTGTGTTTTTCTCTACATGGTCTATACATGTTTTTAAAATCAGTTGTGTCTTGTCCCACCAGTCTGTGTATCTGTGGGGGTGAAGAACTGGGTGGTGGTTGCCAAGTTGAGGCTGCTGTAAAAGATTTGGACTCCCATTTTGTTGTGTTTTTAAAATATTACATTTATAAAAAAAATTTGAATATCAAATGTTTTTTATTTTTATATATATATATATCTATAGTAGGTATGAACATCAAACCTTTTTGTAATAGACTCCTAGGCTGCAGAAAGCTTAAAAATGCTTAAAATGCGTGGCCAAAATCACCACGTTTTTTAAAAACCAAGGGCTGTGACCCTTTATTTTAGGCTCAAGCCTAAAAACAAGCTCCAATGTTTCAACATGGCCTTAACAGTTTCACATGTCCAATGGATCATGTCTGCCTTTGTATGGAAAAGATCCCTAGGAAATTCGGGGGATGTACGGCATATTTCATCTGATACGACCCTTAATTAACTGCAGAGTGTTCTGCTCCTCCGTGGGCGAAAGGTTGGAATAATTGATAAGGGGGATCCAAATTTCCAAATGCAGGAACTGTTTCTTTGCTTCCCTCACTGCTGACTGTAGTTGTTTAATAGCAGTTTCTTTTGCTCTTTGTGCCCTACAATTTATCCCAAATGCCAACACCACCTTCTCCACTTGGTTGTCAATGATTGCTTTGGAAAGTATTCCTTGGGCATGGTGAAAGTTAGTACTGGAGTAACTATCAATTTAGAGGTCTTGGTCTGAGTTGGTCGGGAACCTCGCCGCAGTCAAATCACCTAACACTACCCATTTTCTGGTCACGGTCACATACCGATCCACTAATTTCCTGAGGGCAGAGATGTGGTTTTTTGGCCTGATGGTTGGCTGAGGTGGGGGCCAGATCTAGGTTCTCCATAGAGTTTTCCTCAAGTTGTGAGAAACCCCAAATTGGGGATGAGTCCTCCCTGTGGAGCACTTGGGCAGTGACAAGTCACATAAGTCACAACTTATTCTGTGAGCTAGGGGAGGGGCTGAACCTTCCTCTAAATAGCTCACAGACCTTTATCATAAAGCCACACAACTATTCAATCCCCCATGCTGCCTCATGCAAGGTTGTGGAATCTCCGTCGCAGGTTCTTCTGGATATTCAGGTCCCTGATCTCTCTCACACTCAACCGCTGACTTGAGGTTTATATCTGTCATGGTGGCTATTGTTGCCGTGTTTGGTTTTTGATGTGCGGCTCTCAAGTCCGTCCGAGCTGTGCCCTTGTTTAGTGGATTGAACGGCATGAGTGCGTTGTACTGTCTGCGTTTGTTGAAATTGTGTGTGTCATGATGATGATTATGTTTCAGGGTGTATATGTGGAGGAGGTGGAGGTCGTGGTGTGGGTTCATTTTAATGCCCGTGCTTATCCTCCTCTGTCACTACCTGCACTGTAAAAAAAAAAACTGTAGATTTTACGGTAAAACGCTGGCAGCTGTGGTTGCCAGAAATCTACCGTAAAATTACGGGTGGAACATTTTCTTCTTTAACGGTAAGAAGGTATTGTTATTGTTTATTTTACGGTTAAAAATAGTGCTAGGGTCAATATTTTACCGTAGAAGAAAATGTTTTAACTTGAAGAAAAAATGTTTTTCCCTAGAATTAACATGAAAATAACATATAAAAGAAAGTTTGTGCCAGAAATCACAACATTCTTTCCCTGTAAAATTAACTATCTAAATATAGAAAAAATACAATTTTATTCTGTAACCGTGTTTAGACTAGAGTGCTTTTAAGTGTTCTACTCTTTAAGTTTAATACACAAACCATGATTTTATTCAAATTACTAAATGTAACACAAAAATATCCACCTTAAATTTCCAAAAAAGTATTTTATTTAACATCTTTGATGCTTTGAACATCAAACATTTACATTTTTACTCAACAAATCACAAATAGTTACTAGTCATCTCCATGACAGTAACAGTGAGGAATCACAGAATTCTTACAAGTTCTGTTCAAACTGTGCAAAACCAGTGCTGTAAGTTGAGCACACATTATACTTCACATTACCTTTAGCAGACAATTCAGACACCTTTAAGTGTTTTGGTGCTGTTCTCACTACATAAATGTCAGTACACATAGAATCTTGACTTTTCAAATTATCCAAATACAAATATAGAGAATTAAACATTTTTTCTATAATTGAAAGAAAGTCTGAATTGAAGAAATTACAGGAACAAGTTTACACCCACATATTTTGCACACAGAACTGAGCAGTAAAGCTGAAAATGTACATCTTAAAACTGCATCAGGTAACAAACAAAAACTTTAAACTTGTTTTGAGAACTTCAACTGCAAATTTTTGGATGCCAGCAATGTACTGTACATGCAGCATACTTTTACACTATTGTAATCCAAGAAACAAAATCACCACATTTTTACCAGATACATTTTTCAGATATAAAACAGTGAATCAAAAGTAGAACATGTACTTTTACAAATTGTGTCTAGTAAAACTTCACATTGTTAAAAACTTCCCACTCACAATCAGAAATGTAACAATTGTTTCAAAAACATAACATCTGTAGAGTATGTAACATGGTATACCTTTATCACTTCGTCTCAAACAAGAGGGGTAGGACTAGATCCACTCATGGTCAGCAATGTCTGAGATGAGAGTGAGGACTCTGGGATTGACTGAGAACACTTTTTTCTTCTTGGATTCAACCTTGGTGCCTCTCTCAGGATTTATGGAAAAGAAACACCTTCATGAAAAAAGGGCAAGAGAGATTGAGGAAATTAACAACCTGAGGTGGGATATCAAATGGCCAAGTTTGATAAGCACAAAAATAAATCCATAATAAAAGAAATTTTACCGTTGAAGGAACTCCAGTGTTGATCGTAGTTCCACAGGGTAGTGTATGTTAAAGCAGTAGTAACTGCCAAACATTAGGCAGATAGCAGAGGTGAAGGTTGTGATGCGGTCGTTGACAATCTTCTTGTCAATGCTCAACATGAATGTCTCAGCAGCGAAGCAGGAGGAACCTGAGAATTAACACAACAACAAATTAAAAACTTTAATAACAAGAGCTTTAATGTCAGTCATATATACAAATACAGAGATACTTGTTACATGGATCATAGGATGAGTTATATTACTAGTTGAACTTATATGGTTGTGTTATCCAGTGTATCAGTGTGGAAGCAACAGAACGTGAAACTAAACAAGCCAAGAGTACAAGAACGTGGCAGTTACAACAGAAAAAAAAAAGTTGAATTTTGTACTTTCGGCTTACCGCAAACAATGATGACGGGTGTTGGTGGCACTTTCTCCATCTGAACATCTTCTGCAAGGCTTGTCATCTCAACGCAGTGGAACAGAAGCTCTCCCTTCTCGTCAAAATGAGCCAGTAAAAGAAACATCATCTCAATGACTTCTTGCAAGCAACCACTGGACTGCCCTCTTTCAGTCTGAAGTTTGAGAACAGCATTCAGGACTTGCTTGTGCTTTTGTGCATCAACATATTTGAGGAACTTTAACAGACGTGCACCCTTTTTGTCCACATTGGCAAGGAAGGTCTCCATCAGATTCACACCAGTCAGTTCTTGGAAATGTGCGGTCATACCAACTTCATTGAAGAGAAAGGGCCATTCCTGGCATAGTTTCTGGATGCTTGCCCCTTTGTTGATGTCTTTATGCTGCGTGTAATAGGTGCACTTGACTAGTTCTTTCACAACATCTGTACTGTAGTTATTCTTTTTAAACAGCTTCTTCATTTCTTCTTTTTTTTCAAGCTGACTCTCCACAGTCTCAGAGAGTGGCAAATGCTTTGGCTCCCAGCTAATACAGCCATATGTGTCTTGAACCCTTGCTTTTTGTTCAGCTGGTATTTCATCTGTGTCGTTGTCGTCATCTGATATTGCTTTGCGTTTTTTTACCTTTGGTGTGTCAGGTTGCTTGACATTTTCAACTCTTGCCTGAAGTTGCTTTACAAGAGAATGATATCCAGGTCCAATAACATCACCATCAATCACATCTTGAAGAGACTTGGGATACTTGGCCACCATCCTTTTTGCTATCTCTGTAGTATTGTGTTTGGTTGGATTCTTACAAGTCTTCATCATTTCAGAGACCACAATCCTTATCATTTCTCGTCTTTGTCTTGCGCTTGGTCTTTTCTGTCTTTCCAAGTTCTGCACCAACTCCTCAGGGAGCCTCTGCCATGGTATCTCAAATCTCTCTACCCAGTTTGGTAGTAATGGTGTACAGATTCCTGAAAGTGATGAAGTAGTGGTGGATGATGTTGGTGAAGAAGAAATTGAAGGTGGAGAAAGAAGGACATCCACTGGAGAGGAATGTACAGCGATTGGTGTCGAAGTGCCAGAGACTTTAAAAGTACATAAAAAAAGAGATATGAAAGCATTAGATCATGTTTTCTGTTATGTTAAATTCTGCACTGCATAGATACATTTTGAGATATTAAGGTTACACAGCGTGGTCAAAACTTAATAATGCAATTTGTCTGATAGATTGCATTTCGAAACTCAAAGTGTATTAAATTTCCCCACAAAGCATCCAAGTTTTATTTACACAGAAAGCATGGTTAAATAATGATGGCCACATCAGACTCAGGAACACTCATATTCTAAGTATTTCTAACTTCAACAGCCCTCTGTGCGTTTGGTGTGGTGACAATGTTTTACACTTACCATTTTGGGTCCAGGCAGCCACTAGTCTTCTAGCTTGTATGGGCTTGAGCACTGGCAGCAGGTCATTTTCTGTAATGTACTTTAAATCATCTGTGGTTTCTGCACCAAGTGTTGTCAAAGTATCTTCTACTGACTTGAGAAGTTGATCAGGAAGGTCCGTAAGCACTCCTGCTATTGCATCCCCTATGTTCTTTAAGATAAGCACCTGCGATTCAGCCATATCTGTTAAGACACACATACAAAGAGTTTGGCTCTGGCCCATGATGTCATATCAAGGCATTCAGTCTGACAAGACGCTGTGCTTCAGTGGAACAATCTGGTGTCCGTTTTTCACGTAAGATGATAACGGCCACAAGTCAATCAGTTCAGTGATGAGTCTGCACTCTAATCTCCCAGTGTCATTTTTTACAGAGTACATGTGGTAGCAAGAAAGAAATTCTGCATCATAAACTCTCATGAGAAAATGAAGAGCAGACTCATCTTTAATAAGAATGAGGAGAAGTTCACCAAACTCCATTGACTGATCAAACTTAGTGACAATAAAGTGACCCTTTCTGTAATTAAGCCCATTATACTGAACAGCAACTGGAATCTTTGTATTGCTTTCAGTAAAGCCAAAATGTAGGACTGCGTCTTTAACTTGCTCACTGTAAAGCTCTGAGTAAAATGGTGAGCAATCTTTTATTTGCAATGCTGGAGGACTCACTGACCCAGCAGAAAGGAAGGCCTGAAACATCTGATGTCTCTCTGAAAGAGTCAAGCACAGATTTTTGAAATTTTTCAGATGCCTTGCACATCTTTTGAAGTAACTGTGTTTGCTCTCAAAGCGCATTGTCCAAAGCCTGATGAGAGGGCCAAATTTTAGGATCAGCCCTGGATAATGTCGTAAGTAATGGTGTTTAGGTCTTAAGTTGATATTAGGAAACAGCACCTTTCTGGTTTCCAAATACTCTTGGATGAGAGCATCCAGATAAGTAACCTGAGCCTTGGAAATTTGCTGAGCACAAATTAGGTCAACAATGTCCTTAAGCTGCAACGTTAACTGCCACACATCATCTTGAGAGTTCTGCACTCTGTCTCCAATTATGAGAGGTAAAAGTCTCAAGAAGTTCCAATTTTGAACAGCTTGTCCACCAAGTTTCAATGTTTTTGGACTGACCTCACAAGGTTTGGATGAAGCATCTGTTTCTTTGTATTTAAATTGCTTGATGCGCCTGTTCAGAATTGGGTAAGTGAACCATTTATTTGTGTTGATGAAGTACTTGAGGTAAAGAGCAAGATCGTATGAGAGGACACCCTCAAAGATGTCATGACCGAGACATGGGGGCATGCCAGGTGTGCAAACATCAAAGCTTTGTAAAGAATTAAATACAGACCTGAACTTTATCCCCTGAACTTCTGACACGTCTTCTCTTTCCAGTTGTTCAGTGGCAGATCTATACGTTTCTGGGGTCCGCTGAGGTCCACACACTGCTGGATCAGCACCCTGAAATTCAGTTCAAGTTAACAGACAATATCTGCACAAGTACACTGATGAACTGAAATTTTCTGTAAAACCCCCAATACAATGAGAGCCCAGGTTGTCTCCAGCAATGCAGTAGAGGGCTCCTTTCACTACAGTTTTGTCTGCCATTGTTATCCCATTCTCCTCTAGTACCTTCAAATCAGTCAGGAGTTCTGAAAAAACATTTTCATGGCCAAATTCTTTGAAATCCTTCTCCCTACACAGTAAGACAAGCTGCATATGATCAGTATTTGACCGGGCATGGGGGGGGGGATGTTGAGTAGAGAGAAGTACACAGCCAAAACCTTGTGCTTCTTTTTGGCAGAACCAAGTGGGTTCACTACTTCAAATGCATCCTGGTATAGAACCAGCTTGAGGCAATGTGGATTTTCCTGAAAAAATTTGTTTGACACAAACACGTTACCATCACAACAGTCGCTGAGAACATCTGGTCTTGAAACATTATTAGGATCCACTGATATGAGACCTTGCCAAAAACTTGATTCCAGCATACCCTTCAAAGTATTTAGCAGAGGAACATAATAGGCAAATCTCTCCATCCTGTTCTCGTCCCTGCCCAAAAACACTTTTCTGGGTTCAACATACTTGAACACATCTTTAAAGCACTGAACTCTTGAATAAGCAGTTCTCATGGGCCCTGTGTGACAAGCTGAGAACAAGTCAGATTGTTTTACTGTGTCACAGATTTTTACAATGTCTTCATCTGAAACTGACATATCTTTTAGAAGTGACCTTAGTCTATTCAATGTATACATCTGTCCCAATTCATGTATATTTTGTATTTCTTCAACAATGGTTTGAATGGTAGATGCTGGCAGAAGATGTTGTCCCTGTAGTTTAATGTAAAACATACATACATTTCTGAGATACAGGTCACTGAAATTAGACCCATCCATTCCAGGGTCTTCTATATCTGATACACTGGCACCTTCCTGTATGGTGGCACTTGTAGATGGACTCTCTGACTGAGTATCTTTGTTTAAACCACAAATCACATTTTCCAAACGTTTGTGTTTTCTAGACATATGGGAGGTAAATGTAGATTTTACAGAGAACTCACTTTGGCATCCTCTCACTGGACAAGTTACATGCCATCCCTCTTCTATGTGTTCCTTTAAGTGAGCAATCAAAGCTTTAGTTCCCTCACATTGGCGTTCACAAAGTGAGACAGTGCAATTCAAACCCATTAAGGTAGCATTCTGAGAAACAGTTGCGGTACCAGTGTGGTGGCGGTAGAAGTGAGACTTTAAAGCAGCATATCCAGAAAACACCTGCTTACAACTTACTTCAACACATTTAAAAATACACCGGGGTTCATTACGATGCAGTCTGCAATGCAAAACATAAGCTTTCACGGACTGAACCGATTCTCCACATATGCTGCAAAAATACATAGTCAATATGACACAGCTGCGAGGCTAGCTAACTTAAAGCTTCAGCCGGATTTCAAATAAGGCGGGAAAATCCAGGCAGCATTTAGACAAAGCATTCAAATATAGCTATACTAATTAGACGGTTTCCATTAATACACCCGTCTCCAAAACACGTCTCAACGAGCACTGCTGGTTTTGCAAGGCTCTTTTCAGCCTAATGTAGCTAACGCTAATGCTAGAAACGAGCTAAAGCTAACGTAAATTTATCATTTGCGCCTTCACTGCCTGCAACACAATGCTGTCGATAAATAAACCAAGTTGGATTATTTTCTTACCGTAGTAACTGAAGACGAGCTGTGGCAGACGTTAAATTAAAAAAATGAGAAACAGTTCGACGAAAATGAAGATAGCGTGATGCCGTAGTAGTCCAAAGCAAAACTTGTGTGGAGCTGTACAGACGTTATCTGCGGCGGAGCCTGATGCAGTGCGCTGATTGGTCCATTTGAAATCAGGCGCCTTGATGTGAAACGGTGCTCTAAACTTCAGGGGAAAATGCCTAGTTTTGGGAGGAGGTGCTTTTAAAATCTTTTTTCTTCATATGATAATTAACTATGAATAAATAGAACAGACAACAGATTATTATTTTAATACTTATGGGATTATATGAATTTACCCAATAATATAGTATGTCTATCATTAGCTGTAGGTCTCTCCAGTTGTTGTTAGCTTTTACATTTTAAACTCATGGTTTATTGAGTTAAACAGAATGTAGATTTAACAGCTACATCCCATATTCTTTACAAAAACTACATCCAAAAATTGCCCTAATACATTTCTAGTATAAAGATCTTGGGACATATGTACCTGTTATATTACAATTTGAGAAAGAATATGCTGTATTAAATGTGCTATGAATCAAGAATGGATTTAATGTAAAGTGCTTTGGGCTTCTTGAAAACCGCTATCTAATCCATTATTATTATTATGTGAAATTAATGCAAAAATCACAAAGTCATATTACAGCATGTATCCATTACCAGCACAACCATGCTTACATTCAGCAATTAAAACCTGTATTTTTTTCAATAAATAAATGTAAAAAAAATTGTGTTTGCCTGTTCTAAACTTTATTGGAATCTTCTGTTAAAAAAACTATGCAAGAGTGATTTACAGTAGGTTTATGTATTTTTTTCAGAGAAAAAATGTACATTTACAGTTTTTCCACATTTCTTTATTTACGGCAATTTCACATCAAATCAACAGTTTTAAACTGTTTTATAGTTAACAGGTTTTTCCTGTCGTATTTTTACTGTCTTTCACTGTTAAATATACGGATCTTTTTTACAGTGTGGTCCCCAGGTCCCTCTTCACAGGATGCAGTGAGTGCCTCTGTATTCTCAATGACATCCTCTATCATGCATGAGAAGTTTTGGTAAGCCCACCTTGTGGCCACTACAAAAGCTTCCACTCCTGGGGCAGCTCTCTAAACAGTTCGTATAAAATGTTCTGTAGAGTTGTGGTGTAGTGATCTTCTAAGATGAGCAATGTGTTGTATCCCCAAAAATTGGGGATACAACACATTGTATTGTGTACATCTTTCATACCAGCTCTCTTACTTGCGATTGCGGATCTGCTGCTTTTTGTTGCCCCTGGAAAGGTTTCAAATTCAAATTATATTTGTCACGTACACAGTCATACACAGTACGATATGCAGTGAAATGCTTGGACAACTGCTCGTGACCTAAAGAAAACAAAAAAGGAAAAGGCTATGAATAGATAGGAAATAAATATGAAAAATTAAAAAGGGAAATAAATATGAAAAATTAAAAGGGTAAATTTTACTAGGAAGGAATAAAATATAAATTAAGGTTAAAAAGGAAATAACTGTACAACACAAATTAGAATGAAGGGTTTAAGCTGAGGGTTAGGGTTAGGTACTGATTTTTCATGGTTAGGGTTACGGACGGTGGCTAGGGAAAGCTTTATGTCAGTTAGATGTCCCCACGAAGATATGAAAACACAGTGTGTGTGTGTGTGTGTGTTTATAAGAACACAATATTTGAGCAGTATTTTATTAAATTATTGGAAGACAGCATTTTTCTGATATTTTTTGGTTAAATATTCAAATAAGGCGTTATCTAGCTATTTTGCATATGCTACTACCAGAACAGGATTTGAATAAATGAATACATTTTTAAAAATGGAAGGTTTATTTTATTGCTTCATAAATCTACAATTTTCTGTAAATCACATTCTAAATGGTATTTTAATAAAAACCTTCAGAATATAGACAGGCATAAAACTGTGAGTGAACGTTAATGCAAAATAGCCTGAAAGGTTAAAACTGACATGTTCACATATGATGTATTTTTTAACTGAATCGACCACATGTAAAGAGATGTGCTTTGTAGCATATTTAACTGCCATCTGCACTTCCTGGGAAAGATACAATATACTAAAGTGTAACTGGACTTTTGTTTATTTGCAGAAAACAGTACATAAGCAGCAGATGGTCATTTCCTCCTGTTAGTCACATATGATTTGTCATGATGGCGAATGTCTTCATCGAGGAGTTTTGTTTATTTGTAACCTTATTAGCAGTTTTCACTTGTTTCCTCCCCTCCTGCTCTTTGTTAGCACTCGGCCGTTTTCATCATCACACGGACACTGTGAGAGGTCTTAAAATAGACGTATATAAAACGTCTTTAAAGGCTACAGAGCTGATTTGCATGATGGCCGTCGTTTGATGAGCAGTGGCGAAAGAACATTTGGCTGTCACGTTTGTAGCTGCTTCAGCCAAAAACAGAGAGCAACATTTCACTCCACCCTGTGGACCAGAAGAAAAGTTCCTGTTTCTAGAGACGCTTTAACTTCAATCCTGACACGCTTTTGGCTTTTGCTCACTTCTGTCATCCTTTTTGTTATCATCGCCAAATCCAAGATGTCGCCCTCAAGTGTAGCAGTGGAGCCTCAGAAGCTGCAGCCGCCACAAGCAAGCCGCCACAACCCCTTCCTTTTTTCCCTTCCACCATTCCATTTTATCTCGTGCTCTTTAATTGACTCGCTGTGTGATGACGGAGCAGTGCGAGAGAGTGAGGGATGGAGCGAGGAGGAAAGTATGTTCCTAGATGTGGAAGGCAGTTGTGGGAGGGCTGTGATGAAAAAATAATGATGCTAGTTACATTCTATTACACAAAATGTAGAATATGGCAATGAAGTCCCCCCACAACATTTCCTCCTTAATATCGCCATCATCATCAGCCGCTGCTGCTGCTGCCGCGAGGAATTGTGGGACATCACACAGCGAGGAGCTGTGGTGGATGTGCTTTTTCACACATACACGCTTCTCTTTGTGTCTTCATTTATTCAGCTTTTAATGTATTTTTCATATCATACTTCACCTCATTATGGGTTTTATTTCTCAGTTCTTGGGCTGTAACTCATTAACATGGTGTTAATGTGGGGTTTTTCGTGGTTGCCATAGCATCACTGTTATATATGCACACATGCATATTATGCTACACACTAACATACTGTGTATTGTGAAGAGTTTTTTTTTACAATGAAATTCACAGTGAACTGTTGTGATCTACAGAGGGTGAATTCTGAGGACGTCCGTGAGATGCCACCTCTGTCTTGCTGTTACACATAAGGTGTCATTGACCTGAGGTCTCTGTCCCCTTTGTGTTTTGTACTGGTTTGCATTTACTCGATCGATGACATGCTGGAGAGGTTATATCTCTCGACTGGCTTGGGATCATCTTGACGTTCTCCCAGAAAAGCTGAAGGAGATGGCTGGAGAGAGGGTGGTCTGGGTTTATGCGGGGCCCCTGCAATGACGCAGGATGCATGGTTAGGTGTCACACAACAACTTTCTGCAAAGTCTAAAAAGAGTTTGTTTTTTTATATATATAATTGCAAAAAACAGAAGGGAAAAATATTTCATATTTAAAACAGTCATACTTTGCAAATAATGTGTAATTTGTGGATACAGGCAGCTCATCCCCACATGTTTTCTTTCTGCGGGCTTCTGCTTTAGTGCTCTGGAATCTAATTTAATCCAGTTCAGACATCTAGTCCCTTTTTTAACAGGATTTATTTTCACAGAAAATGATCGGCTCTGTTTTCTTTTTAAAGGAAGGGGAAATCACAACGTAATTTAATATGCAACACAAAGCTCAACATTTAGCATTGAAAGTGCGAATTGGGTGGAAAGACCTGCTGCACAGGTGCACCAACAACAAATATTTTCTTCAAAAAGGTCAAAGTCAGATCTTTGAAAAAAGTCCATCAGTCTTAATATCAAAGCAGCAGGATCACAGCGCCAAACTCAATTTAAAATCTGCACTAAATAAAGCAACGAGAGCTCCTCACTGAGTGTGACACAATTTCATCAGGTTCAGATTAGATGAAAATTTATTGATCCCCGCAGGGAGATGGTGTCACTGCAGCAGGAAAATAATAAAAGGCTAAAATTGAATATAATTAGAAATATGGTAAATGAGGGGCAATACACAAGACAATACAACCACAAAATCCACTGTGTCCAGGACAAAAGAAGATGAAATGAACAAGAGAAAGAGATGAAAACATACAAAGAAGAGGCAATAAAAAAACCTCCCAGTGCTCATTCCATCAGCAGGACACGGTAACTTTATTTACACAGCACATTTCATACACGCTTTAATTCAAACTGCTTCACAAAAGATATTGAGACTTAAACAAAGAAATGTCAGAGAAAAAAGAAGAAGTAATAAATAATAAAGAGAAAAATATGATGGTACAGAGATGAGAGCGAAAAATGATTGTGGCAATACAAAGAAGGGGGGATTCCTTAATTATAGTATAAAAAAATGTTTTCCACATGTAGAGCCGATGCAGATGAAAATTTTACCAACCTTTTAAAAAAATCCCTTCGAGAGGGAATAATAAATTATAAAAGTATATAAAATACACTTCAAGTCTGAATGAAGATCGATGCCCTGGATCATTGAGCTCAATTTTGCAAATCAGTAAGCAGGACTGTTGTATGGTAACAATAATGGTTTGCATTATAAAAGGAGCTAAATGAAAAACATTTGATCCGAGCTTCTGAAAACGCACCTATATGGAACATGGCCTGTGTTTCTAATAATAATATCATTGTAAGTTATCCCGTGATCCATTAGGCCAGACTTCAGACTAAAACACTTTCCAGCTACTCTTGGTCATGTCATGGAGATGGGACATCCTTAATGTGATCATGTGATCATCTCAGACATGCCTCCAACCTGCTGTTCAAGCCTTCTGTTTACAAGGGACAAGTAAGGGTCAGTTGAATTAAAACAGCTTGTTTCAGACAGAAGATGATCTAAGGCCCAATGAATTGTGCAAAACTACTCTAAAGAAATTTTATGTGTAGCTAGCATGGTTTAGCATACAAGCTATGTTGTACTTTAAATGAATTCCCCATTGATGCAATTATTAAAAAGATTGCTTTGTGCATAATAAATGATTACTTTTAATATTTCCTTATGCTTTAGAGTTATTAGCCTCACTATACTGGTATGAAACTGACTCACAGCAGAGCAGACAGCTCTGCAGTGTGTTAAATGATATTAATCATATTTTTGTCTTTAAACAGACTTATTAGTTTGCCTATCACTGTTGCTATTGTGCATCAGTGACAGTGTTAAAACTAAATAGCTCCACCCACAAGTCCAGATGAGCCACCTCGCCACTCCTCCAGGAGCTCATCTTTGAGATGTGGAACATGGCAGGGCTGAAAGGGTTTTCTCCATCTCGCAAACTGTTCTCCCTTTTTCTTCTTTTCGTCTATTTTTTCCTCACTCCCTCCACCTCCCTCTTCAGGCCCACCCTGCATCTTTTGCTGAATAGGCAGATCATGAATCGAGCTCTGTTATAGAGCCTGTTTCCTCAGCGCGCTTTATCAAAGTCAACCCTGTGTATTAAACACAGTGCTGAGGCCATGAGGAGAAGAGAGGATGAAGAAAAAAGCATTCAGGGAGCTCTCATCCTCCTCCACTGTGAAACGAGGACACTGCAGTGGAAGTCCTGCCGGGGGAACGGGGGGCTTCACGCTGAGGGTCAGACATCAGGGGGGTTTTAGTCAAGAGGACCAAACAGAAGGGAGAAAATCTCCTCAATTTCAACCCTTCTGTTCCTTCTGAATCCACTAATGCTAATCCCATGCTATCCTCATCCAGACGCTTGTATCTTAGAGGTGAAGACACAATTGAAGTCAAACCTCCTTCAAGCTTTTCAACCCCCAACTTCTGAGCTCTGATAAGTGACTGAACATGATAAAACTGGCTGAAATCTTAGAGGAGGGGTAAAGTGCTACTTGTTTGCATTTGAAGGATTATAAAATGCATCCTGTGCGACCCAGGTGTCCTTTAAATAACAGTATCTAGTACAATATCTGTACGATATCAATATCTGTAGCACATGAACAAGTAGAGGATTGGCGCCAATGAAAGAAAGTAGTAGTAAAGAGACGCAACATACACTCGAGGGAAACAAATTTTGAACAAAATATTTGTGCTGAACCAGAAGCTTAAGAAGTTTAAGAAAAAGAAAACCTAAGAGGTCAGTTTATTCAAATGGATCGTGTCTGATTCAATTTGGAATCTATGAAAACCTTCACAGCTGCTACCAGAGCTGCTGGTGCCCTGCAGCATTACAGCCATCACTTAGTCTGCTGACATAACCTCTGGGGGTACAATTTTTCTGTTCTTCCAGTGTAGCCAGTGGATATCTGGGCCAAGACTTCCTGTTCTCTTAGCTACTCACTGCTGGAATTAATGCAGAAAAACAAAATCTCCATCTCTGACTCTGCACTTCCTTTTTGGTTCTCTGCACAGCTGTTTATGTTTACTGGAGTAAAAATATGATGGTGACTATTAAAAAAAACAAACAAGCTAAAGCAAACAAACCAAAACAATCAGCGGTTGCATAGATTTTTTTTTATTGTCCCACATGATTGGAAGTAGTTGCAGCAACCAGCTGGTCATAGACTCAACCTCTTTCAATCGTAAGGCGATCAAGCGTGACTGCTATCATTTTCAGACAGATTGGTGAAGGTTTGCAAATAATTGTCATCTAACTGATAAACCCAGACTGTCAATTTATTGTGATCAGTCTGACGGTGCATTCACACCGAACGCGATAGACACGACCAAAAAGCACCAGATGCCCCTAGCTGGTCGCCTGCACATTCGCACCTCGAAGTGCGTCCAAAGCGAACTGATCGCGCTTTAAAACATGCAATTTTCACGTGTGTGAAGCGGAAATGTGGGAGGAAGTAGTGCCAGACGTTTGCAAGACGGCATCTGTCGATCTAGCGTTTGAAGAGAGAGTCTCCCTTCTCTATTCACTGTGGAGAGCAGAGCAGCAGCATAAAGGACGGTTTACACATTACTCATTAAAAAAATTTATTTGCAATAATATTAAAATGCTCAAACTGAAAAACATTAAACATAAATATATAAAATATAACTATTTACAGAGAGACAGGAATAAAAAGGATCCAGCTTAAAGTGGAAGAGCCTCAGGGAGAAGGAGGAGAAAAATAAGAACATTGTTTCTGCCCTGGAGAGCCTGCTGCCTCATCAGAAAACTACTGATTGCTAGAATGAATGGCTTTGGCTGGACCTGCCCCTTTGAACTAGGTCAGAGCATCACGTCACCAGGCTCCTGATTGGTTGTCGCAGCATGACTTGAGGCTGGAGTTCAGATTTTTCCAACTCGAGCGGTAGATGCGATAAGCGCGAATGCACAAAATGCACCACACAAACTGCAGCGTGTATTTTACTTTGCGCTTCAAACGCGTCAGTCGGGCTACTTGGTTGCGCGAATCCGGCAGAAAAGCGTTTTCGTGGCGCATATCGGCTTCTCGCTCCTACATTGACTTTACATGTAAACCTGAACCTCTGGTCGCGTCTATCGCGTTCGGTGTGAACGCACCCTGAGTCAGTCTGAGCCAATGAACACGACTCGTTTGGTACTCTGGCTTCCACAGTCCAACAACATGTAGTTAGTGGGGTTAGGCCGATTTGTGGTTGTAAATTGCCCATACGTGTCAGTGTGAGTGTGAATAGTTGTCTGTCTCTGTGTTACCTCACCTCTCCCCCCACAGCAGCTGGGATTGGATGTAACCCTGAATTCAACAAGGGGACCTCATTCAGTTCTGATGCTCCAAAGTAGCTTTGAAGACAGGAACTGACTTTGACTGCCATTGTTGTAGACCTGGTCCATATCTTTGAAACAACTGTTTCAAGAGCAACAAGAACACAAGTTAATTGCACAATAATTTGGGTGAATCTCCGGTCCTCAACTTCTGATTTTCTTAGTGTGGCTGTAACATTAAGGCCACAAGTCGAAACACGTTGGTCTCCTAATAATCAAATCAAATCACTTTTATTGTCACATCACATGTGCAGGTACAGTGGTACAGCACATGTGAGTGAAATTCTTGTGTGCGAGCTTCACAAGCAACAGAGTTGTGCAAAATACAATAATGTAAACAAGCATATAAAGTAATAATAATAAAGTTGCTCCCTAGTGTTTCAAGTGTTGCACCAGATCTTTGACCCTCTCCACGCACCTTGGAAGTAGGTGAAGTTGTGCCAGAAACTTTTGGATCTCTGCTGTAGCATTACCCACAACCAGAGTTTGTTCAAACATGATGTGTCATTAGAACTCGCACTACAAGTGAACTGCTAAAGGAAACATGATACCCATGAGGTACCTGTGGACTACTGAGACTGTGTCAGTGGCTGAAAGTTTAAGTCCATACATTTTGATCTTCACAGATCAGAAAATTGAGCAGGCTGCTGCCAGCATCCACTGTTATCAAATCAATCTTTTTCCTTTCCTTTCATATTCAGATGCAGACATCTGTTTATAGAGATTAATCAAACCCTTAAACAACCGCAGGAGCATCATCTCAGAAGGCATATGACAAATAGACTGCACTAACATAACTCAGTTTGTAGAGTTTGTTGCTACAGTATGAAACCCTTTTCAGAGCTTAACTGTGTTATGCAAGATTTGTATTCCCTGGATGGTGTTTGCTTGTGTAGCTCTTTGGCTACATACAGAGGAGGATTATGGGAATTCAACCTACGCAAAGACAATGGAGAAAGAAAATATGTTATGCATACATCAAATGCTTATTGGTTGAAAAGCTAACCTAAATGGGAATGGTGGCAATAGCAGAGTTGACCACAAGAGGAAGATTATACAAAAGAAAAAAAGTAGTGTACCTGTAGTGGTCAGTTTTTAATTCTGGGTGTATAATAACTTCTGTCTTTTCTACAAGATAGGAAAAACTCCAAGACCAACAACAGCACAACACAAACAAGAATAGGACAAGACTTCCTTGCGTCTTTGACACTGCCCTCTGTACACAGCTACGGGACGCACGCAACATGTAAACATGAGCCTCAACTTAGAGCTGTGAAGCACCTTCGGACCACCAAAGCCATGTTAATGTTTGAAAATGTAAGATCACATGTTAAGCTTCCCATGTGGATGTTCTCAGATCAGCATCCACCTTTATCAAAATCAAAAGGCTCTGACATAAATGCTTTTTCTTCGTTCCTCAAATTCGTTTTCAATCGCGAACTGTCATCCTTAACAGTGACTATCAGCCTTGTAATCAATCAATAATACTAAGCACTGTTTAAATCATTGTCTGTCAAACACACTGGGAATTGATTCCCTTCTTCTCTTCCTGTCTTCTTTGCCTCTCTTGACAGTTTGTGGTGAAGCAGTATTGGTCCCAGTTCCAGTTTTAGCTGCTGTGCTGCAGGTTGATGATGCACCCTAGATCAAGCTGTCAAAACCTAGAATATGAACATTTACTGTTTAACCTGCTGAAAGTTTCTGAGCTTTTTGAAATTAATTAATGATAAAATGTGTTTGACAAAACACAACAAGGAAAGACTCAAACAGTAGGTATGCTGTAATTACAATTATTAAAACATAACGAAAAGTGTCCAATATCAAAGACCATCCTCAGTTCTAATGACATAAAAAAAACAACACTGGCAAATATATAATTAGAGTAAAATAATTAGAGGGAATCACAAGTGAACAAACAATTATCCTGCAGGAGGAAGGTGACCAGAAAAACCCCCAATAAAAAACAAAAAGGAGCCACCTGAGTAA
The DNA here is from genome assembly GCF_963969265.1 of Rhamphochromis sp. 'chilingali'. Lineage (NCBI taxonomy): Eukaryota > Metazoa > Chordata > Actinopteri > Cichliformes > Cichlidae > Rhamphochromis > Rhamphochromis sp. 'chilingali'. Next base: position 11,630,347 of record NC_137940.1, on the reverse strand, counting down.
CCTCACCTGTCATTTAAAATCCCCTTGCCAGCAGAACAGTTTTGTTTACCTGCAGATTTAATGGGGCGACTTTGCTCACTGCAAAGTTTTTAGTCGCGGTCACACAAACAGAATGAAATCTCAGATGCAGAAGTGATGTTTGGATTATGAGTGCGGCGACATGGAGCCTCATGATAGCTGCAGTAAGAAAAAGAACAAAAAAACCACCAAAGTTACATTTTACAGCTGCAGGTCAAACAGCTGCAGAAGGCACTGAGGTGCAGCATTAAGGTGTACGTGTGTGTTACACGCCGAGCTGCCACGCTGCGAGGAGAGAGCTCAGGTGGTGATGGAAAGACTGCAGAAACAATCCCCACCCCTGCTTCACATTAGTCACTGATTTACTCAGCTGAGGCTCATTTATTTACTTGTTTATTCCCTCTATTGTGCTTAAATGGATTTACTACCTCCGGTTCAGTATTATTAATAGTGATTAACAATAGTGTTATACAGTATAAATTATATCCGTAGCTGGATTATCCTTCTGGGGAGTCTTGAGGCAACAACAACAAAAAAGTAGAGCTGTGGGCTCATAATGACCTTATATTTAAGAATTCAAGAAACCAAAATGGGCAGACAAGACAGATGAAGATGCAGATCCTGCCTCACAGACTTTACAATAAAACTTGTGCATTATTCGTGATTGTTCCAAAACCAATGCAGAATCACAAACAGAAAACCATCAGGAACATTTTGCCATTGTGGCCTACCTGGAAACACACTGCATGTGCTCTCACACAAATCAACTTAGCATGTTAACATTTAAATTACTTATTCTGTTGCATTACCTACCTGACAAGTACAGCACTACATATATACACATCCTAAGGACTCCAACACACAGTTTATTTAAATAAATCACAGATTAAAGTCTGAAGGCACACTGAACCAGCAGAATCTACAATGTAAACAGTCGTGAAAATAAAGAACCATTAAACGAGAAGATGCGTCCAAACTTTTGACTGGTAGTGTATGTGACAAAAATGCAGAATATATTCAACAATCAAACATTTTTTTCCTGTACATCCAACTTTCCTCTGAGCTCGGTCTGGTAGTGTTTGTACGGCTTCTCCACCAATATCACCTTCAAACTGGCTGAGCAGCTTCAGCATCCAGGCCCTGCACCAAGGCAGAGCTGCAGCAGCAATGATGACAGAACCATCAGCTCGCCTTTCTTCAACAGACTATCTATGCTTTCTCCATGTTGACCAGCAGATTGTAAATAACACTTTTACAATAATAATAGTATATTTTCCAAAATTCCCTTACTTCAATATGTTAAAATCAATCACGGACCTTCCCTCAGGCAACATGCCCACTTTGCTCATGTGGTAATCCATCTATGTGAGTATCTGCTGTCTGGGGGTTCTTGCTTTCATACTGGAAACATCATCCTTCATAATATTTAAACACATTTTATGGGACAACACAACAAATGAAACATTTCTTATAGAAACAAATGTTTTGTACACAACATCTTACAGTTAGAGCAAACCAGGTGACCCTGACCCATCATTTTGACCTTTCACAAGGTCACTTCTCTTCCAGGTCCATTTTTCTCTCCTCACAATCATGTGGTTTTTTTTCTGTTTACCCTCACCCCTGATGGCCGTACCCCTGCCTGAGCCTGGTGCTGGTCTTAAAAGGGACTTCTTCCTCCACACTAGCGCCAGGTGCTTGGTATAAAATATAAAGCACCTTCAGAGAACTGTTGTTGTGAACCGGCTCTGTGTAAGTGAAATTGAATTGAATATACCTTCCCAGCCTCAGTCAAAAGAGTCACTCGACAGCGTGTTGAAATAATTTTTCACCTTCTTCATTTTCACAGAATGCTCTGGTAACAGTTGGAGTGACAGAGGCAGGTTCGGTTTGAGCATCCTCAGAAGAACAGGTCATCCACTCCAGCTCTGTTGTTGCCACGACAACCCCTCTGTTTCTTGCCGAGCCCTCTCAAGCTTGGCCGTTCGGTGTGCATCCATACATCAGCCCTTCTCCCCTTTAATATTAAATGTAATTTATGGAGCGCTTGCATGAGGACAGTTGTCAAAGCGATTTAACAATGACATAAATTCAAACATCAAAGTGGAAATAAATTAAAAAGTAAAAAAGGGAGCTGAAGATAAAAGGACAGACACAGAGGGTAAAAATAATATATTTGTAAAAATAATGGGATAAAAGCCATCACATAAAAGCTGGTCTATAAAAATAGGTTTTAAGAAGAGAAATAACAGAAGACTCTTTCACCTCTCTCCCTTTCTCTCTCCCTCTTTCTCTCTCTAATCTCACCGCCAGTATGTCTCGCCCTCGCTCTCATCTGCCTCCCGCTGCAGTGGAGATGAAGTGTTGCTCTTGTTTTAATTATGCAGAGGAGGCTGCAGAGCAGGACATGACATGTTTCGGTGTCGTCGCCAATTAAGCGGCGTCACCCAGTCGTGGAGCTGGGAGGGAGGAAAAAAGAGGGGGAGGACTGAAAAACGAGGGAGAGAGGGGGAGAGAATGAATGAATCGGATGCATGAAAGTCTTTTTTTTTCTTTTTCATGCAAATGGAGATGCTCCTCATGTAGAAATCTGAAGTCAAAACTTTCACTCCAGTGTACTCACAACTGCAGAATAGTAGAACACCAGCAGAGACAAAAGCAGGAGCAGGAGAAGAACTGTTGTTGCAGTGCTAAACCTAAGCATATTAAGAATTGCATCCAGACTCGGGGTCAGAATTTGCATGATGATTTTTCCCAAATAAATCACATATTTTAAAGCGGTTGCTTTAATCACAGGTTTAGCAGCCTGCAGAGGCCTGCACGACGAGGCACGATCAAAATGCTCATGACATCTTCACCTTATCTGACGTCATTTACCCATCATCAGACAAAGTAGTCACCTGAGAGTGGCATCGACTCAGTAACCTAACCCAGGGTTTCCCAGTTTAAGGACAAGTCTCCTAGCAGCAGACAAATCAGCCATGTGGAAGTGTAAAAGCATTAAAGATACTGTTCTTTAAGCACTTTGAACAGGAAAACTGAAAAAGTGCTACTATATTAATAAAGCTCATTTGAAGACAGGCAAGAAAGAAAGCAAAAACTTCATACCTTTATCTATAGATCTGGATTTCATTCCTTTCTGCTGCAGTGTGTTTGACGGTCGCAATAAAGAACAAATACATGCTTTTAGTAAAAATCTGATATGATGAAAGCTCTGGTTTGAGTTAAAATACACCCTTTCACACTCGTAACTCTTCGAACTAAACATAAGCTACACCTGACACCCTGGCCTTCCTAATGTCATGACCTGGTGTACCTTAAACCCGCCATCCAACACTTTAGGAGTAATGGAGATGCTTCATATTAATAGCTGTTTGGTCCTAATAACGTCTGTTTCTCTGTGTTAGGCATTTTAGCCATGGTATTTGTTGCAATGGCAGCTGGAGTAGTTGTAGCAGAGACATAAGTTAGAAAGGGCACTCAGAGAAAGACCTAAAATCTGTGGATGGTCCAAAACAGCAAAGTGGCAGTTAGACGTACAACTTCCAAGGAAAAAGACATTTTTTAAGAACAAATTTTTTACAAGTTCCCACCCTCACTCATGGTCATGAGTTGTGAGTAGTGATCAAAATAAAAATAGACATATGTGCATATGAGTGTCAGAACTGGGCTTCCTTTAAGGAGTGACTTAACTTTAGGGATGGGGTGAGTAGTTTAGTCATTCTGCAAGAGCTCAAAGCAGAGCCAGTATGTGACCACATCATCTACTAGATGAGGGGTTTTGGGGACATGCAGCTGAAAGAGACTCCAGCAGGACACAGAGATGAGCCCCTTATTGGCTGTTAAAGAGTCCACAAATATAAAACTGTAAAACTGATCACAAGATACCTGAGAGAGAAGGATACACATGGAGAATGAGCATGAATCAGGCCAGGGAAAAGACAATGCTCTACATACACAGAGGACTGCATGGAAGACGAGGCACAGGTGGGAACAAGATGATAATTAAAGCAGATTCAGGTGAAGACGAGACAGGTGAAGACAGAGTATGAGAGGGAAAACAAAAACAGGAAGGGCAAGCACTCATGAAAGTATAAGAAGTGGAAATGAGGAAGAGGAGGGAACTGTGAAACATAGAAAAACAGACGGTGCCTGACATGAACCTGGATATGTGGTTCTAAATGGATGAATATCTGGCTCTAAGCGATACTGGTAGTAAAAGAATCATTCTCAGCAGCCATGAAGGTGAAGCAGAAAAATTAAATGGGAGGAAAATCAGCTTAAGTGACTGCATAAACATATTCTTCTTACCTTCAGGTACTGGAAAGATGCCTCGCTCCATTAGAAACTGCAGTCCAACTACTTGCAGTCCAAAGTCACCATATTGATCAAAAGCACATGGACTCTGTGGGCAGTGATTTGCATTGCATATTCACCAGCTTCCCCCTGATATTCAGCTCCATAGTGGTTTTAAAGTGTCAGGCTGAGACACGGCTGGATAAAGAGCGAGTGGGTATGGTGCAGCAGCAGGTAATTACCACTCCTCCATCGATAACCATTCTAATAGACTTCCAACCAGCTATTTACATTAGGGAGGTGGCCTTCTTATCGTATTGACTTTCATAAAATATATGTGTGGTAGGCTACATTAAAATCAATAAAGCCATTTAAAGAGCATTATCATTAAGAGGCGGCTGTGTATTAAGTTTGACTGTGTGTGTGTGGATGTGTGTGTGTGTTGGCTTGAGGAGGTGGCAATCTACCCTGGTATGATGCCTTAAACCAACATCATTTACTGCATGGCTGCACCATCAGTCAGACTGCCACACACATTCCCTTTCTTTCCATACATCACTCTATAGTTCACTTTCAACTCATGTACAGGCTTCACAAAACCTTGTGAGACTGGAAAGGAACCAAGCAGCTGGGAGGAGTGAATATAAGGTTAATCAGACAGTCAGAATATTATGAGCACCCATAAAAGCTACAGCAGCACAGTGATTACTACACAGTTGTGCCATATTTATTTTTACTGATTCAGAGGTCTCCATCCTGTAGGTGAAAGCAATGCAAACCACATCAGGACTTTATAAAGGCTCTCCGGAGAACAGGGTCAGAATTTACAATACCAGCCTGTGGATGAAAATGATGAAAATGAACAAGTACAAAGGGATCTTCTCTAAGATTCAATTAGAATTAGTTCAGTCTGCCAACATCATCGATCCAAAGATGGTTATGTTTGTTTGCCCAATGCTTCACTGTGGCAGGCTGGTTGGTTTTAGTTGGACCTTTCACTGTCGTGTCACCAGTCGGTGTTGTGCAGCTTCCTAGAGAGCTGGAACTGCTAGGATGAGGCAAGCAGCAGCAGGTTGTCTCAGCCGGTGGCGGTCATGTTTCAAATGTTGGTGGAGCATGGCCGTGTAATGTTGGGGTGGTGAGGCAGGCAGAGGTCGGCACTGAAGCAGAAGCGTGAAGTAAAACATCTCCTTTCCTTTCTCCTTTCTCCTTACCAGAAAATACCTAGATGATCACCTGAGGACATCCCAGTAATTCCTGCCCATGAGGAGAGTGGAATCATCCCAAATACCAGTGAAATTTACACCATTTTCAACTCTGTCAGATTACTTCAAGCACAACATGATTTACATGTCATTTACCAAATTCTTATGAACTTCTGCAAAGTTCTACCAGGACACATAAAAAGCTGGGATGAGATCTAGGCTGCCAGAAGAGCGCCCATCTACAAAATATCGGTGGCACTGGGGAGGTGTGTGCAAACACACAAAGGGATTTCTGAAAAGATTATTGCCCATAGGTGTGAATGTGAGTGAGAAGGGTTGACTATTTCTCTGCGACAGAGTGGTGACCAGGGTGCACCCCGCCTCTCGACCTATGATAGCTCTGGGTTAGGCTCCAGCCCCCCGTGACCCTGATAGGATAAGCAGAAGAGGATGGATAGATGGAATTTTTTCTTTTTATTATTTATTCATTATTAGACAAAAGACAATGTTACACAAGTTCACATCCAAAAAGTCTGGATTTGTTTTCACAAAGCGCTCGGTGTAAAGGCCTTAAGTGTACCGTCTGTGTGATGAGAGAGAAAAATGCAGATGATAAACAGGAAGCATTTGTGTCTCTAAGGCTACGTTCACACTGCAGGTCTTAATGCTCAATTCCGATTTTTTGATCAAATCAGATTTTTTTGTCTGCTTGTTCACACTACAAATAAAATGCGACAGCAAACGCGCTCTAGTGTGAACGCTCAAAGCGGCCCGCATGCGCAAAAGAAGATGTCACACACAACGCGCTCTGTTTAGACCCAGAGCAAACAGTATTGTTTGACTGATGGCCCTTGATATAAAGACTTCGGACTTTACGTTTCCCAATTTTTGCTTTAAGTTATTTTGTTATTTACATAATAAAGTAAATAACCTAATAATGATCCTTATTGCTGTTTTAGAGGAGCGGTGCTTCAAAGGATAGCTGCAGATTTCTGTCAGAATCTGCAGATTATACAGTACAAATAAAATGTTCACGTTTCTCCAACGTTGTCTTTCCAACAGTTTCACTGACATCTACACGGGTGGCCAGGAAGCGTTCACGATGTCTTCTCGGGCGCTGATAATTGGCGTCTGTCTTGTGTCAGTGACGTAAAAGACGGATTTAGTGCAACATGACCGTTCAAACAGCAGTCGCTTTCTAAAACATCGGATATGTATCGGATCCAGTACCACATACGAAAGTGACCAAGATGGGATTTGAAAATATTGGATTTGTGCCGTTCACACTGTCATACCATGATCGGATATGGGTCGCATAGGGTCAAAAAAATTGGATTTGATGCGCTTTCGCCTGCAGTGTGAACGTAGCCAAAGAGTCCCTGACATAAGTGTCAGAGTACAACAAATGAAAACTGGCACTCATACGAACAGAAAACCTGAAAGGCCCTGAAGTGTTCCTTCATCAGAATAAGAAAATCTGTCTTTCTCCTGGTGTGGGGGTCAGGGTGAGACTTGGTCTAAGGGTCTTTCTTATGATGTGGAAGTGAGAGGCCCTCTGATACTGTGGGCTCAGAAAGTGCAGACATAAATCTCACCGTTGTGTTGCTTTCTGTTCCTTCATGAGAAAGACATCTCTCTCTGTCCGGAAAGCTAAAAAGTGATGTTTTCGGTTACCTTGAAAAGCCGTGTCCTTGAATCAAATTCCTGGCCTGCTGCATGAAAAGGCAACTGTTCACTGTAATAAAGCTGCAAGCTGCTGGGAGGAAAGGCTGCTTCCAAAATATCTTTTTTACCTTTGAATGTTAGGCAGTACAGATAATTTTAAACTAAGTAAATAAAGAGGATGTAACCATGAAATATATTTATGTGATCAGAGTAAAGATTAGTCACTTAAGAAATTGTCCATCTTCTGCACTTCTGCACTGCTCGACTCCTGCTCATGTCCAGAACACCTGCACAGGAGGATTCAGGAGGATCAGATGTTGAACTACTTGAAGTGATTGCTTTCAACTTAAAGGATAGTGTGAGAGCTTCGAGGTGAGCCCAGACAATGTGCAAAGGCGCCTGCTGCTATAGGTTGACTGTGTTCAGATGTTTGAATGCTAAAATATGAGCTTCACCTTGGAGCTCCTTTTCAGTGCTCAGCAGCAAGTTTCAGACAAATTTCTACTTAACTGTTGAGTACTTACCTTTCAACATTAACTTTTTGTATGGTCACAAACTTTTAAGGTTTTTAGAGGTTTTTTAAAGGGATTCTGATGAAATGTGAAAAGTCTTTACAAGTTATTTCTGAACATCAATATCAGAATATATAAGAGTCAAGAACCCTCATGTATGCTACCGCTGTATATAGTATCTTACTTATTTTTTATTTGTTTGTACTTTATTTGTATTTTTTGTATTTTTCCGTCTGATATCTGTACCTCAGCTGAGGTAACGTCGTGGGATCAATAAAGTCTTATCTTATCTTATTTCAAGAATCTTCAGACATTACTTAATGGCTACTCAAACATACAAGAACAGCACTTATTTTTATTGACTGCCCCAGCAGTAGGTGATCTGCGTAGACTCAAACAGAGGCGAGAAAACTAAATCTTAACAAAAGGCAAGCCAGTTTATTGTGGCTTAGGAGCAGGTACAAAACAAAGGGTGAACATAAACACTAACTAAACTGAAAAGAAAATTATCTGTGTCAGCTGTGGTCCCCGTGTGCTCCCACTTCCCTCGTTAACCCTCTGTGTATTTATGTGCATGTCTCCCTCAGTTCAGTGTCGCGTCGTCAATGTCTCCTCCCCGAACCTGTGTGCCTTTCTGTGTTCCCTCGGTCTTCTGTTAGCATTCCCAGTTTAGTTCTGTTTCGTTGTAAGGCCTGCAATAAAGCAATGATTTTGAGTTCAGTTCCTGTCTCCGTGAGTTTTGCGTTTGGGTCCTCATCTGCCTCCACACAGCTAGTTCATGACAAACTGGAACTAAAACATCTCCAAAAAGCAGCAAAAAGTAATCGTAACTACAAAATAACCTCAGACAATAGGCCGTGTGAATCACGGACAGAAGAACATGGTGAACTTTTGGTTTTGGCCTTTTGAAAATAAATGTTGATGCTTCCGTAGTGGATGGTTTTTATTTTACTTTATGAACCAGATTTATGTAAAATAACCACCCAAAGCTATGATAAATAAAAGAAAATAGCAGAGTGGTCCATTTTTGCTGATGATCCAGAGGGCTCGCTAAGCCCTCATGACCCCTGATTCAACTCTGGGGAATTTCAGAAACCAACAAGAACCTCCACAATCATTTAGCAGCGCTAAAGGCAAACAAATAGAGTGGACCAGCTACACTTTGTATTTTAATCATGACATGAAGCTTAGATACATTTTAATGAGCAACCAGAAACACAAAAACAGACACGAAACCATTAAAGCAATAAAAGAAATCCTTATTCTCTTAATCCTTCAATCACAGTAAAGACTTTGGATAAATCCTGGTATGGAATTGAATTTCGGCATTTGTACATATTGTCCTTTTAAATTACTTATTTTTATTTCCGTTCTTGAATGGACCATACAGTCCTCTGTCAACTTAAAGAAGCCTTGAAGAAATAATGACTAGCTGACAGTTTTCACTCTATAGGACTAAAATTGTCCCTCAGAAGCAGAAGAACATGCAAACACATGCAGAAATAAATAAAAGGAGTGGATTAGGGATTATGTGAAATGTTGCTTGTTTTTAATGTGCTGTTTGTTTTGCGAGGCGACGTCACTTTGACACAGTTTCAGGAATAGAAACCTTTCAGCTGATGTAACCCCTCCTGCCTCCAGCAGCCTTGTTGGAAGTCATCAGCGAGCAGCTGCTGTCTTTCCTACACGGTGGGGAGAAAAATCCTAAAGTCTTTAGTTAAATACAGTAATGAGCATCATCTTTTGTTACTTTGTGTATCGGTAGTGTGTAGTAAACCTGTGTATTTCTATGCACTACTTCTACACTATTAGTCTTTTCCTCTGTTGTGATGTCTTTGTTTCTCTGGTAGCTGTACAGAGACTCAGTCTGACCTGTCAGTGTGATCTATGTGCAGAGGTATCAGAGGGGCTCAGCTGCAGTACTGATGCAGGACTTTATATCACCCCTCCCCCATCGCTCCGTCTCATTTGACACTGAATTAAGTCCCACCTGAGCTGCCGTCACTCCCATCATGCATCAGCCCACCACCTGAGTCCTCCTTACTCTCACACTCACCTTAGAGCATCATCAGTCGTCTTCCGTGCTGTTTGCCTTTACAGCGACGCACACACACGCACCCCTCCGCTGTGACCCCGATCCACAGTGCCAAGGGTAACAGGGAGCAGGATACCAGATTAAATTTGTTCATCTGTCTCTGCTGAGACTGGATTAGTTTTCAAAAAAGCTGGCACAAGTGAGAGGGAAGCAGTTGGAACAGAGCAGTATACAGTCTGTGTTCACTGCTGTTTCAGCTCTCAGCTCTACATCTTACACATGGTGATCAGCTGGTTTTTAAACTTTGTCGTAAATCTTTTCTTACTCCATACTACTGAATTGCACTAAACAGAATACAACCGTGTGCCAAGTAACAAGGCAGGAATTCCAAGCTCTCTTACATATCAAAATACTGTCACATAAGGTCGGCTGATTCGTCCAAACTCTGGGAGCTGATTTGGTATCAGATTACACATTTATCAGCTGATGCTATAAATATCACCAGGTTTGTGCAGTTAAGTTACAGTTGCTGATTGAATTTATGTTCCTTGCCAACATGTTCAATAGCAAAATCATATCTGAGTGGAAATCCTAGAGGACTAGCATGGCAAGTTACTTCACCTGCCACCATGATCCATGACACTACGTGTAATGTCAAGTTGTATTGATTTTACCCTTCGGTAAATCAAGTTGTGGCACAAAGCAAAGATGCTTAACCGCCATTTTTATCTGACGCTGGCAGCTTTGTCGCATCCAAGTCAGCTTGGTCATTATACTGATACTCGGTTATGCAGTGTGTAGGTGGCTCTCAGGAGCTGTACAACATACAATAGTGCAGCATCATTGTGCAGGAGGCCACCTTTTGCCAGATGCTCAGCTCACACATGGATTTTGAGAATGTGCATGAGCAATAGACACAGGACAGATACCTGTGTCATTACAACAACTCAATGTAGTTCAGTTTTATTAACATAGTGCTTTATATGTATTTATAAAATATAATGTGTAAGGTAAAGACCAATGATAAGATCTGCAATGATGCAGAGGTAAGCACTTGGTGACAGTGGGGAAGAAAAACTCAATTTTGGCAGGAAGACACTTGTGGCAGAACCAGGCTCAGGGAGGGGCAGCCATCTGAAGGCCTTTACACGTCAGAAACGAAAAATTGCATAAAATCTTTTGTGTATTTCACTGAACAGATTTGTGATTATTTTTCAAACCAAATTTTATTTTTTATAAGTAAATGGATTTGACCAGTCAAACCACTGCACTTGGTAACAAGTGCGCTCAGAGCTCAAATTGTGCACCCAAACTGAATACACAATGATATGGAAAAATTATATAATAATACTACCTCACACGGCTAGACTCTGCTCTGGAGTGATTCCTCTGCCTCCTCAGATGTGATCCCAACTCTGCCAACCAGAACTGAAACTGCCACACTGACATCCGGAAATATGTAAGAAAGCATTTTGTGGATTTAACCACAAAATTTGTTTTTGGAGCAGAGTTTTCTACAACAATATTAGAATATGTTAGAATATTTTTCACAACTCAGTGTGTAAATCTCTTAACCCTTTAAGACCTACCATAGAACCAAGTCCGCCAGAGCTTATATTATATTTTTACATGCTGTGGAGCCATTTTTGGGAGCATTTCAAGTTGCTATACATCAATACAACCATTATAGCCCAGATTTTAATAATATGTATTCATTAAGTGCATAGTAATTACATAAATTGCAAAAAAGTGCAATAAACTACAAAAAAATTGAAAATCGTTTTTGATTTTTTAACATATATTTGTAGTTAGAGAAATTTAAGAGGCTTATCCCTCAAAACTGTAAATACAAAAAAGTTGCACAAAATAGTTTCCCACCACAGGAAATTTATTTTGAGTGTCTTCATAGTTTTATTTTTGAAATACACCAATTTTTATACACTGCAGGAAAAACGAAAATAAATATTATACTGCAAATTTGCAAAAAAGCAGCATATGCATCAAAATAAACTATTTCCAGCAGTGCAATATGAGTCCTAAGCATCCCAGAAACGACACAGAAAGTCATAAAGTCAAAGATAACTTTTAAAAAGAGCAGTATAGGCCCTGATCGCAAAAAAGACTACATTTCCGCGAAAATGACGTCACTTCCGGTTTCGGGCAGGTAATGGCGGAAATGCAAAAGTTCGCGCTGATGTCTATTCCAACGTAGGAAGTGTTTTGAACAGCTGATCGGACCGGCAAAGCGTGTTTCTGGAATATTATGTTTTTGTTCCTGCAAGCGCTTTTTATGCAGTTTTTGCAAAGCTTTATGTGGAAGGAAACCGTGACCTAGGACAAGCTGATGGCACAATATGTAAGTACAACTCCTCCGGTTTCATATGCAAAAAAATTTTTTGCGCTAGCTTACGTGGTTGCAGTGCTACCGGGATTTAAAAATAGTTACGCAAAACAGAGCGTTCCCGCTCCGATCGGCTCTAAAGGGTTAACAAACAAACAATTGTTCCTTTAAGATCACATTGTGTCTGTGAAGGTTCTCAGTCATCCAGGTCATCGTAGTCAAAGGAGCTTGCAAAGAAAAGCGTCTGGACTTCTTTAAGTTGCTTGAAGTCGTTTCACCTCTCATCCGAGAAGCTTCTTCAGTTCTAAGGTCAAATGGTGGAGAGTCCCAGATATAAACCTAGTGGGAGTGACCCCCACAGAGGGACAAAAGTACCCCCTGACAAAAGGACCCCCTCTCCACCATTTGACCTTAGAACTGAAGAAGCTTCTCGGATGAGAGGTGAAACGTCTTCAAGCAACTTAAAGAAGTCCAGACGCTTTTCTTTGCAAGCTCCTTTGATTAAGATCACATTCATTTTCAAAATGTTTTAATTGGTCAGCAGTTTTCACACCTTTAGTCCTCTGGTCCAAACGAGTTGAGGAGTTTGTAAACTTGCAGCGTTTTCCTGCCGTTTGGTTTCTTTTCACACAGAGAAAAATACAAAGGGAACTCAAAGCGAACCAAAATGCGTCACTACAAATCACATTAGAAAGTTCAGTCCGCTCATTGGTCAGATGTGTCTGGCGTGGGAGCGACAAAAGCAAATACAGCAAGAAGGTTCTGTGTGAGAAAATGGAGAATTTACAATCATTTCATGGATAGCTGCTAACTCGTACAGGCCTTTGTACATCTATAGTACCACCCCGCACTGAGAATACAAATGTATCAATATCAATTTTATTTCTATAGCTCATTTAAAAGCAACAAAGTTGACCAAATTATTTATGAACAAGAAAAAACAACAGAAAAACAGAAAAATAGGACAAAAATAAGCCAATAATGAGGTAATGACAATATATTCAACATAAAAATAAAACAAAACAAACATAAAACAAACCTGATTGTATTCAAACTGAACTTGAATCAAAAGCCAACATGAAAAATGGCAAATTAGTCCAGAGTCTAGGCACTACAACTGCAAAGGCCCAATCTCCTCTACGCTTCAATCGAGACCTCAACTGTACTAAGAGCATCTGGCTAGACGACCTCAGTGCTCTTTTGGGGTTATACATGTTGAGGAGTTTGCTTGAATGACTGGAAGCCATATCATTTAAAACTCTGAAAGTAAGTAAAACGCTACAAAGTTGCTATAGGACATTTTTGTTTTAATCTCAAACGTGGTTCGTATCGTATCACGTCCACACCATAAATGAATCACTCTAGAGTTCATCTGGAACGGTACCAAGTCCACCTCCTCCAAACGGTTGTTTTGATCCGCACCTAAGTGCCATTACTGCGTTCACACCTGCACAAATGAACCCCAACGAGGAGGACAACAAACCTGTGATATAAATGTACTAAACACTGCACATGTGCAAACACGTTAAATCTCCTTCGCGGCCAAAGAAGACGCCTACTTTGTTCTAATAAGTAACTCAAATGATTACAACATACCTTAATCTGACACAGAGGAGAGTACCCGGAGTGTCATTAGCCCAGTATGCTGTAGCATGCAGGCCTCCCTTCATCTGAGCGAGCTGTCAAAACAGGAAGAAAGTAAAGTACACACACAAGCCTGTGCACAGACCTCTCACTGCTGTGTGACTGTACAGTACAAACATATAATCACTGAGTTAAGAAACAAGTTGCACATATTTCATAATGGAATGTTTCTTTTTTTTCCCACCATGCTGCAAACTTTGTGAATATACTTGACACTACATCAAAAAGTTAAAAACTCAGGTTCGCCCTCCCCGGCCTTGCTGGATCCACCAGGAGTAAAAGTTTTGCAACCTTCTGCTGTGAGGTCAAACTTTGTTTCCATCTTATGCAATTCTTTATATGTTGCAGTGAAGACACAGAGGTTTCAAAAGGTTAAAATATGTGAGGCTGAAGTTTCAGGAAACATTTAACAATCTGTGATATATGCAGTATTTGTGTGAGCATCTGTGTGGTTTGAGCACATTTTTTTTTTGAATGAGAAACTATATGTTTGTACTTGATATCCTTGTATGTTTATTATGATGGAGGTATTTAAACGAGAAGTCCGGGTTTAGGAGGTTACACCACAAATCGTATTGTCACAAACACGGCACGCCCTTGTTATCGCCAAGCCCCACGCATTACCCGCCGACCCATCAGCAGGCTGTCGGAACATGCTCGAGGTCTCGTTAAGCCCAGAGTTCGGACCTTCATTCATTACCTAATTTGTTGCTGGTAACCTGGATCCCTGCAGCAGGGACCTGATCTTCACAGCCTCGTCTTCGGCGTGGGTTGTCGGCTCATCCGCGCCTCGATGTGTCAAAGTGTCACAAACAATGTCACAAACGCTGTCCTTCTTATTGTGTAACAGGCAATTATCTGTGTAAACCAGAGCTGATTATTTCAGTCTGTTCCAGCAGTTACAGTCTAAATGTTTTTACTATGTGGCCTTTGCTGGAAAAAACCTGCCCGTTAACTGTTAATAGGCTAATTACAACTCTGCATTCAGTCAGGGCTGAGCCGTATTAGAGGCAGAGCTGCTAGGTACACTCACAGTGAGGAAAATCAGTCAGGAAAGTGCCACGGTTAATTTGATGGTAAAAAATAGTTATTGTGTTTAAATGGATTCTTTTAAAGCAGATTATCTGCACAGGGAAGCTTCCGTGTAACAGGATGCGGCATGGCAACAAACTAACAAAGCTGCAAATACCTGATAAATCATTAATAACAGCAACATAAACCAAACAGAAGGAAATTCAAAACATTCAGATCATTCAAATGTGGGCCTTTTGCATTCCATTTAAACATAAACTGAAAATTTAACACAAGATACTGAAGACAGAGTGAAAAAGAATTTAAAAGTCAACATTAAAAAGTTACAAAACGACACGTCGCTGTCACTGAGCATCTCTGAGCTTGTGAGCAGAAACATGGAAAGATGCAAAGTTTGTTGCATCACTGCAGTGAATGGAGCTGGAATATTTATTTACAACTGCCTCCAGACAATATGCCAAAAAAGGTACAAATGTAAACAAATTAACAAAGACATTTACTACATGGAAGCCATTTATGTCCATCAGCGAGGATTCTGCTTACACATAATAATTGGTCAGTTAAGGCTTTATACAACAGGACAAACACTCTTGTACCGATTTCCAAATGCAAGTGTTTTTAAACCCCAGCAGAATCTTTCAGGTGTGCAGCAGAAGCTGCTATCAGGCAGCTGCCGCTCGCTGTTCGTAGTGCTGTGATGCAACTACTAACTTTAATACTGCGATCATATCTATCACAGAAGATGAGCTTTTCTTCCTCTGGAGATTATTGAAATATGTTAAGCAGCAAAAGCTGAGAGGAGAATAAACAGCAAACCTTTTACAAAATCATCTTTATTAAAAATAAATGACTTAAAGAAATACAAATATGTGGTTTCTCTGCCAGATGGATGTGTCACCGTTTACAGCAGGGTAATGAAGATGATGGCAAAAAGTAAATTGCTGATTCTATAAAGGTGTCGTTGGGGAAGATTGAAGAGGCCGACTTTGTAGTTTGAGGAATTTAATTCTAATAATACTACTTATTATTGCAGGGTCTACCTTACAATATAAAGTGCCTTGAGGTGACTGTTGTTGTGATAAATAAAAATGAATTGAATGGAATAAATCAAGAACAAAAATTCAAGACAAAAAATTATGTATATATGTTTCTGTCTTTGACCTCCCCGTCCTCAGTGAGGATTGAGCAGCTGAACTATCCTCTGACTTCACTCTGCGCAACAAGCTGACCACCTCACCTAGCTTCATCTTTCTCACTGACACATACACACACCAGCCACACACTGCGAAGCGAGCGTCCATCTTGGCCGGTCGTCTCACCGCAGGCCTGCAGAGAAAGAGAGCCGTCCTTCCGACAGCAAAGGTTAATAATTCTGCACCTGACTCCGCGGGACCTGTCCCTGTACTAATGCCATGATTTAATCAAATGGAAGGAGAGGTGAGGATCGACACTGCGCTGCCAACCGGCACGCCTGACCAAAGCACACAGACAACAGCGAAAGTCAGAAGGGACAGACGGGAAGGAAGAGAAGTGAATAAAATGAATTAGATGCTGGAACGAACAGTAGAAACCAGTGAGTAATTTATTTTCCACATTTTTGGAAACTTTCCTTTCCCCCACTCCATTTCAGAGAGGAAATATTGCATTGCAGTGTCTCTTTCCTCCTATGCATTTGAAATAAACAAAAATATATAGTTATTAAAGATGACAACAGTTAAAATCATGAGAATAAACTGATGCCAAATCCTGAGCAAAGATTCTTTGATTTGATTTAGATTTTTCATCTTGGATGTTGGATTTCTGTACAAGGTTATTTAAGACTAAGCTGCTCACAGATTTTGTAAAAGGTGTCCTTTGGCGTGTTTTCATGTACACACTTAGAGATAACGTCTTCTTTAAACAAGCTGCAAATTCTGCATCAGGTAGTTGGAAAAGTGTTTCCCCGCTAAGAGTTTATCCAGAGTTATCAGGCTTTGTCTTCTGAATGTTTGCGTTTGGTTTCCACTCTCTGAGTTATTTCTTTCTTTTGTAGTTTTGCTTTTATTTGCTCAGGTCAGGCTTAAGCACAAAACTACTGTCACCATTTAACCACAGCAGTCACTGATGTTCTTAGTTCTCATCAGAGGAGATTAGGGGTCAACTTAGAAGCTGCTCGAACTAAAGGTGGGAAAATGTGTGCCTTGTAAAAGCAGCTTCCTTTAGGTGTTTTTGCAGTGAGGTGAATTACGTTCCACAGCTTTCCCTCAGCACAGACAGTTGGGAGCGACCAGCATGTCTGCTGCTCAGAGTGCATCACACAGCTCTAATGATGTAAACAAAGGACGCGGCAGCCGCGGTTTACCTCATCTGCAGCCAGAGCACAAACCAGCGCTTAAGCCATGTTGATATGTGAGGGGGTGTTATGGAAAACGGTCCAACCTTGGCGCTGATCTGAGCAGATTTGGGCGGCGAGCCGAGGCGCAGACAGCGACCGCTGACATCACTCCCTCCCATCCCCAGACAAAGTATTGGCAGTGAGAGTTTGTCCTCCATGCCAAGTTGGGAGAGGAAAGCCTTTGAAGTTCGCAACCTGTCTGATGTGCATTGACCTATGATAATAGCTCTGATATGTTTGATCTTTAGTTCTGAAATTAAAAGAAAAAAATAGTAGTGTGACCTTAAAAAAGTTTTGAACTTATGGCTTCTGTATAGGGCTCCATACTTTGAAATGATCTACTATTGTATCTCGTTCTTTGTACGTTCTGTTCTAAGTGGTCTCTTTGCTTTGATGTGGAAACTTTTACAAGCTGTGACATGAAAAAACCTCTAACCTCTAGTGGGGCTGGTAAGGTTTTAAGAGCACAATCACTGTCTAATTTGTATGCAAGTACGTTCACAAAAGAAAAATATTTTCCACCTTAGATGGTAAAAAAATGTGAATGCAATTGAAAAGTCCAGAAGAAGGCAGAAGGTGACTGGACCTCCCAAGAAGATGACAGTGGAAACTTTGGATAAGACATGCTAAACAAAGTGGATGAGGTGGAGTTGGGGAGGTGGAGGACTGCACAGAGCTAGTTTAACCAGTGATTTAGCCTCTTACACCACGTTACCAGCCGACCACCAAGGGTTGGGGTTAGGTTGCACTTTACGCTTGCTGCTTTACATGCTCTTGTTAGCCCCACATCTCTTTTGTTATAAGACTTCAAGTATGTGAAAATTCCTTTAAAAGCATTACTGTGATTACTCAGTTCACTCAGTAATCATTTACCATTTATCACCAATGGTTATTAGAAAAGCCAGGGAAGTATAGGGGAGAAGATAGCAAAGAAAAAGTGAGATAGGTAGATGCAGAAAGTATTCATCAGTACTGGGAGGCTAGGCATACGGCAAAGAGAGAGGTGGCAAAGTTCAAGGAAAAGGCCTTATAGCAGGGGTGTCAGATTTTAGGTCTCACCCTGGGTCAACACACCTGAATCAAATGATTAGTTAATTACCAGGCCTCTGGAGAACTTCAAGACATGTTGAGGTCATTTAGTCTTTAAATCAGCTGTGTAGGATCAAGGACACATCTAAGACCTGCAGGACACCGGCCCTCGAGGCCTGGAGTTCGACACCTGTGCCTTATAGCGAGCTGTATGTCAAGTCAAGTGGCTTTATTGTCATTCTGTGCAGCAGTACAGTACACAGCGAAACGAGACAATGTTCCTACAAGACCATAGTGCTTACATATGACATAAAACAGACAGTTAACACAGGGCTACATAAAGTGCAATGTGCTAAAAATATCAAAAATTGCAAAAAACAAAAGATTGAGCATTGTGCAAAAAGTGGCGCGGGGGGACTCCGGTACCTCCTGCCAGAAGGAAGCTGGGTGAAAATTGTGTGTGAGGGTGTGTGGGGTCCTCCACAATGCTGGTGTGAGGCTGGACACTAAGTAAGGAGAAAAGGACTGGAGAATGTATGGATGGAGATCAAGGACCTCATCTTGGCCTGGTACGCCGGTAGGCTGATGCATATTTGGTCTGATGGGTCAATTCAAGGGCCACTGTTCACTGTCCCTACAAGCAGCCCACAACAGCAGCACAGTCGTTCGTTTTCATTACGACACTGTATTGCCCAATCAAATCTCTTAACGCAACCAAGATCTTCCATACCTTGGCTGTGCGCTCGCAGAACTTGTAGTTTAATGTGGAAGAAGTGGTGAAAAAGTAAAAGAGGGTGTCGAGAAAATGTCTTCCTGAGCAAGGAGAATGTCACAGATGAAAAGTGGGAAGGTGGTTGGTCCAGATGGCATGACTGTGGACGAAAGTGTTTAACCCACAATCCTGGGTTTCCTTAGGAAACCTTCATGAAAAGGAGAAAAACAATTAGTAACAAAATGAATGGAGACACTACGCCTCACATTCATAACACGCTTTGAGTGAAAAATTATACAGCTGTTGACATGGGGTGTGTTGGACTAATCAACATGATGTGACAGATCTTAATGTGTGAAATGATTTAAGTACTCACGGTTTTTCATGATTTAAGGAATGACAACATGGAGGAAATGTAAAAACTGATAGGATGCCTGTTCTTTTCTAAATCCCCGGTCTGCTCCTTTAATCTGGATGCACACACCTTTTTTGGGTCTGAACAGTCGTCTTCCCTCCTGGTTCCCGGCTGATAAATAGGCTGCGATTTCACACAACAGTCCCTCTTTGTGCACCTTTAAATGAAAATTAATAACTGTCTGACTAATGGAAAGATTAATGAATCCTCAGCATAACCCTGTGAGTTTACATAATGCACATTTACATTAAAAACACACATTTTTCCACAGAGCCGAGCGTCATAAATCGGAGGGGGTGAGCTGTGTTTAGCTACGGTATCTCTGCTAACTCTTATCGCCCAACTGCGAGGCTTTATCAGCTGTGCTCTGGCAGAATGAGCATATCTGCTCACCACAGAGAGCAATATGAAAATTACCCTGCTTTTATAATCATAATTCATGCATTTTTAAATAAATGTAGTTTGTAGGAGGCTGACTCAGTACTTTCTCTGTATTTTCCTCGAAGTACCGCTCGTCTAGTTCATAACAAAACTGCTGGGCTCAACAAGCTTGTTAAAGTTACAGATGATAATAGTATTTTTTAATTAAAAGACAGTCTTCGCTACAGAATTTTTAAAATGTCACGTGTTTTCATGAGACGTAATCAAAATAAGATCAAAGAAGGTCTGATTTTAAGGAAATGCAAGAATAACACCACACTCTGTCTCCTTAGCACCATGTTGTTAAAGCCCAAATGTCATTTTCTCATTACTTGACACAATTGAACAGATTTTTATTGCTGTTATAGTAAAACTGGAGAAAGGCTGCTGGCCTAATCCAGCCATGTCCCCTCCCTAACCCTGACCACAGAGAGGTGTAACATTTAGAGAAAGATTTCGCGTAGTGAAACATAAAGAATTAGCATCAATAGGGCAACCACTATTAGCATATTATTAATATTATTTTTCTGCTATGGTATATTTAGAGAGCCCCCGGTCCCGGGTAAAGCATGCTGTTTCAGTGAGGCTGGTTAATCTGGCAGTTTTCTCATTAATCAATATGTGATTAATATAAAAAAAAAAAACTAAATATATATATATATATATATATATATATATATATATATATATATATATATATATATTAGGGGTGCAACGATACACAAAATTCACGGTTCGGTTCGATACTTTGGTGTCACGGTTCGATATTTTTTCAATACAAAAAAATGTTCATGCCTTTTTAATTTGTCATTTATTAAAATTATAAATATATATTTTAACTCAAAAGTACAGTTTTTAAATTTAACCCTAACCCTTGTGCGTGTTTTTTATTTTGACAGCGAATGCGCACCTGCGGACCACTTATGTGCAGCCCTGGTTATTTAGCTCGTCATATTGCAGCCACAGAAATTCTTTTGTCCATGAAACCATAAAGCTGCACTTTCTTTTTTTTGCCTTATAGTCTGATTTGTCATAACTTCTCCGTTTTGTGGTAAGCTTTTCTTTGGCTGTCACTTCTTCACCCTGACCTGTCTTATTTGGCTCAGCAGAACTAAAATATAAATCCTGCTGCTTTTACACACGCACTCACATAAGCTCAGCGATTCTCTGCGCGATCAACCTCTCACATGTTTAAGCTTGCTGCGGGAGATTTCACTTGCCATGTTTGCATAGTAAGCTAACGATTAATAAGACAATGTCAGAGGAATTGGTGCACAAATTATCATCACTCACAGATCAGTGCTGTCGCTCTCTATACACAGTTCGCACGATTGCAAAGTGAAAGCAAAAAAACAAGCGCAAATTCAAACGCGATTTCAATATGTCACATATTGACAGTGGCTCACCGATGCCAATGACATAATTACCCAGCTACATTTCTGAAAGAATGCAAAAGCATTGACATATATTTTTCTTCCTACAATAGCCCGACGGGCAGGGAAGAGATAGATTTTGGTAGCCCGACTGAAAAAATCGCTAGCCCCAGGACGTCGGGCTAGCGATATTGCAAGCCCTGTATCTGATTGAGGAATCACTCATCTTTGGGAAAGAGAGTTTATTACAGAGAAATGGCTCTTTCCAAAATAAAAGCTATACTATCCGCTTCTTCTGGGCTATATTCTCAGCAGCATAAGGAGAATCATGTGCTAACAGCTGTCTAAATGACTCGGCTAAAGTTAGTAGCATGCTTGTTGTTTTTGTCTTTGCACTAGGATGATGTCGGCGTAAATGTGCAGTCATATTCGTCGTGTTCCCACTAGTGCTTTCAGGTTAATCTCGTTGAAATTACCTTAACGCCACAACACGGCAAATCTCCGTTAACGAGCTACCGCCGATCGCCCCGTGCATGGGGCTAGACGGCCAACACGTTAACGAGCTAACTGCGCTAACACACTAGTTCCCACCCATGTAATTGAGCATTGCATGGCACATCCAACATACTGTTTTACTTTAGTCCATGACTCGCTTACCTTCAGGGTCATACGTCACATGAAAACCAAAATAATTCCAAACGCCAGATCTGAATGAGGGTGGGGGAGGTCCATGTTGCAAGGAGAGCTTAACTTCTGTCTTGCTAGCTTGCCCTGCGCTCTTCCTTCTGACTATGCTGTCTGTGTTGAGCGCTCAGTGGATCTACGCTCGACAGTGCAGCCTAGGCGGAGTAGTCGAACGCAGATTCACTGAGCGCTCAACACAGACAGCATCGTCAGAAGGAAAGTTGATAAAATAAATTACAAATGTTGTATTGTTCGATACATATGCGTACCGAACTGAACTCAATTTCGATACGAGTATCGTCGCACCCCTAAAAAAAAAAAATTTTAAAAAATTAAAAAAAAAAAAAAAAAATATATATATATATCCCTCCTCTCGTGTTAGGGTTGGCACTGACCCATTTTAAATTTCAAATGCATAAAAAAATCACATACATTTGTTTATTGTATCAAGGCTTTTTGACTTTGTCAGGAACCTCTATTTCTACAAAATAAAACAAAAAAAAAATATTTTTCACTAAATTATAAAATGCCCTAGTTGAAATTATGACCTTTGTGTTGTTAGGGTCGGTTTCGACCCAGGTATAATATTATGAGTATAAAGCAATAATTAAAGCCAAAACTGAAATCATAAGTGCACTGTCAGCTAAAACACTTACAGCAAGTGACTCTCCTAATCATATGAGCTTTAGGGGATTCTTATTTTGCATGTTTTTTGCAGTATACCTGCACAAAAACAAAACAAAATAAACACGGGCATGTGAGGTGAATTCACTATTTGAGTGGCCATTTGACTTCCAGAGTGCACATTTACAATTTGCAGCATACAAAAAATGAGAAGAAGATTCACAGTGAGCTAAGTTCAGGATCATATTTTTGGTGAAAATGAAGGAGAGGACACAGAGCAGCATAGCGATTCAGATGGGCAGGTTTCTACGGAGGAAGGCAATGTGGACTATCATCCAGAAGACACAGACACATCTGATCAGAGGTGGAGGTCGCTGGTGCTGAAGCTACTCCTGCTGAAAGATTCAAGTCCAAAAATGGTAAGATCTTTTGGAGCTCAGTACCTCATGATGTACATGGCAGGGCAGCTGCTGCAAATGTCATCAAAATGACCCCTGGAATCACAAGGTTTGCTCTGACCAAAGTCAGTGACATCAAGAGATGTTTTGAGATATTTATGCCATTGTCACTAGAAAGAATCATCATTACTATGATAAACCTTGAAGGGAAAAAAAAAGTCCATGGCGACATGATGAGGAATGCCTGGATGCTTTCATTGTTCTTGCTGGAGTGTACAGATGCTGCAATGAGGCCACTGATAGTCTATGGGATGCATCGACAGGCAGAAACATTTTCTGGGCAACGATGTCATTTCACACATTTGATATCATTTTGATTCAAGAGTCCTCAGATTTGACAACAGAGAGACCAGACCGAGGTCTGACAAGTTCGCTCCCATCAGGGATGTCTGGGAGAGATGAGTGCAGCTTCTTCCACTGATGTTCATCCCAGGGCCAGTGACAGTGGATGAACGTCTTGTCCACTTTTTGAGGAAAATGCCCCTTCCGGCAATATATACCCAGTAAGCCAGGGAAAAACGGCAGAAAAATCTGGGAAGCCTGTGATGCAAAAACCAACTATGCCTGGAATGTACAGATTATCACAGTCAAAGCTGTGAGTGGCACCCCTGAGAAGAAACAATGAAAATGTGTGGTCCTCCATATGACCACTGGACTGCAGGATCACAATATCAGCTGTGATATTTTATTTTATTTTTTACCAGATATGACCTCGGACAAGAACTTCACAAAGGAAACTGAGGTGAAGCTGTATCATTGGGAAGTGATAAAAAGCCCACAATTACCCACGGCTATAACCAAAACAAAGGAGGAGTGGACTTTTTCTTTTTTTCAGTTTATATTAAAGGTCTACTGCTGAAAAAACAAACTTTTTTTGTCTTTTCTTGATGTAAATGTCTATGGGTCGGAATTGACCCGTAACACCATAGATGTCATTTTAGTTATTAATCTTAAAATGAAAAAAATCAATAAAACAGATTTATTTAAGAGATGTGTCCTATACCCCTCAGTAATACTCAGGTAACACAGAAAACTTTTATTTATTAATATGATTCTCTTGAGGTTAATTTTACAATTTTTTTTTTTATTGAAATCGAGGGGTATAGTGACAAAAAAAGACCCAGAGGCCCACGCCAAAAGTATTAAAACCAACATTTTCATGGATAAGGAAGCCTAACAAGGTAACCAAGAGATGAGAATATTTTAGTATATTTTATAGCTGATTTAATTCACGGGTCAAAACCGACCCGCTAACATAAGAGATGATAACAGAAAGCTAACACGAGAGGAAGGATATATATATATATATATATATATATATATATATATATTATAAAATACATGATGTACAAAAGAATAAAGTAAAATCTCTATCAGTCTTTACCCGAGCCTTACCTATGAATACGACAAATCCATAAAATCCAGTACAGTATGTTTAATGAAATCAAATATCTCTGCCAAGACTGCAGGTTTTGTCCAGCAAAAGTGTGCTGTATTCATTTCAGTGTGTACCTTGCTCATGATTTACTTTTTGCCATAGAAATAGTAAATTCAAATTTATGTTGGAGTTCAAGTTTGTGGGGAGCTTTTGATTTCAAATAAATAGCCTCCAGTTAAAAAATGTCACTATGAGGCATCGCAGATGTACAGGAGTCAAACCATTTAGGAACAAAATCTGAAAATACCCTCCCTTGAAAAGCGTCTTTGGATTCATTCTCACCAGGGACGGCAGCCTGCACTCGGTAAGAGGACCTTGTAGGTCTCACATTACGATAAGGGAACAGCAATTCAGGAATATATTCAAGGCCTCCACCATGTAACACCTGGAAGTGAGCAGCAGGATTTTGAAATGAATTCAGAGGCTCAGCGGCAGCATGAAGAGAGCTGCAGATGAGCTGCTGCAGAGTGAACAAAGTGTTTATCAGACAGTCTGCTTTCCTGGAGGCTGTACGAGTTTCCTGGGATCCTCTGAAGCGTTTTTCAGATGCGGGAAGTCTGGGATCTCCATTGGAACATGTGAGCAGACAGAACCTGAATAGTTAAAAAGGAGGATTAAAGAAAAACACGCTGCTGCTCCTGTAGGAGAGAGCACTTTTCTCTGCTATGGAAAGCAGCTGCAGAAAGAGGCTCTGACTGGACTTTGTCCAGGAGCCGTGCTCCTCCGAGTCGTCTCAGTTCAAGTGTTTGGGTTTCCACGGTTTGGGGTTCGACCTGTGGGAGCGTTCAATTAGAGCGACAGACTGCTTCAATCGATCTCTGATGGGTGTTTGAAAGTTAGCCAAGTCTTGCAGGGCTTGATCGAGCAGGACTGTCTGCTCAGTGTTTTGGCTTCCCAGACATTTTTCTTCTCATCGGGAGGAAACCTGAGGATGTTCGATTCGCTGCCAGAAAATCTTCAATTCATTCAGGTGACCACAAGATATTTTATCACTCCATCATTATGGAAGGGCTCTCTAAGCTGTAAATAAATGATGGATTGTAGACAGATAAAAGGAGACGGAGTAAAGGATAGATGAGATGAGATGAGGAAGAGGAGACAGGGAGGAAGGAGCTGAGGAGGAAGATAAGGAAAGTAGCAGGCAGAGGCAGGAGGAAGAACAAGATGAGGTAGGAAAAAGGTGAGGCAATCAAATTATTTAAAAACTTTTGATCTTTCTTATATATTCAATAATTTACTGACAAGTCGCCATTCATTGTGCATGCATATTGATGATGTTACGTCTAAGAAAATCCCAACAATGTTCCAGTTGTTTTCATTAAAGAGCTCGTCTTCGGAGTCATCGTCTTCGCCTTTTGGCGGCTCCCTTTAGGGCTCACCACAGCAGATCACCGGCCTCCATCGCACTCTATCCCAGCATCCTCCCCTAATAAAAAAAAATAAAAATAAAAATAATAATAATAATAATAATAATAATAAAACAAACTTGGATTTGTATAGCACCTTTCAAGGAACCCAAGGGCGTTTTACACAAGCGTAACAAAAAGATCTTCAGGGTTTTGTTAAAGAGTAGCTTACAAAAGTAGTTTGAAGGGCTCTGGTGAAGGGGCTTGGTGAAACTCATATGGAAGAGAGTTCCAGGGGGTGGAACCTCTGCCCCCAAAGGTAAGAAGGTTGGTGTGAGGGACAGAACACAGACCCTGTCACACCTTCTTCTCTACACCCATGAATCTTCTCTGATGTCTTCCTCTTTTTCTTCTGCCTAGCATCCACCTTCAAACTCTTTCACCAAATATATCTACAGTCTACTATGATTGGCTGTCCTTCATAAAATTAAAAAGAATTAAACAGCAGGTGGGCGGGGCTTCTGTGCTAACAGCTAATGCTGTGGATTTGATATGCCGGCGTCAGGGAGATCCTTTGACTGACACAGAGCTTTTAGAACAGCCTGAAGCCTCGGCTGCAGGCTTCATAATTTGTTACACCAACAGATCTCATCCAAGTTTAGCCTCAACTACACAAATTTTGAGATGAGCAAACACGTGAATGTGGAAATATGAGTTTACATGGATGTAGTAGTTGAAATATCTACTGTTATGGGCATGCAACCTGTCAAAAGTGCACCCTGCCTTTGAAAACAGGGATATGTTCCAGTCCAGCCGAATCCTTGAGTTTGTAGGTGCTTAAAACAAAAAAGTTAAAAATGGATGACTTCCAACTTTTTTCATGCAGTACAGTTTTCTCGGGCGTGTACACAAAGAGTGGGGTCGAAACAGGACTCCAAACGTAGCAGAAAGTGTTCTTTCTGAGCTTTTGTGAAATAATCAGCTATGTCATTGCTAATCAAGACATCTGCTAACATTACACACCAGATCAGAGTCAGACTGAGTGTGGGCGCTGCTGCTCTTCCTCCCATCTCCTTTCACCTCACGTTTAACTCTTATTTTGCTGAAATGTGAATGTGTGTTCCCCGTGAAGCCTGAGTGTGTGTTTATTCTGTGTGACAGCTTTGTGTTCAAATTGATTTTTGTGGTGTTTTTACAATGTTGTGATCCAACCTATAGTAACATCCATCCATTCTCGCATTCACTTATCTAGTTCACAGTCACTGTGTCAGTTACCGGCAACACCAGTCTGTTGCAGAGACAGAACTATTCACTCTCACATTCACACCTCATGGTTCAGAATCACTCATTAACCCAACATGCATGTTACTTTTCTGTGGGAGGAAGCCAGAGTACCTGGAGAGAACCCACAGAGAGAACATGCACACTCCACAGAAAGGGCCCAGTTGGCTAATGAATTAAGGCTTGTCCTTGCTGTTAGGCGACAGTGCTAACCACTGCACCACTGTGGTGCCTCTTTTAACAAACTACCATCACTGAAAAGAGTATGATGTCCTATATATTTGTTTATATTATTTATTTTACCCTCACTAGCTTCTGATCTAAAGTCATTGTGTTCTGTAAGCAGACCTAAAGTACCAGAGAAACCAGTCAATTCAGAAAAGCGCTTCAAACATTATTCCTAGCAAACTTTCAAAGGGGTAAAGAGTTAAATCATGTTCATGTCATACTTCAGAGGAGGAAGGAATCAGTGCTTTGTTTTGCTTATGTAAAAATATTCTGTAGAAATCAGAAGAATTTCCCCTTCGGTTTGGGATCAAGAAGAATTTTGGATTTAATGATTCAAATTGGGAGAAATATTTCACTCTTGCTCTTTCTCAAAGGACAAAAAGACAAAGAACGTGAGCTCTGTGTTTCTCCTTCTTTCTCTTTTAGGTTGCTGCCTGGAGGCCAAAGGTCATATTGCCGCTTAATTAGCGAGACGCTTAAAGAGGCTTCTGGCAACATCGGGACAAACCGACAAAGACAAGATCCCACACGACACATAGCCCGCGGCCTAGATGGTTCATCCCCACAGAGATTACTTCTCCGACTTTATCCGACTGTCTGTGAAGTGCGTCGTGGCTTAAAGGCCGATTGTAAGAACTTAATGGAAGTTCGTGAGACTTGGATGTGAGATTGTTGGTGGGGTGGGCAGCTGTTGTTGTTGTGTTTGTTGCTGATGTGGGTCAGCGTTGATGGATGGAATAGATGAATTTCTTTCCTTTTTGTAATTTCCATCTTCCTCTGGGAAATAATGTCAGTGGACAGGAAAGAAGCTCTCAATATTGTTGCAGGCATGTTTGCTTGGCAAAGACTCATTATACTGGATATTACTGTGGCAGGAGGCCTGGAGTTGTTGGGGGGGGGGGCCTCTGATGAAAATATTGATGACCCTGAAGCCAAATGTGTATAAAGGCAAAAATATATTAGTTGAGGTTTCTGAAGAACTCTCTTTGTGAGCGCAAAACAGAGACGAGGCAACATCCTGTCAGCAGCCATCACCGACAGACACGCCACTTTATCAGGTTCTTTATGTTCAGTGGATATCAAACTAAGTTTTATTCATGTTACTGCTATTTTCACTAAGGAAGCTGCAAATCTGTCTACAGAGAAACACCCGTATTAAACCAAGTTTGAATCGTGGTTCAAAATCAAATCAGCCACTCAGCAATTAGTGGACTGCTGTACTCAGGTTAAAGATTGTGCACAGTGGTCAAATGTGGTAACGTTTTAGATGCAAATTTGCACTGTTTACCAAACGAAGAGTTAGAAATGGAAGAAATTCTCATAGAAAATGTGGAATCGATTCTAGAAAAACTGCACAAACTGTTAAAACTAAGGTGGACACAGCTAAGAGTATTTACTAAGAATAGATAGATAGATAATCAGCAAAAGAAAACAGTACTTCAGAACACCTGAGTCAGTACAACACCTGCATTATTGGACTTGAAATTGGACTCAGCCCAGATGCCTCCTTTACACCGATACTCTTCATAATTTTTATGGATAGAATTTTTACATGCAGTCGTGGGATGAAAGGGAGTCGAGCTCAGTGGTCTCAGGGTGGCATCTCTGCTTTTTTGCTGATTATGTGGTCCTGCTTGCTTCAACAAGTGGTGATCTCCAGCCTAAAGTGGGGCAGTTTGTACATGAGTGGGGAAAGAGGGGAGTGAGAATCTAACAGATGGACTGGTGCAGTGTCTGCAGTAATGTGGATGCTGTACTGGTCTGCTGTAGTGAAGTCAAAGCTCTCCACTTTCCTGGTTGATCTATGTTCCTACCATCACCTATAGCCAGGAGCCATAGGGAGTGGCTGAAAGATTAACCCTCTGGGGTCCAGGGTATAATTGGCTGTTTTTGACTACTTTTGATTTTACCTCTATATTTCACCTTTAAAAACTGTTTATCTTGCCTTGTTTGGTATCATTATTTTCAGCACAACCTCAAATATCTGAAATTTGAGTTATTTTTTCATTTTGACATACTATATTAGCACAGTTGATCTAAATTCTGACAAAATTTTTAAAATCAGAGTAGAAAACCGTTATATTTTTTACTGTAAAACCCACAAACATGTTTAACGAATCATTTTCATAACTTGAAATGCAAATAGAAATTGTACATTTCTAAAAATTATGCACAAGTTCTGCAAACAACAAAGTTATATGGTACTATTTACCTAAAAATGCAGAACAGCGTCGCTCCAACTTAGTGTCACAGTCAGTAGCTTGTTTGGCCATTGTCTTTTTCAACATCACAGTGACGTGCCTGTACAGCGCCGTCCAACACCTGAACTGGAATTATGATTACAGATGTGATAGAGCAGGGACACATTCAGCAGCTTATCACTGATTTTGATGACTTGCCTGACTTACAGTGTACGATATGGTTTGATGAAACTAAGACAGTGTGACCTTCTTTTCTGTTTCTGGCTAAGAATGTAAATAAACGATGGACTATCTGTTCTGCCACAAAGGCGGGATAGACAGATCCTCTGTAGCACAATCTGTTTTTACTTCAGGACTGGATGCCTTCATGATAGAGGAAATAATAAAACACAAGCTGCTAGTTTCTTTATTAAAATGTAATAAAGAAACTAGCAGGAGAGCCCATGAAGGCTCCAATATCTTTGACCAAATCTGGATGTGAAAAAGCATCCTGAGCTCACTCAGAAACAGCGCTTTAACTCTCGAGCGGAGAAAACGTCTCTGTGGAAGGAGGACGGACATTTGTAATAAAGTGATTCCGTATCAAAGAGGAATCCGCCCAGTCGACCACTTATTGGTTTCAGATTACCGGGCTCAGTATCAGAGGGTTTGTGGATGATTGATGATGTCTTTCTTTAATCAGAGAGGTGATTCATCAGGGCTTCATTTTTCAGGATTTCAGGTGTTTGTGACACAAAACTCCAATTCATTTCTAATCACGGGGAAATTAGTGTTGCTCCTCTCTCTGTTTCTAAGCTTTTGATCACATCTTTGATTAGGTTCAGATGGTAAAAAACACACTTTAATCTTTCAGGACCCCCCCACGTAACAGAAAGTGAAAGAGTCTTTAATCACATCTTTATAGTAAGCTCACATGTTCATTATTCTCCCTAATTACTGCCAAACCCCTTAATCGAAGAAAAAACATGCATTATAAAGTATTTTGAAGAAAAACCCTTTTTTTTCTCAATTTACAGAGAATCAATTACCGGGTTTTGGTCCTCCGTTCATCCTCTGTCAGAAACACGCCGTTAGATCTTCTCCCTTTAAGGTACTTGTTTTAATCAGACTTCCTTCTAAATGGCTGCCCTTTGCAGTGTTGGGGAGTAACGGAATACATGTGCCGACCTTCAGTAACAGTAATAAATCACAGCAATAGTGTACAATAGTACATTCATGTCCTGCTTGTAAGGAACTGGTCCGTGTGCTGGTTCCTTTGTAGTGTGTCTGATGATAACAAAAAACATTTGTCAGACTGTGATTCTGTTTGACAACACAACAACTGCTGGTGACCGCTATCTAAACCAGTCACTGATGACCTGACGGTTGGTAACAAGTTAACAATAAACATAACAAATTCATTCATTTTTTTACTGAAATGTTACTTTTCTTGTGATTAATATGCAACATTTAATTTGGCATTCAGGACTGAAAATGAACAGCCACAGATGCTCCAAGAGAGACTGATTTCACAGTCAGTCGCGTATTTATATTCTACATATGAACCATTAAACGGATGTAAAAAAGGCATCAGTCTGAGCTCCATTTTTGTTCATATTTAACACTGCAGCTGTGACCCTGACAGTCATTTATTCACACTGATATTCATATTGGAGGAAGGCTTCAGCTGCACAGAAAATTGCATTACAGTCAGCCGATTTATCATAAAAACAACAACGCACTCAAGCACACAGCGTGTGAGAGTACAGATCAGGAATGTGTTAGTACACAGTAAAGCTCTGAACAGTTGGCTAAAAGTAACTTCGTCTGCTCAGCGTTCACATATTCGTTCACCCGTCCACATGACCTGTGAGTTGTACTCATTTCTTACTTTTTTAACTGAGCTGTGTTCTGCATGTGGAACACGTCAAATACACACACACTCTGTGTAAACAGGGACCAGTGCAGAAAAGCAAACACAGAAGTATCGACCCCGGCTTGTGAATTTGCATTAGCGTACACACTTACGGATGCAGCTTCTCTCTAACTGTTCCCTGCAGTCTAATTCAAACTGAGGGCTGCTGTAAATTTACAGAGCGAACCAGTGATATTAACTAAATTAAACACTAAATTTGAGCGAAGCTTTTCCTTCTCTCTGCCCTGCTTTTGGTCTGAAAATAGGTTAGTCTTCAGTCAGGAGGAGGAGAATTTAATGCTAAATGGACTTAGCTGCTGTAAAACTGTCGTCAGAATGGATACCTCAATTCTCTTGGCTTACGGTAGTTTTTGCAGTGTAGGATGGCGAGTGCTGTAAATTCTAAATTGAAACGGACAGACATTAGCTAGGCAGGGTGTGGGGAGGGGATTCCTCGGTCGGTTGAAGGAGGTGTGGTTACCAGGAATTTGCTGGGTTTAGTTAGCGGTCAGCGGCAGAGTTCCAGCTTACGGAAGAGCTCCGTTCTGATGAAGACGTATAGGAAATACAGAGCACTGCTTTAGAGTCCACAGAAGCAGAAATAAAAGTGGTCATTATCCATTTTACTGTTGCTTTTTCACACCTTTCCACAGCAGACTGAATCAGCTCGAGAAAGAGACATTTAAAAGTTGGTCATGCCATCACAGATGATGGAGTCCTCTCCCGCTGTAAAGTGGCATGAATGCGCACGAGACGGCTTTTGTCAAGACGGGAATGTTAAAAAAGTAAATAGAGAGAAAGCACACACACACACACACACACACACACACACACACACACACACACACACACACACACACACACACACACACACACACACACACACAGTGAATAAAGAAAAACTAAACTAGCAGCTATGCACAAATAAATGCAACAATGTATATTAAAAATAAAAAAAATAATTAAAAATACATTCTGTGACAACAAATAGAGAGAGAAAGGGCAACCAACACTGTTGCCCTTATAATGGAGTGCCACCCTCAGGAACAGACCACTTAGGAGAACCCACACATCAAACAACAGCTTTATTGTTTCAAATAAAGACATACCAGTGTATATATAGTATATTGGTTTCTTTTTATTGCCTCCAGAATTTAATTTTAAATCCTTCGCCTTACTTACAAAGTCCTGAATGATCAGGCCCCATCACATCTTAAAGAGATCTTCCTGTTAAAAACAAGTTTTTTCCTGTGGTTCCTAAAGTTTCTAAAACCTTCAGGACCCTCTCCGGTGGAGCCAGCTCCCTGTTTAGGTTTAGCATACAGAAACCCTCTGTGGGTTTAAGATTAGACTCCTTATAGTTAGGGCCTGATCAGGTGACCATGAACCTGATCCATCACTTAGTCATGCTGGTATAGTCTCAGGCTGCTGGTGGACAGGCTATAATGCATTGAACACTTGTGCTCAGTTCCCCTCCTGTCATTGGCTTACTATTTCACGTCATTAGCTTTAATCTTCTCTCTCCTGTAGCATGTATTAGGTGGTCTCTCTCTGTTCTCTCTTCTCCTTCCAAAAAAACAGAGTTTGTGTTTCCACATACGGGACTGTCTGATGAGCGGGGTCTCTCCATATTGTGAGATTTCTGCCTACCTGTAAAGCACCTTGAGGTGTCAAATTCACCTTATAATATCAAGTGTGTTGACATGAATGTGTGAGAGGGGGCCATGATCAATAAAAGAAAACTGAAATATTGGAGATATTCAACATGCTTTTTCAGTTTCATTCTCTGCTGCCATATCTGATTGAAATGTACTATTAATGTATTCTTTACTTTTTGAACTCAAAAGCCACTTAAATAATATCAATATTACCATCACTGGGCTTTGAGCCACACTTTAAGAATCTAGGCTTTAAACTGATAATATGCAGAATGAGTAGCATCTTTCTAATTTTTATTTTTTTCCATTTTTGTCATTTTACTCTCATCTAAATATCGACAGCTGTACTGTGAGTGGTCACTTCTGAAAATGTTTTCCTGTAGGGAATCCAATGTACTCACACATCCTTAAAATATCTAAGCATCATTAAGCTGTGCCGTGGTCACAGTGTACCACACGGACACGAGAGCAAAGGCGACTCCACGCTGTGACGTCTAGAACTGAGAGACAAAGTTGGTTCTCATGATAAAAAACAAGGATGAAATGATTTTTTTAGATCTGACCCAGTGGACCATGTCAGAAGCTCATTCAGAAATGACACGACTATAACAAAGGCTTCAACATGACAACCTCTGCTGGATCACTTTGAGAGGACCCGCTCTCATTTACGACATATTCAAATGTCTCGTCCGTATCTCAGTCAGGCCAAGAAGCTTCGTCTTACCCTTTAAATCTCGTCTCATGAATCAGCTTATCTGTTTTGTTCTTTCCCAGATTTCCTATGTATGTCCTTTCATTTCACGCGGGCCTCGCCTTTGCATGAAATCCTTCCTAATTTCCCATATGGAAAAGATATATATAAATCTTATAAAATTTGTATCTGTCTTGTGTGAAACTTGTATGAAAATCATATAAGTGTGAAAACAGATATAAGATCCCTTGAAAAATTATATAATGAAACTTGTATGTTTTGGATACTTACTAAAACAATGTATGAAAGTAATGCGAAAGTGGCCACTTTCATGAGTAAATCATGTAAGCCTTATATGATTTACTCATGAAAGTGGCCACTTTCATGAGTAATCACATATAAGTTTTTACTATTTCTTTTCCGTATGGGTTCACATGTTGCTATCCACACACTCTCACAGGACTGGTCTGACAGAGCAGGCAGAAAAAGGAGTGCTGATAGAAATGTATGAACGACACTTTTAAGTGCATTTGTTCCAAATATCAGCGGTGTGCATGAAGAAATGAACTACTGTAAATGCTGCAACAAACACACAGTTGTGTGTATTTGGACTGATTTTACATACCATCGTGTTGATAAATGTTGGCGATATGGAACATTTGTACGTGAACATTTGTATGTGAACAAGTGAACTTTCAATGTATCGCTACTTGGTGTGTCACTGTGCGCATTAATCTGCTGCTATACCAGCTTCTCTGGTTTCAGGCTTTCCGCAATACTTTTCATCTACACTACAGGGATTTGCTCCGATTTGGCCTCAGGGGCATTAAACCCTATTAACTTCACTGCTTCTGTTGGCCGGTACATATCAAAGCAATGGCTTTGATATGTGTGACAACTGTCTCATATGAGTTGGTCCAATGTCAGCTCAACAAAATTTAAGATTTCCCAAAGCGAAAATATAAAAATAAAGCTGCTGGAGAGTGAAAGCACACAATACTAAACGGTCAAGGGGTGACAACATACTTTTGGGAATTAATTCAAAGCCAAGAACCGCTATGAGACTCAGATTTTGCATTTACTGGAACTGTGTACTGAAATATCTGTGTCATGAGACAAATGATGGGTTACAAAATAGCTGCATGTAAACTTTACCTTGCTTAGAAAGGTCACACACCAGTGCATTAAATCCAGATGATAACTCCAAGAGCTGAAAGTTGGGCCAACTACAGTTCCTGTAGTGGGCGCTTGATTCTTGCTCTCAACGTGAGTCAGTCTCCATAGACTTCGACGTTAAAAGGCCCAACTTTACAGCAGAAATAAACAAGTTCTTCTTTTTGTTTGTTTTAGCTAGTTACAATCTATGTTTTATATTGTTCATTCCTAAAGTTGGGGCATGGTCACGTTGATAGTTGTGGCGAGACTGTGAAGCTGCTGTAGCAATCCTTGCAGCATTTTTCTCATCTCAGAAATCTCATAGGATGCTTGGATGTGCAGACTTTCAAAAAAGTCTCTGTGTCCATTTTGGTAAGTAGAGTTTGAATAGTTTTATAATTTTTTAAAATTATGGTAACTTATGGATCCAAAAATGAATCCCAGATGAGCGCGAGCTGTCTTCTAATAACTTATTGAGATCTGTGAATCAATCCTAAACCTACAGGCTAGTCGAAAGCCCTTAAGTAAAATTACCTCTAAGTCTTACATCAGACGTGAAAAATCAGACACCTAATTTTTTTCAACATGTCTATGCGGCATTTCCAACTAAGCTGTCATCAACAAACTGGATATAACGTTTAGTGATGTTTTACTGTGATCAGCTCATTTAACTTCACTGTACTAATGAGTGAGTACTTTAGTCCAGCAGAGAAAACATTATCAGCCAGGTGCTTTCAGATACGCTGATGGGAAGGAACAAAAAAAGAAAAACAATCTCACTGATCCATTTGAAATCGGTTGACTTGATTTGTAAAGTGATAAAAAAAGACCCACAGTGATAAAATGTGATGACAAACTGAGAGAAGAAAATTACAAATTTGCGCAGAACAGATATGAAAAATTGCCATGCCTCGGACTAAAATGAAAGCAAGGAAACTTCAAAACTCTGATGACAAGCGACAGCCGTGCTCAGCCTGATAAGGAAGCTAAATGACAAGAGAACGCAGCATGGTGGAAGCGTGGAAGAGACGACAACACGCAGGAAATGACAAAGCAAAAGCATAAATGAAAATAGCCTTGATGCAGAAAAACGAAATCAGTGTGGTGAAAGACGCGACTGATCAGCAGGACAATAGACACAGAGAACAGAAGAAAGAAGCGAGTCTCTTACTCTGACCAAAGCATTGTTCTACTGTATGCACCGCAGTCTTTTATCTATATAGCGATGTCTGCTGAATACATTTGTGGAAAGACATAATATGTTTTACGGCCTCGGTAACTGCATATCTGTCAGTTGGAGCTGAAGCTGCAGGTGAGCTTGTTGATTTCTAAGAGAAACTTTTTGATTTTGTTGGCGTCCATTAAAACCTCAAAGTTCTTCTAAACGTACAGCCACAAACCAGCTGAATGCAAAAGTACATGTGTGGAAGAATCAGATTTAAGGAATAAAGGTTTTCTGGCTGTAACTTTTTCTACCCAGGGTAGAAGGTGTTCTCAAGATCACACTTGTTGCTTTTCCTTGACTATCGAGTCCACTTGACTTTATTGAGCAATGACTTCCAGCTTCTACTGGGCCATGGTCTGAGGCCACAGTTCTCACTGTGGAAATGATGTTTGCATTCATGTATCTCTGGGTCTTCATGGATTAGCATGAAGCGTGCAGTGATACAGATGCTGTTCTTATCTATTGAGGTGATTGGAGAGCTAAAATCTAAAACTGAAATGCGAAACATCACCAGACAATGCAGCGTGGAGAACCCATCAGAGGATATATTCTCCTGAGAAGTATGCATTACTAATTCACAAAGAATCACATTGTGTGTACAGAAACCAAATCTTTAATTACAGATTATTTCAGGAGTACTACTGATGGCAGGAAGAGAGACAACAGTGTTTGAATTTATTTATTTAAAAGGGACAGTGCAGTTTAACATAGTTCAAGTGCAAGATAGGAAACTGATGTGCCGCACATAGGTTTATAGCTACTGCAAATTTTTTCAACAATTGTCCCTTGTTGGGCTTACAATCTAAATAGATACATTTTACAATAAAACATACATTTTCATAAAACCAAATTCCATCACAAATACAATTACAGTTACTCGACAATAGTTTTAAATAAAATTAAAATCATTAGTTAAAATGACTACATCTTTGATTTCCCTTTAACCACACTTTAACCTTCAATGTAAAAGATCTAATGTCTGTAATCAATTTGATATCGGTTGGAAGTGTGTTCCACAGATGGCAGGCCTTTATAAAAAAAGCTGACTGACCGAATGTAGATCTGCGATATAATATCTTGCAGTTGCCGTTCACCTTACTCCTAATAATACAAATACTATCTTGTCGCTGGATGTATTGAGACACTCTGGGGATGAGGGGAATGACCTGCCAATTTCCGGGGGCGAGGTCACTGAGGCAGTTAAACAACTCCTTGGTGGCAGAGCCCCTGGTGTTGATGAGGTCCACCCTGAGTTCCTGAAGGCTTTGGACGTTGTAGGGCTGTCCTGGTTGACACGCCTCTGCAATGTTGCGTGGAGATCAGGGGCAGTACCCGTGGACTGGCAGACCGGGGTGGTGGTCCCCATCTTTAAGAAGGGGGACCGGAGGGTGTGTTTCAACTACAGGAGAATCACACTCCTCAGCCTCCCTGGGAAAGTCTATGCCAGGGTGCTGGAAAGGAGAGTTCGTCCGCTAGTCGAACCTCGGATACAGGAGGAACAATGCGGTTTTCGTCCTGGTCGCGGAACACTGGACCAGCTCTTTATCCTCTCGAGGATACTTGAGGGTGCATGGGAGTTTGCCCAACCAGTCTACATGTGTTTTGTGGACTTGGAGAAGGCACTCGACCGTGTCCCTCGGGGTGTCCTGTGGGAGGTGTTGCGGAAGTATGGGGTGTCTGGCCCATTGCTACGGGCCATTCGATCCCTATACAACCGTTGCAAGAGCTTGGTTCGCATTGCCGGCAATAAGTCAGACTCATTCCTGGTGGGTGATGGGCTCCGCCAGGGCTGCCCTTTGTCTACGGTTCTGTTCATAATTTTTATGGACAGGATTTGGAGGTGTTCCAGGCATGAGGCCCCGGGGCAGACCCAGGACACGCTGGAGAGATTATATCTCTCGGCTGGCCTGGGAACGCCTTGGTGTTCCCCTGGATAAGCTGGAGGAGGTGGCTGGGGAGAGGGAGGTCTGGGCCTCTTTGCTTAGGCTGCTGCCCCCGCGACCCGGCCTCGGATGGATGGATGGATGGACTCTGGGGCCATCCTATTTATACATTTAAAAACTAATTTAAGAAAACACAGATGATTAAAACTCTTAAAACTAAGTAGATTATATTTCTTTAAAACGTGACAGTGATGCCACCGAACAGATTTTTTATCCATTATTTTTAAAGATTGATTATATAAGGATACCACAGGCTGAATTGTAGATGGCGCTGCTTGGGTCCAAACTGTCATACAATATGAAAAATGAGAAAATATCATAGAATGCATAAATAACTGAGCTACTGAAGTGGGTATATAGTGCCGAATTAACTTAAAACAATTCAGATTAGCCTTGACCGTCTTAGAGATCTTCTTTACATGCTTGTCAAATTTAAGATGTGGATCTAAGATTATTCCTAAAAACTTAAAATGTTTGACCTCCTTTATTTCTTCGTTCCCTAGGTTGATTTTAAAATTATCAGATGAACTTCGTTTCCTAATCGAAAAACACATAGAAACAGTTTTTTCTAGGTGATTCAGTTTTCTTTACTTAGAAAACTGAATCTTTACCAGCTGACGCTCTCTCTGGATTGGACCTGTGTTCATGTAGCATTTGGTCTGAGAGACACATTATGTCATCAGCCGTTATCGCCTGCACAGGTGCAATATCTGTATTACATAACCAGGTTTCATCCTTTCATTTGTTAAAATGTTTAGCTTTTATATCTCAAGAGCTGCCAAGAACGGACAGAGTCATTATTTGGTGAAGTATCATACCCTTGTGGGAGTTATCTCACAGTCCAAAAGTATAAATTAACTTTAGGTGTAAATTTCAGAGTTAATAGCACCCTCACTTAACCACAAGTTAAAAGAAAAAGAAAGAAAACATGGAGGGTTACATTTCAGTCTCAGGTCCTGTGGATCAGTATATTAGTAGTTTATTACGTTAATAAACATAATGTTAAGTATAATTTTGGTTGGGATATTTGAACAGACATTTATGGAAATATGTGCAAGCATACATGGAAATACAATATATAAAGCAAAAACAGCTGAAACCTCTTACGCAGCTTCCATGTACTTTCTTCAAGTAGTCTTCAGGAATAGTTCTCAGGCTTCTGTGCTGTGTTTTCAAACTCTGTATTTTACAAATGAAATATAAAATATATTATAGTGAACTTGAGGTGTTTGCATTTGTTTCCTTTTTATCTGTAGTCAGAGGCAGGCTAGCTGCGTTCATTCTGCCTGGTACGCTTAAAGCTTGTCTTACACCTTATCAGCAAATATGAAAATATTATCAATCTTTTTATCCCAGGGAGGAAAGAGAATAAGCATATTTTGCTCAGTGGCATATCTTCCTTAAACGTGACCAGTCTGTTTGTTAATGTAAAGAAGCAAAAAAGAGTAGTACGTAAAGTAATACAAGAGAAACAAACACTGCGAATGCATCTCAGCTAGGCACTAAAGTACGTCTGGTAGTTGTAATGAACACAGAGGTGCTTCTGCATCCGCCCATCATCCATCTTTGAGGCCCCAAAATTACAGAGGATATTGGTGAAATAGTTATTTCCTTTGGATAATGAACATATGTAAGTTTTTCTTTTTATTTCTTTTTCATCGGAGCAAGCCACTGTAGCTGAAGTCAGGCTGACCACAGCTGCTGCTCATATGTGAACATTTTAAACTTTAGGGGGATGTATGTTTGACATTCGGAGTTTCTCTGATGCAGAAACATGTTATATTGGTTGAATGTATGTGAATAAACCTTAATTTCACATGAAAAGAAGAATTTTCTCCTCCGAGTGTCTGATGCCTTTGAAACCGCATCGATGGCACTGCCCTGCTCTCTTTTCTTGCTCTTTCTTACATATGTGCTTTTTGATCCTAATTGACCACTGGCAGCACAACAAATTGCCCTTCAGAGATAATAAAGATTTACTTGATGGCAGCGTTCGGACCAGGCTTCACCTGCTGAATTCAAACCCTCTGTGACTCTCCATGAGCTTCTATAATTACTCTCAGCCAAATATCCTTTTGTGCTCAGCTGTGAGGCGAGACAGGGGTGTCCTCTGACTCCCCTCCTCTTTGTAATCTTTATCGAACCATTATCCTGTCCTGCCTTTCCGACAAGCCGACTCTATTACCAGTATCGCCACACGCACTATGAGCTTTCCTTCATGCTGTCATTGCTCTACAAGTACAGGTTTTCAGAGGCTGATAGGAACCTTTTTACATTAAAGCTGTTAAATATCTTTAATCACCTCATGTAGGCTTTCACCATCACTTATGCGCGTCTCGACAGGGAAGGACGCTTTTGAATTGTCTGCATTACGATTTGACAGGGCTGTAGTAAGGATTTTAAAAAAAGATACTGACAGTCTCCTGCACTGTAGATGATTGCCAAGAGATCTAAAAATTATTAATAATAATGGATGGCATTTATATAGCGCTTTTCTAGGCACCCAAAGTGTTTTACAATTCCACTATTCATTCACTCTCACATTCACACACTGGTGCAGGCAAACCACAGTTGTAGCCACAGCTGCCCTGGGGCAGACTGCCAGAAGCGAGGCTGCCATATCGCGCCATCGGCCCCTCTGGCCAACACTAGTAGGCGGTACACTCAGAAAAATAAAGGTGCCAACTGGAACCAAAAGTGGTTCTTTAGACTGATGCCATAGAAGAACCTTTTTGGTGCCACAAAGAACCTTTCAAACAATGGTTCTTTGAAGAACCATTTCTTTCAGTGGTTCATTGAAGAACCTTTAAAGGTGCCCCAAAGAACCATCAAGAAATGGTTCTTTGGGGCACCTTTAATGGTTTTTCAAAGAACCTTTTTAAAAATGGTTCTTTAAAGAACCATTTTTAAAAAGGTCCTTCAAATGGTTCTTTAAAAGAACCATTTTAAAGAACCTTTTTTGAGTGGTTCTTTAAAAAACCATTTTAAATCTTTCAAAATAAAATGCATCATAAATTGAATTTGAGTAGGGCAAAATAAATACTAGCACAGCATAGACATATATTAATGGTTTATTGTCATTTTGTAGTTACCAAAAAACAAAAAGGCATTTTAACCCTCAGCACAACATCACTACTAATACATGTCACATATTAAGATAAGATAACCTTTATTAGTCCCACACGTGGGAAATTTGTTTTGTCACAGCAGGAAGTGGACAGTGCAAAAGTTATGAGGCAAAAATTAGAATACAATAAGAATAAATACAGTACACAACTGTACAGAATAGAATACTATATACAGTAGAATAAAATAAAATAAATATACAATAAGATAAGAATAGAATACAAATACAAATACTATATACAACTGAGTAAAAATACAACGATGACAGAAAGGATTATTGCACTTAGTATTATTGCACATGTATGGATGTGTGTGCTTGATCAGTTAAAGTCTTTATTATGGAGTCTGACAGCAGTGGGGAGGAAAGACCTGCGAAATCTCTCCGTCCCACACCGTGGGTGCCGCAGTCTCCCACTGAAGGAGCTGCTCAGTGCTGTCACAGTCTGCTGCATGGGGTGGGAGATGTTGTCCATCAGGAATGACAGCTTAGCCGCCGTTCTCCTGTCACTCACCACCTCCACTGGGTCCAGAGGGCATCCTAGAACAGAGCTGGCCCTTCGGATCACCCTGTTCAGTCTCTTCCTGTCCCCAGCAGAGATGCTGCCGCCCCAGCAGACCACGCCATAAAAGATAGCAGAAGCCACAACAGAGTCATAGAAGGTCTTCAGGAGTGGGCCCTCCACTCCAAACGACCTGAGTCTCCGCAGCAGGTACAGCCTGCTCTGCCCTTTCCTGTAGAGGGCGTCTGAGTTATGAGTCCAGTCCAGTCTATTGTTCAGATGAACACCAAGGTACCTGTAGCTGTCCACAGCCTCAATGTCCATACCTTGGATGTTCAGTGGTTGCAGTGGAGAATGCTTGTGCCTGCGGAAGTCTACCACCAGTTCCTTGGTTTTACTGGCGTTGATCTGGAGGTAGTTCAGCTGGCACCAGTCCACAAAGTCTTGGGTCAGTTAGTGTTTTAAACAGTAATAATTAAATATATTTGCTATACTATAAATAAATATATATAAATACTATAGCTACAGATAACACAACAAATAATACATGTATTGTTTAATTAATAAAACATCAGAAAGTGATAAAACACATTAGAAATAGCAATAGCTTCATAACAGACCAATAAATCAACACATTTTCATCAGCAGATGTTTGCATGTTCAGTAAAAATATTTCAACAAGTTTATGATTAAAATGATCAATGAACTTCAGCCTTACGCTATGTAATGTACGTTTCATGTTGTACTCATGGTCCTTTGTTAGTTCAGATTAGGATAATGTCTCTGACGTATGTATCATATCAAATATATGTCATATCAAAACAAGCCCACACCTGCAGTTGTTTCAGTTTTTCACTGGTGTTTCCTGTCAGCTGGTCAACCTCACTCAGGCAGACATCCATATCAGCCAACCAAACGACAAGTTCCTCCCTTTGTGCTTCAAACCCCTCCCACTCTGAGACAAGGAGCTGAAAGAGAGAGAAAAGAGTCAATTATAAAGAAGAGAGAGAAGTGAAACCCTCCTCAGAAGGTCTGACTCGCATACCTGCAGTTGACCTGTGATGGACTCCTGTTTGGCGTTCACGTCATCCCTCGTTGTTGCCAACAGCCGAGTCTGCAGGGTGCCCTGGAAGAGCTGAGTTAATGTTCGACTCCTCCTGGTCAGGCTCTCCAGCTGGATGAGCCGAGGTCTCCCCTCTCACCGCTGCCTCTGAACACAGAAACACAAATTTCATCTGAAGCAGGAGGTGCAGATTTTTTGCTATTCTTTTCTAAATCCAGGCTAGATCACGTGGAGGTATTTGGAAAACTTTTTTGGCCAGTGGACGACTGTTGTCTTGCAGAAAGTCAAATCAAACATATGCGATACACAATTAATTCACAAGAACACATTATAAAAAATAAGTCCAGTTCTTGCCTGATTTCAAGTGAAATCTGCATCAAAACAGGGTGACAGAAGTAAAACGAGTGCACAAAGCCTCACTTTGTAAAAGCCTGCTATTACAGTTCTCCTCTATGCAGACGACTTTCCTGTTTTCAAGGCACAACTTGGATCTGCTGTACGAATCTTATGGATACACACTAAATGAAACAATAGTGTGCATGACTCCAGATTCTGATCCCTCATCCTAATATGGTCCCAACATAGCAACAGCAATAAAGCAAATGTTGAGGCTTCAAAATACAAAGTCCATAAACCAATGGCTGACGTGGGTTTTATCATAAGGGTGATAAATATACAGATTTCAGTCTGTCTTAGAGATTTGATGTTCATTTACCTGCAGATGCACTATACATACCTGCTCCATGGTTTTTCACAACATTTTGCACATCACTATTTAATACAGGAAGTAGGTGAACTAAAACAAGTCATCTTTCTTTGTGAGAGGACCATATTAATGAAACAAACCTCATCATAGGGAGCCCTAAAGATGCTCCTGCTGCTTCTCTTCCTCCTCATCCTAAGCTTCCTTCTCCTTGTCCTCGCCTTCCATCCAATTGTAATTCAACCTAATTGTGTTTCTCCCCCTCCTCTTCCTCATTTTGTTGGAGCTGTGAACACAATTAATGTGAATCTGGATTAATTTGTGCAAACAAGAAAAATCTACAGCTTTTTGGTCAGAGGTGCTCTTGTGATTTAAGCCGGGTAGAGTAGATTTATCTGTTGATGCTACCTGCTTCAGCTCTGGCTGCTGAGTGATATTTACACCCTGGCTGGATTACAAACTTTAACCATGTGCTGAACTTTGGCCCAGCGTTGATACCTCTTGTTAGTATAACGACCTCTTCTTAGCTTGTATGTATGATTTATGATGGTGGATAAATGAAATATAAAAAAAATTAACTATATTACAAAAGAACATCTATCTTGGAAACATCAAATGACCGGAGCATAACTTGTCAACTAGTCCGAAACTAAGTTATGCAGGAACAGTCAAAGACACCTTCTCATGTCACATTTATATTCATTTCTATATAATTTGATTAGACAATAAAGAGTTATCTAATCGAATTATTCATTCAAAACTCTTATGCATAGCTGCATTTTATACAGCTCATACAGAATTCAAAGTACAGGTTCATGTGAGTATTTAATGTACGGCTCAGATCTACAGAATTTCAGAGTTTCTAGAGCAGACACAGAGCTCACGCCACAACAGGCTTCAGGCGCCATTTTAGTGACTTTAACAATATATTAAATTTTAATTT
The DNA here is from genome assembly GCF_963969265.1 of Rhamphochromis sp. 'chilingali'. NCBI lineage: Eukaryota > Metazoa > Chordata > Actinopteri > Cichliformes > Cichlidae > Rhamphochromis > Rhamphochromis sp. 'chilingali'. The sequence continues at coordinate 11,586,115 of NC_137940.1, read as the reverse complement.
CGGTCTAGCTGACATTAGGTTATGTACGCAGCACGCAATTGAACCACATATTTTAGAAGCCAAAGGTTCAAATTAGCTGGGAGCAGCTTCACTTAATTATAACAGTGGTTTTGTTAAGAAAACAGTTGGATACTAAATTGCGCTGACATCAACGGCTAACGTATCTAGCTAATCGCTACTGTTAGCACAACATTAACAGCAAGCTACAATGACGAGTAACAAAAACAAAACAGTAATAAGGTTTTAATGAAAATGTTTTACCTTTTCCAACAGTCCCAGAATCCACAGCTTCAAAGTCCAGCAGGTACTGAAGACTGTTATCCGCCTCGCTGTCACCGTCCGTGAGTTTTTTTTCCCGAAAGGTCAAGGCCCGCCGCTCGCACACTCTGTCTGCGCATGCGCATCCCAACGACGGACCCCTCCGTCCGCTCCCGGGAGGTTATAGTATGACGTGTGCTGACGTCACTCTCTCTCCCTGTCATTTATTTGGCTCGAAACACATATTAACAAATTGCTCAGTGATGAACAACTACTCAGATCATTTACCTAAGCAGTGCGCTTTGTCAAAACGAAGTGTGTGTTCATTACACTGACATTCTGTTCTGCAATTGTTATTTACTTGTATTTTATAATTTGACTTTACATACTGCTGGGTGGTTTGTAAAGTTTACAATAACTAGTATTATCATTATGCTATATTTTCAAAAATATATAATAATCTCAAAAGCAATGCCTTGGAGTAGAAAATAGTAATGCTTTATTAAAATTTAAAACTAAAGTACAGTATTTGAATGTGTGTATTGTGTCTACTGTTTGCAAATATTTCTAACTTTTATTTGAATATTCAGCTTCCTACCATCTTCTCTTAAAGGGTAATTGCCAGGTATCCTGCCCTCCCCCTTCGCACACACATGCACACAAAGAAAACACACAGTATAATTCACAGCCTCATTATAGTGAATAAATATTTATGCCATTTACACCATCAAACTTAGATTGCTAAGGATGAAGAACCTTTTGTTCTTTAAAGAACCATTTGTAATAGCTGAAGAACCATCCACAAAATAAAAAGGTTCTTTGACGTATGATGGTTCTTTAAAGAACCATGGAGACATCTGAAGAACCATTTAAGAACCATAATTTTTCTGAGTGTAGGGTAAAGTGTCTTGCCCAAGGACACAACGACCAGGACAAAGTTGCCTAAACGCACTCAGTTTTCTCCTTCTGCATAAAATGTAAAAAGAAATTAATCCCAGCTCATCAGTACTCCAACTGTGTGCAATTTAGGATTACAAAATATAGCAAGTTTAGAAACTGCTGCATTCTTATCCAGAATCGGAGAGGCTCTGGGTCATCAATACAGCGAGAAACTCTGTGCAAACAGAGACCAACACTGGCTGGTCATCAGTGCTCGTGTTAGCTTTACTCAGAACTGCCTCCCTCTTTATAAAAGACATGAACATAACCACTCTGAGGTTACTGACTGCACCTCATTTTTTGAAGTTTTGACATCATTTTAACAATTAAAAAGAAGAAAAGCATCACCAGCGAAACTAGCTATAAAATATAGTGTTACTAACTTGGCCTTGCCTGAGTCCACAAACAAAAGGGTTCAGTTTCCCATCAACCAAAACTGTAGCAAAGTGTGTATGTGTAGGATATCAATAGTTCATGTATGGTGGCTGACTGAAAATTAAAGAAACAAAACCTGAGAAACAGATCACCTAAAAATATCCATTCATCATCAACATCACTGATGTACAAACTCGAGCATGCTACCCACTAAGTTATGAAACTGAAAATCAGCTAACACTCTGAATTTGACAAGAGAGCTGAGCACAGCCTCTGTATCACACATTTTTCTTCCAGTTATTGTAAATAGTTAGACCCACCTAAATTATCACTACTGAAACTGTAAGTCACCTGTGGAGTTGGGGAGTAACGGAATACATGTACCGCCGTTACGTATTTAAAATACAAAATATGAGTAACTGTATTCCGTTACAGTTACCGTTTAAAAAGGTGGTATTTAGAATACAGTTACTTTGTTGAAATAAATGGATTACATGGCGGTCCTCTGTAATTTTGGTCATTCCACGCCGCGCATTGCGGCTCGAAACCCAAACAAAACACGCGAGAAGAGGCTGTAAAAAAAAAAAAAAAGCGTCCTGTTGGTGGCGTTAGTCAAACAATGGAGCCGGAGCCAGCCGGAGCCAGCCAACAGAGTCAGCAGCGCACGTTGGGCAGGAATGTGTTTCAGAGTTGGAAGTTTCAACACCATTTCATATTCAAAGAAGAAAGGGGTGGGCGGAATTTCACAGTGCAATGCAAACTCTGCTTGCCAGCAAAGAAGATGCTCTCTGTGTCAAAAGACTCCACCTCCAACCTAACAAAACATCTGAAAGTAAGTTATTTTAAAAAACTAAAGTTAACATACTGCAAATATCTTATTTTAGTTGTGGTAGCTACCTAGGCTATGTGCCACTTCAGTACCTTCGATATAATATTGCTGTGATTTTAGCTAACATTGTTAGTTGGCGTTAACTAACGTTAGTTCATAGACTGGTAAACTTGATAGATAGCATTAACGAGCTGTAAATTATGGTGTGCAGTTGTGAAAGCCATCCCAAAATGATTAACAGTAGGGTGGACATTAAGGTTGGGCGAGATTAAAAAATTTTCCAACCGACAATCGTCAGTCAAACGATAACCAACATAATCGTGCAGGTGACTTGTTAATGGGCGGAGCAATGTAATAATGCACGGACTGATTTGCGCATTTAGAACATAAATAGAAAGTTTAGTTTGGGGGGATATTTTTCTTTTTTTCTTGTTGGAGTTTCTGTATTAACATAGCTACTTTTTGGATTATTCATTTATTTATTCGAGATGCACCAAATTGCACAAAAAACTTAACTTTACCTCTGATATTTTTTATGGTTGCTGGAAGTGACATTTTGGTTTTTAACTTATTTGTTTATGCAGCCATTCTGAAACCACTTGCCTACTCAGTCAACCTGTTCCAGGGGGAAAAGAACTGCTATTTCGGATATGTGATTCCCACCCTTCTCAGTCTGAAAGCCAAGTTATCTGAAAAGTTGACACAAGTGCAATTTTCAACTCACATCCTCTTAGCGATCATCAAAGCAATTGACACTCGATTTGCAGCTGTATTAGCCTCCCATGAAGCAAGGATGGCAGCATCCACCATCCCAAAATTTCGACTCTGGTGGCTTGCTGATGATGAGAGAGAATCCATGAGAAGAACAATGGTCCAAGAGGCCCGTCTCCTCAACACAGAACCTTCTAATGACACCAGCACCACTGGATATGCCTCAGTGGGAAATGAGCCGGAAGATGATGATGACAGCTTCTTCAGTTTTCAGAGTACACAGGTGACCTGTTCTACAGCGGAGGATGAGGTACAGAGGTATCTTCAAGATTCAGATAAGACACTGACCTCATTAACCCTTTAAGACCTACCATAGAAGTCCGCCAGAGCTTATATTATATTTTTACATGCTGTGGAGCCATTTTTTGGAGCATTTCAAGTTGCTATACATCAATACAACCATTATAGGCCAAATTTTAATAATATGTCTGCATTAAGTGCATAGTAATTACATAAATTGCAAAAAAGTGCAATAAACTACAAAAAAATTTAAAATCATTTTTGTTTTTTTAACATATATTTCTAGTTAGAGAAATTTAAGAGGCTTATCCCTCAAAACTGTAAATACAAACTAGTTTCCCACCAAAGGAAATTTATTTTGAGTGTTTTCATAGTTTTATTTTTGAGATACACCAATTTTCATATAGTACAGGAAAAACGAAAAAATATATTATAGTGCAAATTTGCAAAATAACAGCATATGCATCAAAATAAACTATTTCCAGCTGTGCAATATGAGTCCTAAGCATCCCAGAAACGACACAGAAAGTCATGAAGTCAAACATAACTTTTAAAAACACAAGTATAAGCTCATGAGGCCACGATGGTAAAAAAAAACTACATTTCCGCAAAATGGCGTCACTTCCGGTTTCGGGCAGGTCATGCGGTCATGTGATAGTTCGCGCTGATGGACGTAGGAAGTGTTACAAACAGCTGATCGGATCGGCAAAGCCTGTTTCTGGAATATTATGGTTTTTGTTGCTACAAGCGCTTTTTATGCAGTTTTTGCAAAGCTATATGTGGAGGGAAACTGTGACCGAGGACAAGCTGATGGCATAAGATGTAAGTACAATTCCTCCGGTTTCATATGCAAAAAAAATTATTGCGCTAGCTTACGTGGTTGCAGTGCTACCGGGATTTAAAAATAGTTACGCAAAATGGAGCGTGTCCGCTCCTACCGGTTCTAAAGGGTTAAAGAGATATCCATTGATCAGAGCCCTCTTCTTAAAATACAATACAACTCTGCCGTCAAGTGCTCCTGTCGAGCGTCTCTTTAGCCACGGAGGACTTGTTTTCACCCCACACCGTAACCGCATGACAGACAAACACTTTGAACAGGTGCTCTTGCTGCGTTACAACCGCCTTTACTGGACTTTAGACTAGGCGAAACAGATGTAGGTAGTCTGCTGAAACTATCTTGGTATTGTTCACAGATAGGGCTTGCAACCTCAGTATTTTGTAGTCTTTAGTATTTGTTTTTGGCATGCATTCAAAAAGCAGCACCTCATATGTTTACTGCAATTGTTCGCCAATTATTTGATTTTTGTGGCCAATTAAGGTTTTCAACCAAGCAGTTCAGCACTGACACCTTGGACAGTTCTTTGTTGCATGACTTTGTTAAATGGCCATAAAGTAATGTTGCTGAGTTGCATTAAAACATATGTCTTGTTTTAAAAATTATATCTAGGGGTAAGGTTTAAAATGTAATTTTTCATTGTTACATTGAGTTTGAATATCTGGGTTGTATTGAAAAATCTTTTGTAATTTAAAATTATTGGTGGAAGAATAATATTGACAGTAAATGCCAAAATAATATATTTTTCATTTTTGAGTATAATTTTATATATTGTCTTTTTTTGTCCTAATAAGAAAACAGTCATTGAAAATGCTGATATTTTTTCTCCTTGTGCAAGGCTACTTTTTATTTTAACTAAGTGATGTTGGTGACCATAACAGTAAATACTTTTCAATGGCATAGTTTATGTTTGTCTTCCACTTGTCAGCTTTATAAATAAAAAAAAAAATGTTAAGGAAAGACTGTGCTTTTTTATTATCTTTAAGAAGACAAAACAGCTTATACAAACATACCCAAGTCTTTGCTCCTCTACATTACATATATTATCTTAAGTTGGGCTTAACAGTTAATTGGTAAAGAAAAACAAACAAGGATTTGCAGGATGTGATAGCAACATTCATGTAGTTGTAAAAAGCATGACAATATATTATTAAGTAATCCAAAGTATTCAGAATATGTTACTCACATTGAGTAACTTAACAGAATACGTTACAAAATACATTTTGGGGCATGTATTCTGTATTCTGTACTGGAATACATTTTAAAAGTAACCTTCCCAACACTGCCTGTGGATGTGCATAAAGTTATAATTTATAGACTGGTTTTACTATGACGACACTGAGCTTTTCTCTCCATTTCTATCTCTTCTGTTATTTCATTTAAATTAGTTTAATACTTTGAAACAGCACTCGTCGATTGTTACACGTTCCACGGTGTTCTTTATTCATCTTGTTATCTAACAATAAGCCCAATAAGTCCCTCTTCATCAGCAGCTTCTTCGCCACCTCAGTAAAATTTAGAAGAGTCTTTAAGAGTCAGCGTGGCTAATTTTCCCCTCCAAAGCTCTAGGATAAACTTGATGCAAAGATTTTATCCCAGTCAGTTTAACCACAGCTTAAATGTTATAAAACAGCGACCAGCTACATCCACAATCCGTTTTAGTCGTCACACCAACAGAACAGAAGGTTTGATTTAAGCCACTGTCCTGTACATCCATTACACACACAAGTCGAACTGGTAAGAAACTTCTGTTTGAATGAAAAGTTACAACCAGCTGAAGTAGACTGTGTCTCGCCTCTTCCGTTGATAGTAACAGAACACTTTGCAGTACCTAGTTCATCTCACCCCAGATTAAATTAATTAATTAGCCAAGTCTGATTCCAATTTTGGAATCAGCTCCTTACAAGTTAAACAACACCCAAATGCTGAAACTACACATTTGAATGTGTCATAAATGTAACCCATGATTTCCTGACACAGCCGTCTCCGGTGACCTATATCTGTTATGCTGAGTGAACAGACTCTATGGCAGAACACACAGACTCCTAACTCGAACTCCAACTCCTAATAGTACCCCCCCCAACGGGCGGCCCCCGGACGCCCTCTGGGCTTATCAGGGTGCCTCCTGTATAAGTCAGCAATAAGATCACGGTCCTCAATAGTTTGTTTGTTTGTTTGCTTGTTTTAATCAATTTTAAATCATGCTTTTATTTGTTTTTGTTTCTAATGTCTCTGTAAAGCACTTTGAATCACCTTGTTGTTGAATTGTGCTATACAAATAAACTTGCCTTGCCTTGCCTTGCCTTGCCTCAATAAACGAACTCGGAATCCAGGACCGCTCCTCAGGCCTGTACCCCTCCCAGTCCACCAAGAATTGGAAGCCCCAGCGGCGCACATCCAGTAGCTGCTGGATGGTAGAAAAGCCATCCACCACTCGGGTGGTCGGGGGGGGGCACAACGGGCTGCGAGAAACAGGTTTCAGCTGGGAAACATGGAAAGTGGGATGAATCTTCATGGAAGCGGGCAGTTGTAATCTGACACACACAGGATTAATGAGGCGTTGAATAGGGAAAGGGCCTAGAAAACGGGGCGCCAGCTTCCGAGACATGCACTTCAAAGGAACAGTTGCAGATGACAGCCACACCTTCTGTTCCACGGAGTATAGAGGAGTGGGAGACCGTCTCCGATCCGCCGTACAGAGGGCTCGTGTCACAGCCCGAAGCAACGCAGCCCTGGTCTTACGCCAAATCCGTCTACTGTGGCGAAGGTGGTCCCGCACCGCTGGGACCGCAACCTCCATCACCAGGCGCCTTCTGGGCGCTCACGCTCGAAGCCTCAATGTCCGAGGAAAATTGGCGCGACAACGCATCAGCCTTCGTATTACGGGAGCTGTCTGTCTACAAACTGTCTGGACACGTCAGGGTGGGCGAGGACGGGAGCAGAGCAAAACAGCTCCTTAAGCCGCGAAAAAGCCCGTTCAGCATACGGCGTCCACTGAAAAACACGAGCAGGGGAGCACAACCCGACTGAAATTCTTAATGAACCGCCAATAAAAATTAGCGAACCCCAAAAACCTCTGCAACTGCTTGCGTGTGGAAGGGGTCGGCCAACTCACAATGGCATGGAGCTTACAGGGGTCAGCTCTGAGCTGTCCCTTTTCTAGCACGTAACCCAAAAAGGACACCGACCCCGCATGGAAGACACATTTCTCCGCTTTCACAAACAGTTTATTTTCCAACAGCCACTGTAACACACAGCGCACCTGCTGGACGTTGTCATCTAGTGAACGGGAAAAAATGAGAATGTCGTCCAGATACACAAAGACGAAACTGTTCAAAAAATCCCGCAACACATCATTGATCAGAGCCTGAAACACCGCTGCCGCATTGGTCAGTCCAAATGGCATCACCAGATACTCATAATGTCCCAGCGGAGTGTTGAACGCCGTCTTCCACTCGTCCCCCCGACGTATGCGTACCAAGTGATAAGCATTACGAAGGTCCAATTCAGTGAAAACAACTGCCTCCTGTAACGGAGCAAAGGTGGAAGAAAGCAGTGGAAGGGGATATTTATTCCTCACAGTGATGGCATTAAGTCCACGATAGTTAACACAGGGTCTGAGAGAGCCGTCCTTCTTCCCCACGAAAACAACCCTGCAGCCACGGGCGAAGAGGATGGCCGGATCAAGCCTGCCTCCAGGGACTCCGTGACGTAGGTTTCCATGGCAGCCCTCTCCGGCCCAGACAGGTTATACAGCCGACTAGTAGGCATCGAAGCTCCTGCCTGGAGTCAATAGAACAGTCATATGGCCGGTGAGGAGGCAGAGACAGAGCATGACGTTTGCTGAAAACTGACCTCAGATCATGATAGATCTCCGGCACAGACGACAGATCCAAATCTTCTGGTGTCGATTCGGGAGCACAGGTCGCAGGAGGTGGTAAAGCAGACCGCAGACAGTGTGACAAACAGTGACTACTCCAACTCTCTATGCGACGGATGGCCCAGTTAATATGGGGATTGTGGCGCTCGAACCAAGGATAACCCAAAACTACGGGGGAATCAGGGGGCGCAAAAACAAAGAACCTGAGAAATTCGCGATGATTGCCCGAAAGAATTAATAAGACAGGTTCTTATTATGGGTGACCGAAGGCAAGGGCTGACTATTGAGGGCAACGACTGAAACAGGGACCTCTAGAAGCCGTGTTTTAATACCGAGGAGATGTACCAGATCGCTGTCAATTAAATTCTGTTCAGCCCCGGAATCTAGAAGAGCTTAAGTAGGGTAGGTCTTGGTGTTATTAGATAAGACAGCAGAGAGCTGCATGCGGGTAACCTGAGACCGAGAAAAGGTGCCACCCACCAGTACCCCCGTAGTTACTGGTGGGCGGCACCTTTTAACCGAAGCTGGCAAGTAGATATAACTGACCACAATATAAACACAGCCGCCCCTTAAAACGCCTCTGACGCTCCTCGGGGGTAAGTCTTGTGCGACCCAGCTGCATCGGTTCCTCAGTATTATTCCCAGGAGGCGACCACGCTTGGACTGGAGCGGGAGGGAATGAAGGTTGAGTGACCGTGCGCGTCAAGGCGCCTTCCCCCGAGGTTGTGCAACCCTGGCCTACCCGCTCCTTCTCCCTCTCGCTCTTACGCAGGCGGTTATCGATGCGAATGGCTAACTTCACCAACTCCTCAAAACTCTCAGGTTTGTCGCGGGTAGCAAGCTCGTCCTTCAAACGTTCGCTTAGCCCACAGACAAGCGCCCCGCGCAACGCGGCATCCCCCCACCCGGTCTCAGCTGCCTTAACACGGAAATCGATGGAGAACTCCGCTACAGAGGAGTGGCCCTGTCGGAGCACCGACAACCATCGTGCGGCTTCGTCTGCACGCAAATGGTGGTGAAAAACGGACTTAAAACCTTGGACAAATTGAACATATGTGAGAGACTCAAGAGGATGGAGAGGCAAATATGATTCGGCCCAACTTAAGGCTCGATCACGATGGGTGCCAATCAAATATGAAATTTTAGAGGCGTTGTCGGCAAATGCATGGGGAGAACGCTGAAAAAGCAAAGACATCTGAATCAAAACCCCTCCACAATGGCCAGCTCCCCTGTGAATGGTACTAGTGCCGGGGGAGTGGGGTCGCGAGTCGAACATGTACTCCGCGACGCGGGAGGTTCGGGTGGAGGGGGCAAAGGACCGGGAGTCGAAGGCGGAACAAGTCGAGCCAGTGTTTCCTGAATGGCCGTCAGAGTATCATTAACCCGACCGGCCCACTGTTCAGACTCACGGAACTGACGGGTCCAATTTGACAGAGATCTTTCATGTCTCTGGAGCTGGTCACTAGGAACCTGGTCTGTGCGTTCTCCAGAGTCCATAGAATGGTCGGAGTATTCTGTTATGCTGAGTGAACGGACTCTATGGCAGAACACACAGAACATGCAGGAAGTTCTCTTTATTTACAGTGTCAAACTTATTTACACGGGATGAGAGGAAACCAGGGAAGGGGGCTGACACGCATTCGGAGGGAAAGGGGTAACCCGCGCATGCAGGGTGGATCTATGACGCAATAAATATGGGGAGAGTTGGAGAGCTCACTTGTCACACTGGCTGTACAAGCTCAGGCAAGGATTCCCGGGATGTGGGAGAAAAGCTGAGATTGATCTCTGTGGTGATCCCGGAATTGCGGCTTCACGAACAGCTGACAGGCAAGCGGGTGATGGATCTGGGGTGATGGATCTGGCTGAGGATACAGGACAACAGGTAAGCAAACAAAATCCAAGACATAGGTTGGCCGTAATGCACACCGCGGAGAATTACCAGACACGTTATCACTCAGGGAGGTGGCAATACTCCAACACCGGACGTCTGTTGCTGCTCCTAAATAACGCTCCATCAAATGACGTCTGATGTACCGCCGGTGTGTCAGCATCCCGTGACACACCGCCCCGCCTACCTGTGCTGAAAACAGAAGCAGACCCCATGACACCACACCAGAAAACCGCACCAACTCCTAATTATATCATACTTTTATAAAACTGAGTGTGAGACCTTCATTATTTTAAGATCATGTGAGCAAGAAATTCCTCAAGAATTTCTCGAGAAGAAGCACTACTCCTTCACTCACTGACAACTTAAAATTATTCCAGGTTTCCTGTCTGGAAGAGAGTAATATCGCAGCAACCCTCCTGGGGTTATTGTGATATTACCACAAGGTGGAATCAGGTTTGTTGCATCAGAATATTAAAAATTACCACAAATTAGGACTTCATCTAAACTAACACTCTCCCTGATATTAGCATCGCTACTACAACGTTGGACTAAAAAAGCCACAGATAATAACGTTCATGTGAAATTTGACTCTCGAGTTTGTTGACCTGTTAAAGTGGAATTTACACGTCAACAAGCATCACCTGAACACACCATAACCAGAAGAGGACAAAAGAGTAAAGACGGAGCAAAATGAGCATGAGAGGGAATTTTCACATGTTGTCATGTGTTCATGTGTCAGTGCATGTGCTTCATGCCTGTTTGTTTACACAGACACATTTGCATAATTCTGTGTGACACATGCATGCACAATTTACAACTGATGCGTTTGTGTGCGTGTTGTCACCCTGCATGTGGGTGCTGTTTGCTGAACTCTTGGAAACAAAGTGCTAGAGCTTAGCAGAGCGTATCTTCACACCATCATGGAGAAGAGGGAGCTTTATTTCGAGGTGTTACGCACTGTCTCTAACACACACACACACACACACACACACACACACACACACACACACACACACACACACACACACACTTTGTATTGCAGAAATAAAAGACTTCCCTCACTTTCACTTGTACTGACAGGACGGCTTAGAAAGCTTCATTGTGATTCACACATCAGTCAACACTCTGCAGTGGAAGATTAATGTGGCTTTATTTGGACTACTCAAACAAGGAAACTGTGAATCTATGAGGACTTCCTCTAAAACACCAATTACACTGAGGCAACAGCAGCTAACACAGCTGTATGCGTGTTCAGAGTCGTAGAGAGATTAGTTTAGGTACAAAGCCTAAATATAGGGCAAAGACATTATAGGAATCAGAGAAATAGCACTCAATGTATCCTGAAGAGAAATCTAAGCAAAGATGGTGGACATCCTGCCTCCAAAGAACCAATCGATGACTGAATGAGCCAATCATGTTGTTCATGATGGTTTTAGCTGTGTGTTGGCAGGCAAATACTGGATTGTTTTTTTACATTACACCTACAGTAGGAGGTGGAGTACACCCTGGATAGATCGCCAGCCATAAATAATGATTTGATATCTAACCTCCTAAGACCTGAACTCTTTCATGGCATGCATTTTTAATTTCTCTTTGCTATTTGGGCTGATTGGGACCTGATGAATGTAAAAACAAAGAATTATCTTTTTGCCTGATTTTGCTCTACAGGGGCCTGATATCCACATATGAGGACATTAAATGTCGATAGAGCAGTGGCAGTATAATGTCCTTGTAAGTAGATATCAGGCCCTTGTAGAGCAAAAATTTGTAAAGAATAAAGTTACGTTGAAAACCAAGCACACCATTGTTTTTCTTGTGACATTACCAATAAGTTTGATGTGTCACATGGCCCTCTTCCTATTGAAAAAACAAAAGTTGTATCCAAGATGGCCGACTTCTAAATGGCCACCGTGGTCACCACCCATCTTGAGGAGTTTGCTCCCTCACATATACTAATGTGCCACAAACAGGACTTTAATATCACCAACCATTCCCATTTTATTACGGTGTATCCATATAAATAGCCCACTCTATAGTATAACAATTCAGGACTAAGACTGTGATCCACAACAGGAAGCTATGAATCAAACTTAAAATAAAATGCTGTTTATATTGTTAACCTAAATTAGGAAAGAAAATGTAATTTCTTTTATGTTTGTGCATAAATCCTCATTTAGGAATAATAAATATGGACCAAGTTCATTCGAGTAATTAGTGTTTAGTTATTTGTGCATGAAGGACAACAGTCCCAAGTTCTGTGATCACATACAGCTAACAGCAAAGGTTAAGGACTTTCCTTATGAATGTGATGTTGTGTTCAGATGTCTAACACAGCTCTACATTCTTACAGTTTGTGACTCACTGGCACTGTGCCTCCTCCTGTCACAGTCTGGTATTGAATGAACAATCTCGCTGCTTTAAGTGTTCGGATCAGGCTGCCTGCTGGCCACCCTACTGGCTCTTCCAGAATGAAGCTGCGGGTTAAATCCCCGACCTCTGGATCGACTCCCACTGCAGATTCCTCTCTCCTCTGTAATTCCCCGTGGGGATCATTAAAGCTACACCTAACCATGAAGTCAGACCTTTGAAAATTTCCTGGTCCTGTTCACCATCTCAGGGAGCCCTGATGGAGCTGCTGAATAGATGTTGGCAATAAAAAGGAGAGGTGGATATCGATACAAGTTCAGGATGGTACATTATTAAAAGTAAAGTTTTAAAAAGGGCAGTTTAACTGAGGCAGTAATTTATATAAGATTTAGCAGTTATCAAAAGTAGCTGATTTCTGTCTATTTCTATCATTAACTACTGATCGCTGATCGGCTGATCGGCAAAGATCAGTTGGTACAATAACAGCGTAACACTTAGTATCTCTGATCTGATCCGATCACCTGCTAAGTCTGCAAAGATTCTTCTGGAGTCCGAAGTCAACTCTGTCTTTACCACAGCAGACCAGAACAGCTGACTGCTGCCTGCCGCGAGATGGGCCAGGAGAAAGGCTGAAAATGGAGGGATGGATGGGCAGCACTGCTCGTTTTGACTGACTTTAACAGACAAATTAAGAAGACCTATGTGCTGAGGCTCCTTTTGGGACGAATAATGAGCCACATTGTGAAACATGTTGAATTATCCTAATTATTCTTTTTCATGTCATTTTCAGATCAGCTCTCATTTTGTGTCTTGGAATCCTTCATGCATCACGGTGTCCCACAGGTCTAAATGCGAGCCAGCTCTGGCTCATATATGTTTGAGGGTGAAAATTTAGGCCAACCTGGAATCACTCACCCAATGGTTGGCACTCACGCCAGGTTTGGGCCAGCATCAGCCAGTGGAATTAGACCCTGGTGTATCAGTCATGCTTTGTTTGGAATTCATGTGCTGAATATGAAGGAGACAATTTGGCCTTCCTCGGTTGCATCTTGTTTGAGTGTGTTGCTGATTTCCACAGCCGTAAATCCTTATTTTCTTATATCTCTTTTTTTATCCCAACACAAAAAAATATTTCCTAGATTTTCTCGATACATTCTGTATGAAAAAAATGACTTAATAGTTTAAAGATAAAGAAATGTGCATCACTAACTGGCAAAACTGAACTTATTTGATCTGCACCATAGGTATGACTTTAATACTCTGTTATAGGTTTATTAATTTTCTTGGGTCATCCTCTGAAAAGACAAGGACAACTACGAGGATGTTTTTTTTTTCCTATTCAGTTGAGGTGGAGGTGACAGGTCAGATCCCTCCCTTCAAGACTTAAATATGAGGCAGAGGTGGAGCTCAGCAGGTAAGTTCCATGCACCTCCAACTAAAGTACTGTAATCTTGAGGGACGTTTTTTTAGATTACAGGCTTTTCAGTCCTCACTCCAACGGAAAACATGGAGGACACTTTTACCAAGAGGTGTTGCTGAAGTTGTTTTCTTTCTCTTTTTTTTGGCAAGAGATAAAAATGTCCTTGCTAAGTGTATCTTGCAAGGTCTGCCCCATTGCCCCATCTCACTCATTGTCCTCGGCTGTGTAAGAGGGAGTGACAACGCAGCGTGGCAGCTAAAAGCATTCTTGCAGACTCGTCCTCATCACTTCACTCTTCCTGAAAATCAAGACTCTCCTTCATCGGTCGTTTGTTTGCAAAGAAACTCTGAGTGTCTGTGAATCCCAGCGCCACCACCGCGGTAATGTCTGTGACCACCTGAATTTTATTGAGTGCCTTTATTGTTGTTGGGCCGCTGAGGTGGACAGAGATGCCGGATGTTTTAATTAAAAGTTCCAGACTTCATCCCAAAGGCTTTTTTCGGGAGGTAGGTGTGCCTATATGACTTTTCTGTCTTAGTGAACTGCAGCTACAGTCAGGTTTCCAGGTACATGGGGTGAACAAGTGCTGAACATGCATGAAGCACACTGAGGGCAGAAAGAAGCATAGATGAATACACTTTAAAAACATGAATGTTAGATTCACAGAAGCTGTTTAAAGCAGCTAAACAGAAAACACAGTGGCTTGATGCGTGCTCAATCATCCAGGCAAGGAAATCCCAAAAAGTTGATTCCGTTTATCTGGACGTTTGGTCTTCAGTCTCAGCTGTCTGCAGGTTTCCCCAACCTTATAAACTGTGCATTTGCACAATGACTGAAACTAGCATCAGTGATGGACAATGGGCTGTGACATCACTTTGATGAAAAAATGATATGTTAAACTTTACAGTAGAAATAAACACTGGGAGGAAAATAAATAAATGAATGTGAACAAATGAATTAAAAGATGTTTTGGTCTATATCGATAATTATGCTAACAGACAGTCCAAGAAGTCTGTGCTCCAGTTTTGGTGAGCGAAAGATTGCATTTGGATGTTAGTGAGCACTAATTAGCAGGTATCTGAGCCTGTACAGCGCATCTACAGGATACGGTCCATGGATACCATCTGCAGCTGATAACTCCACCTTCTCATTTGTGAATGGCACAGGGGAGATCAACAAGCAGTCAGGGAAAGCTATTGGGAAATCAGAAAATTAATTCAGAAATACAAATCAAACAAAAGCATGTGAAAAACTGGTTGAAAATGTGGTGGGTTCTATTGATTTCAATGTGCACAGGCTTCCATAAGACATGAGATATATCGACCCAGTAACAATACAGCTAACAGAATCCAATTATAAGAGCAAATGTCTTTAATTTTACTAAATATTGAAAGTAAATATGTGTTTAAACACATCTTGTGTTTAAAGTTTGCAAATTAAAGATGTTAGGCAATGGCAGACAGTGGACCAAACCAGTGTCAGGGATGTGCGGGGGAAAAGATTTACTGATTTATTGTTTTCCATCTTACAATTAAACTAATAGCTTCCCCTACATGGAGTTGTATGCATTTAATTTTGTATATTTACAATGACAAAGTGAGGAGGAGCACACTGAAACACAGAAACACGAGGCTATACTTATTTTATCTACCCCAGCAGCAGGGTGGCAATCAGATTTTAAACTGAGGTCTGATGCATCAGTACAGTAACTTTACAAACCACTGAAAGGCTAAACCTGTCGTTTATATGCTGTCTATAGAATTTACTCATTCAGCAGATACAGAGTGATACGATTATCCCACAGGATGGTATACATGTCACAGCAGCTGTGTCTGTTAACAGGAATCAGTGATTTTTCCAGCACTTTCAGACTTTCAGTTAAAAAAAACAAAGAAAAATAACAAAGCCTTGTGTAGGTTAAAGTCTTGATGCTCGCACTTTTTGGGTTAGGTTAAGAAGAAAACCAAGGTTTTAGGTAAATAACCTTACCACACCTTAGAAAGCTCAAACTGACAAAATCCACAGTACTTTATTTTATGACTAATGAATTTCCGAAAGAATGAGTTAGTTTGCATCAATATGATCAATCAAGGTCCAATATTCTTAAATTTTCCTTTAAGCTCAGCTTTCAGTCTCCACCAGTCATGGGAAAAACTGACCAAATCATAACAAAGGGAAAACTAACAGTGGCTTTACAAGAATGTGTTTGTGCTTGAACACTATGACGTGAATGAATAAATGATCCAAATTATGAATTTAATTTGTTCTTTCATTTCAACATTGTTCAAATACACTATTCAAAAACTGTTGTTTGTCTACATTATTATTTTTTAATACGCAGAAATATCAGTGAACAGTGTGCATGCATTCATGCACATTTACTTTGTTTAGATTTTATTTTTACATATCTTTGCAAATGCGAAACTTTTAAATCAGTGGTTCATGCAATTGTTTCAGAACTGTGACGAGTATGTCTAAAGCTTTTTTTTTTTTTTTTTTTTTTAATGGAACTGTTTTGACTCTGATAACTTAAGGTGTCCATTTTTTACAGTGTGCTCTCCATTGTGCAGTGCTGACACGCATAAAAAGTTTCTCTGCTTCAATTTGTGCCAATCTGACTTTGGGAAAAGGGGAAAATGTGTTCTTTCTCCACGGCGATCCATCTTCAAAGTGGGCCTGTGTGTGCTGAGAAGGATGGGGGTGGGGTGATAAGTGTTGGGGATGTAGTAAATTTGAATACAATGACATAAAATAAAGCTGGTTGTCATGCTCAGCGGTTCTGCTCCGGCGGGCCTTTCCTTTCTGTCTAAAGCTGCTCGACACAGTTCCGGATTTACCAAATCCTCCGAAGACGAAACGAACCCTGTCGCTTCATTGTGTGAGAGCTGCCATGAAACACCCCACCTCACTACCATCCCTCCTCCTACACGGCCCCTCTCTCTCTCTCTCTTTCGCGATAGAGATTTTAGTGGAGTGGGGGGCGAGGGGGTTGGCGGCACGACGGGCAGGAAGTCGGTTTGCTGTTTGAGCTTTTAAGCATGTGGGGATTGGTTTCAATTTAAAGCCCTGCCATAAAAAAGAAAGAATCAATTTAAAGAAGCTGGGTCCCCAGGGTCACCTGGTTGAGCGAGCACTGGAAATGACAAAAAGAGAGAAAGCAAGAGAGTGAGAGACAAAGAAACAGAGCAAAATAATTATAGGAAAAACTGCCATGTTTCAGGGAACTAAGAGAAAAAATAAATCTACATAATATACTTAATTAGCACCGTCTCTGATTTGTTCAAATGATTTCTAACATTAATCTACGAGTGGGAGAAATTCTCAAATGCTTAATGTGAAAATAGTTTAATGAGGAGGACATTTAACCAAGATGAGAAAAAATTGAAAATATTCCCAAATGCTCTGAAGATTATGATAATGGTACCAAGAAGAAAATGGCTTGACAACCTTAAAAAAAAAAGTAGAAAATGAGGATGGAAAATTATCAGAGTGCTTTTTATAGAGTTCTACTTTAAATCTTAAAGCAAATAAACAAATAAAATTTTAAAAAATCAACCAAATACAAACAGAAAAATCAGATCCTAACATTACATTGTGTTTTCTCATCTTATAGTTTAAATGTTGTTTTGCTTAAAATCTAGTCAGTTAATTTAGTTTAACAAGTTAAATCAGTCAGGCTCGTTTTATTGTGTCCAGGCATAAAATGTCTGGCATCTGTCTTATAATATATTGTAATTCAGCTAAACACTGCAGTCTTTCAAAATTGACACACTGCACAGGTCTTAGTGTGGATAGTATGCTATTGTATCTTAACCCTCTCAAGGCAGGCATTGCCGATTTGCAACAGTTAAAAACTAACAACCTGATTACCCCACATACATATTTTATGATTTTATGCCATCTGATCTCAGGAATTCGCATGATAAGGTGGGGCCAGGTTTCACAATGAACTCACCCGAAACTCTGGCTGATTGGGACCCACACCCAGTTTCACACCTTGGCTCAGGCGATTAGAGGATCATCTTTTGTCCCTCTGTGGGGGGTCACTCCCACTAGGTTTATATCTGGGACTCCCCACCATTTGACCTTAGAACTGAAGAAGCTTCTCGGATGAGAGGTGAAACGTCTTCAAGCAACTCAAAGAAGTCCAGACGCTTTTCTTTGCAAGCTCCTTTGACTACGATGACCTGGATGACTGAGAACCTTCACAGACATATTTTATGAGGTTTTTTTTTTACTCAGAAGTACCACTGCAGGACTTGGTTGTGCATTAGCAACAAAAAGTTTAATTTGAGCCTGAGAGGGTTAATTGAGACACACAGCTGCTATGTGCAGATCTTTGAAGAGATGAAATAGTTACTAGGACTTTTTAATGAGCACTCATCGCGGTTAAAGACATCAACAGTCAAAGAGCCCATCGTAAGGCATCCCCTCCCAGGAAGAGACGAGCAGCAATGCGGGGACCGGAGACCACAGAATATCTCTGAAATTCAGCTGTGAGCCAAGCGATTACCACTGCCAGTAAATGATACCTGCGATTTATCATGAGAGGATAAATCCTTTAGAGAGTTACCTAGCAACCAGTGTCTGGAATATCCACTACCTACGAGCTATCAGCTAAATAGCAATGCAAAACAACAGAATCACAGTTTTAGCCATATGGCAACAAGTATAGTGACATGGGCAATGGGAGGTAAAATTTTTGTTCTCAAATACACGTGAAGCCCTTACTAGCTGTTATTTTGATGTGTACAGTCAATTAGCAGTCAAAAACACCCCTGTACCAAAAGTCTAAGGTAACATCACGTTTTTCAGCCTGCACGTGCTGGAGGAGCACGTACAGATGCCACGTCGTTTACAGTTGGGAAACTGTTCAAACAGTCTCTGAAAAACGGACACGACTTTTTCTTAATGTCGTGTTTTTGTCTCTGGTCTTCACACTCTCTGGTTTCACTGACTTATGAATCACTGGGTGATGTATTCTCTACAAAAGATTCTATTTAAATAAACTTTACTCAGGGAATTTTAACAGTCATGCCAGTTAAAGCTCATTTGAATTTGAGAGACAGAGGGATGAGGTGCTCAAGGATGCGCAAGCAGAAGTAAGGAGCTTGAATCAGATCCAGACGTGGAAAGCGAGACGAGCCGACAGCCAAACACAGCCGGGACTTCAGAGAGAGAGAGAGAAGGAGAGTAATTAAAGGTGTTTCTAAAGGGGCCGTTTGATGTAAAGCTTCCCAGCAGGACTCGCTTTCACACCGTGGACAGGAGGAGAGTTAACATGACAGTTGGCAATAAATCTTAAAACACTTTTGTTTGTTCCTGCACAGATAAACACACCGAGGCACTGAATCTGTCAGGATCTCAGAAATCTAAAAATACTCTGCGGTTTAATTAGGCCAATGATGACCCGGCGAGCTTTCAGAGGGGTAAACAGCGGCTTTCATGCCTCCTGCCTTTTGTTGTTGTTTAGATGCAGAGGCACCTTCTTTCAGGTAGCGAAGCTGCCAGAACCTCAGGAGTCACTTCAACCGTTAAAAAAAAGGCCTCCTTGTTTTGGTAGAAGGGCACCGTTGCTGTTTATCTGCCAGCAATTAGCATGGCAAACGCTACGGCTCTGGCCTGCATTCAGCGCGATTCCATCACCAAATACATAAGCTAAGCAAAGTCAACTAGGAGAATGCAAAAGCAATGCAGAAAACAAACTACTGATGTAACAACACAAAGCAGAACGGCTCAGAGACAAACAAGATGTTTTACGCCGGGAAGCTAATCATCCTCAATGCAGCGACGCTCACAGTGTGGATGATTAGTCGCTGTACAGTCTCTCGAGGTACGTCACTTTAAAACACAAAGAAGGCAGCATCGAGTCCTCATCAGCGCTAGAAAGTAATCCTCATTCCTGAAATTTTGAAGCCGCACAGAAATATTTATTCTACCGCTGAAAGCTAGCACAGCCACGTGTCGCACGAAGCTTTGATTGAGGTTGTTTTTAGGCCAGAACTTTAATTGAAACTCAGTTTGATTGATTGATTGATTGATTGATTGATTGATTGAATCTTTATTTTGAACATGTTGAAAAAGTAAAACAAAATAGAATTAAAAGAGACAAATGAACAAAGCAAACAAAAGGAAAACGAGCAACCACAACTCCAAATAACGTCCATGTTCAAAAAGGAGCAGGAAGAAGCATAAGCTTATTTAATCCCACCCCTTTTCCACTATCTAGTATCAATAGACTACAGAAATACCTCCTTGCAATTACATTATATGTTATGTGTAAATTTTTTTTTTTAATATATACACATATATGTTTCTATCTATCCATACATTTGAAACAAGAGTAACGTTTCCATGTCTATAGTTCATGTGGGTTTCTTCTCATCCATTCAAAGGGAAAATGATAATTTGTCATGTATTAGGCAGGAGTTCATTTATGATAACTACCCAACATTTCTGCATTTAATAAATAAAATACACAAAATAATAAAAACGCAGCTATGGCTGAGATGAAACCCAGCAAAAAGAACACTTTTTAATGTGAGCTCAACCACATGCATTTATTTTAAAGCTAAATTGCATCATCATCATCTTCTTCTGTGGTGGCCCAGAAAGGTCAAATGCACAGAAACGTAATCGATTTTTTTTCCTATTGTTCTTTTATGTTGAAGCTCTGTTGTGTTTTGTGTGTTTTTGCAGCATTTTTCTAGTTGCTTGTGCATTTGACCTCTCAGGGCCACCGAAACTCACACACATATCTGCAGGATTCCAACAGTGTATTATGAACGTGGGCTATGCCGACTGACCGCATTGGGATTTTTTCCATAGTCAAAGGGTTAAAGTGTCTCCTTAGAGTATTGCTCCCGTTGACCTGTTTTAAATGCGGGAAGAAGGGAATAAAGAAGGTCAAGTCTTTGTTCATTTATGTCCACTAATCAATATTTACTCATGATTTGGTGCTCCCTTATTATTGGAAGAGGGCAGCACTGTTGCCTCACAGCATGAAGGTAGTTGTGTGTTCTCCCTGCACCTGTAAAGGTTATCTCTAGTTTAGTTTAACTGGTGATTCTAATGTGGCTTTAAGTGTGAATGTAAACGGTTGACTGTGTCTCTGATTTTGGACTGGTGACCCATCCGGGGTGTGTCCCTCATTTGTGGTAAGCATACAGTCTGATATCCACTGAGCAGTCCTGTTTGATCAGACATGCAAGTAAATAGTGATTGCAGTTTCTTAAATGCAAAGCCACCGGCTATGATCACATAACATTTAGCTTTTTATTGGCTTTCTTTAGAGTCTGGCTACGAGAAAATGATCAGAGGTCAGGAGTGCAGACTCAGAGTTTTAGGTTTAACATTCATAGATTTACATCGCCATCTGTGTACCTTTGCAGTATTTTTTATCAGTACACCAGGCGCACACCAGGACAGGCCTTCTCTGTGTATCTGAAGGTCAGACAGAATTAATGCTGAAGTGGTTTGACTGAGATAAATGTGGCATACAATTAACTTGAAATAAGAAATGGGGAAGTATCGGCTAATTTGATCAAAAAACAAATAATGGGATTGTTCTTAAAATTCCATCTTCTCTCGTCTCACTTTACATTCATAAAATGATCTGATAGGCCGAGTGAAGGTGGGAACAGAGTGTGACATTTCTTGTTTGCTCTCCTGACTGCCGTGTCAGCGCGTGGCGCAGAGAAGCAGGATGTTGAATCAGGCCTCATGTTTGTTTCCCCCGACTCGACTCTACTCCGCTACTGTCTCTGTTCAGTCCTGTGTACACAAATCTGCCAGGGAAAAGATGTTCTGAATTGCAAACGACACAAAAGGAGCAAATGGGGTGAAGTGGTAGGGGGAAACTGGGCGTTTGTGACAAAACTGCTCTGCCAGATGGGTGTAATACGGCGAGGAGAAAGCTGTTTACACACCGTCCAATCTGCAAATGGAGCATCTGTGACGAGGCTCTCAGGACGAGAACGAGTCCGGGAAGGAGCATTCCTGCTAACGGGATACAATGAATAAAATTATTACATCCTTTCTCTGCCGAGTCTCTTTATCTCTCCATCCTTCCTCACAGCTCCGGTGTGAATCGACCCCGTTCTGTTCCCATTTGTGTTTCCCCCTCCTCTCCTCTTCCTCCTACACCTCCTTCTTCCTTTCCTTCATTTCTCCCTTTGCTCTTGTCTAAAATTGAGAACAGAACAGCTGGTAATTGAAGATCATTGTCTTTCCTCAGGCCCTCAGGATTTACAATGCTTCTCACTGCAGCTCATCTGCAACACACAATTTTTCGCTTCTCTTTCTGTTTGCTTTTCCCCCTACCTTCCTCCTCTACTTCTTCTTCTCTCTCTTCCACCGTAAACTCCACAAGCCCTTTTTGAAATTGGATTTTCATTCGAGATGGACCAGGAGTACCCGTCGTGTTTATGCCGCCTTCCTCCCATCAATTTTCCTTTCTCCTTTCCTCACTTCATTTCAGCCCATTCTCTCCTCTGTCTCCTCCTGTGAATTATCTCCTCTCAGTCCGGCTTGGACAGAAGCTCCATTTTCCTCCTGATGGATATAAAAAAAAGCAGAAAAAATCACTGCAGTTTGGAGTGTGCTGCTGTTCAACAGGTGGAAAGAGAAGCTGAGAAGATCATGATCAAGCAGACAATGTTCCTCTTTCTCTGCCGTCAGCTGTGGACTGAAGGTACAAGATGTTCTGTACGCACAAAGATAAAAACTTTTTATGCTATCAGGTCACGTCTGATAATGTTGATATGTTTTCCCTCTTGAATTATTTCATGCACTGTATTAAAAACAATTTAGTCTGTTTTTGCTAAAACGAGACTCGACTTTAACGATCAGATGAAAAGAAAGAAAAACGCCGTCTGAGGTCTCCACGTAGGTGCACGCTGACACCGTAACTGAAGTCACTCCAAACAGTCTCTTTGTTAGAACACAGAATCTCTATTTTTGCCTGTTTATTGCATTTTTCCTGGTTGAACTCAATTTGTCTGACAGCTGGTAACAATACTCTGTTAAGCTAAAGAATTTGGAAAAATACGAATTTCTGACTGAGCATGACCCCAATATGCAGTTTTAATCAGGAAAATGTATCCAAATTTTTATCCCATTTCTACGTAATGAGCTTGGTTCCCCTCGGTGAACAGATAACAAATTACAGATGAATGTGCAACCACAACATGCTGAGAGAGCTGGCTCGTGCATGTTTAAATGCAGGGCTTGACACAGCCGAAGCCTCAATGAGCCCAGGCCTGGTAAAAAGAAATATGTTGCCGAGCTGCTGGCCCATTTGGGCCAGTGACCATGTTTCCACCACACAGTTATGAATTTATCTGTGAAGCAAATGGCTCTAACAAGTCAACTTTGTCATTTCAGTCTAAGACTTGTTTTCACCACAAAGGAAGGATGCGACGTGGTGCGTGAAAAGCCGGACAAAGAATCCTGGACTAAGATGAAAAAACAGACCCCAAACCGCAAAGCAATGACGCAAACCAAGAACAGCTGTTCTTTTCTATATTTCCAGTTTTTTGTTATTTTAAATTTACTGTCTACAAATATCTCTCAAAACATGTCAGAAACCTTCTAAAACATATGCCCCAGTTCATTATGCCCCAAATCCCCATCGCAGCTGCAAAAGAGAAAACACCCCATTAAACACACTCAAACATACCTAACTTTAACTGGCTGACCTGACCAGTCAGCCAGTTAAAGTGATACTTTTCAGTCTTTAGCCTTCGGTTGATACGCTGTGTGGATTGGGATTGATTTCTTGTAAACCTGGTCGAGTGTTTAGCAGATGTTTAATCTTTTATGAACAGGTTCATCTATGTGCATCATTAACTGCATAAAACCAAAGGAACTCAGAGAAGAGATGCAGACTTCTTCAAAGACAGATAAATTAATTTATTAATTTAGGTAGTGTCACATATAAGGTGACTTAAATAAAAAGGCTGTTCTTAAACCTCGATTATACTTTCCCCATCTTTCGGGTCCACTTGGGTCTGAATGTTGAAATTTTTGTCATCAACTTCCTTGCCCACTTGTTTTTTGTGTGCACCAGGTGCCAGACTTCAAATGATGTTTCCAGCTGTGTGTGTCTGTGTCCACAAGTATAATCAAGGCTTTGATGTAATAGAAAAACAAGATACCAAAGAAACGATAATTGATTTAGCCCATGTAGCATGATAGTAGTTTATCATCAAACTGAAAAATCACAAAAAGCAAACAGTGGAAAAGGGAACAAACTAAACCAAGGCAATGAACTCAGGTAAAATGTCCGTTATCCATTCACCTCTTCAATAGGCTTAAATGTGAAGACGAGTGACCTTTTCAGCTTTTGCATTCACCGCTGGTTTTATTTTAAACAGCCCCAGTGCATTTGGTTTACGGGCATGTCTAAAGGCTAGCGCACAGTGTCCTCCACTTCATGCATTTTAAAACTTTAATCATTAAATATTCGGAAGATTTGGAAAATGAATTTAAAAATATGTCACGGCTGGGTGGGCCAGTGTGTTTGAGGTGGGGACCAAAATGCAGACATGAGAGAAAAACAAAGTATAACAAAAAGCTAGTATTTATTGTGGCTGATATCATATCATCATCATTCGTCCAGAATTGCTGTGCGTTGCTGACCTACAGCAGACAAGAGCTTCTGGACATCTGGACTCATAACTCCAACAGTTTTATCGCCGATCTCCATCTCATCCCAGAGATCTCCAGAACACTGGAGGCTGCCCACTCTCCCCGGCCGGGCGGAAGTGCACGCAGACGGCGCCGAGATTGTAAACAAAGGCGAGGTAGGCGCGGAGGGCTACGGGCTAAGCTAAAACTAACACCACACCGGCTGCCTTTACCCAGTATTTTCCTCGCCAATGTCCGTTCTCTGGCAAACAAAATGGATGAGATACGGCTCTCCATCACTAACAACAGATGGATTATGGACTCAAATGTCATGTTTTTCACCGAAACATGGTTGAACAACAGCTGCCCGGACAATGCTATCGAGTTAGCAGGACGCCACACACACCGAGCCGACAGGCTAGCAGATGACTCCGGCAAGACCAGAGGTGGAGGTTTGTGCATTTATATTAACAATGGTTGGTGAACTCCACTACTACTGAGAGTCACTGCTCACCTAATGGGGAGTTTTTAATGGTCAAATGCAGACCTTATTATCTCCCCAGAGAACTCACCTCTATCATACTCACTGCCGTGTATATACCCCCCGACGCTAATGCTAGGTTGGCCATGAAAGAACTTTCTACAGCCATTAACAAACACCAAAATAAACACCCTGAGGCTGCTTTTATTGTTGCTGGCGACTTCAACCACACCAACTTAAAGACAGTCCTCCCCAGATTCCACCAACATGTCTCCTGCCACACCAGAGGAGACAAGACTTTAGACCATGTGTATTCCAACCTGGCTGGAGCCTACAAAGCCACACCCCTCCCCCACATTGGACAATCGGACCATCTCTCCCTGTTTCTCACACCTAGGTATTCACCACTCATCCAACGTGTGAAACCTGCTGTGAGGACAATTAAAGTTTGGCCAGAGGGGACAGACGCAGTGCTCCAGGACAGATTTAAAAACACAGACTGGAATATGTTCACCCACACAGACCTGGACCAGTACGCCTCATCTGTACTGGATTACATCTCCAAAACCACAGACAGTGTCACCACCCAGAAACGGATCACCATGTACCCCAACCGGAAGCCTTGGATGAACCGGAATATTCGTCTCCTCCTGAAGGCACGCAACACCGCCTTTAGGTCAGGAGATGCACACGCCTACAGTACAGCCAGGGCTAATCTAAAGAAGGGCATCAAAAAAGCCAAACACCATTAAAAAAAGAAGGTAGAAGAACACTTCTCCAACTCCAACCCCCGACGCATGTGGCAGGGACTCCAGACCATTACAGACTACAGGACCACCAAACCCTCCCCCACATCCTCTGATATCTCCTTTCTCAATGAGCTCAACAACTTTTATGCTCGTTTTGAGCGAGGGAACCCCACAACCACAACCAAAGCAGACGTGACGCCAGACCACCAACCTCTGACTCTCTCCCCCACCGATGTAGGGGGTGAGCAGGATCAATGTCCACAAGGCTGCAGGTCCTGATGGCATCCCCGGGCGTGTTCTCAGAGCGTGTTCTGGAGAGCTTGCAGGAGTGCTGACAGACATATTCAACCTGTCCTTGGCCCACGCTGTGGTACCGGCCTGCTTCAAATCCACCTCCATCGTCCCGATACCCAAAAACTCCAACCCATCTTGCCTCAATGACTACCGCTCAGTAGCACTCATCCCCATCATCACTAAGTGCTTAGAGCAGCTGGTCCTAGCACACTTCAAATCCTGTCTCCCCCCCACCCTGGACCCCCACCAATTCGCATACCGCCAGAACAGGAGCACAGAGGATGCAGTCTCCATCGCACTGCACTCTATCCTCTCACACCTGGACAACAACAACACCTACGCCAGAATGCTGTTTATAGACTTCAGTTCAGCGTTCAATACAATCCACCCCTCACAACTCATCAGGAAACTGACAGACCTGGGCATCAGTTCCCTCATCTGCAAATGGTTACTGGACTTCCTGACCAACCGCCCCCAACATGTCCGGCTGGATAACCACTGCTCATCTACCATCACAATGAACACCGGTGTACCACAAGGCTGTGTGATGAGCCCTTTCCTCTACTCCCTCTTCACCCACGACTGCAGACCTGCTGATGGTTCCATCACCATCATTAAGTTTGCAGATGACACCACGGTGATTGGCCTCATCAGTGACAACGATGAGGCCGCCTACAGGGAGGAGGTGGATCGTCTGACTGAGTGGTGCGACACAAACAACCTGCTACTTAACACAGAGAAGACCAAGGAGCTCATCGTGGACTACAGGAGGAATGCTGACCCACATCCACCCATCCACATTAAGGGGACGGCTGTGGAGCGTGTGAGCAGCTTCAAGTTCCTGGGAGTCCACATCTCCGAGGATCTCACCTGGACGACCAACTGCTCCAAGCTGGTCAAGAAGGCTCACCAGCGCCTCTTCTTCTTGAGGACTCTGAGGAAGAACCACCTGTCCTCAGACATCCTGGTGAACTTCTATCGTTGCACCATCGAGAGCATCCTGACCAACTGTATAACAGTCTGGTACGGGAACTGCTCTGCCTCGGACTGGAAGGCGTTGCAGAGGGTCGTGAAAACTGCCCAGCGCATCGCCGGAGCACCACTTCCTGCCATAAAAGACATCTACAGGAAGCGGTGTCTGAAAAGGGCTGGGAAAATCATCAGAGACCACAGTCACCCATCACATGGACTCTTCACCTCCTGCCCTCTGGGAGGCGCTACAGGAGCCTCCGGACTAAGACCACCAGGTACCGGAACAGCTTCTTCCCCACAGCTGTCAGACTCCTGAACTCTGCCACCTGACCCACGTTAACACATGGACTGAACATACACACACCCACAATGGACAACTGTACCCTCAAACACACAATAATAACATGGACTGAACCACCACTCACAACCACTAGCACTTATATAGCCTCTGTAGAAATTATCCACATATCTCACTTATCTTAACTGCACTACTGTATAGCTCTGTGTAAATAATCATTCTGTACATACGATAATTTTTAACCCCACAAATGTTTACAACTTGCATAGTTCCCATTTCTGTATAGCTGTATATCTCAGATTTCTGTAAAGTTATTTGTTTCATATTCTGTATAGTTTTTCATATTTATATCCTGTCCATATCCTGTACATAGCTTGTACTCACTACAGCATGTACGTACTTATAGTTATAGAATATTCACAACATACTTCATACCGTGTACATTATAACATACCATAGTAGACCCATTTCTGTAATATACTTACATATCTATATTATTGCTAATATATATTGTAATATATCTATATCACTAAAGCACTTCTGGATGGATGCAAACTGCATTTCGTTGCCCTGTACCTGTGCATGTGCAATGACAATAAAGTTGAATTCTATTCTATTCTATAAACACAAAACAAAGCCAAAGTCAAACTGAGAATAGAACTAAACTAAAACCTAAACTGGGATAAGCTAACGCTAACATGAAAACTATGACGAGAGACATGAAGGTGAACCGAAGCTTTAAAATAATCCTGAGACTTGACATACATGACACCAGACAAACAGACAACCCAACATTGAACAGAAGGAGACAGAGGACTTCAATACACAGAAGTGTAATTAGGGAAGTGGAAACACCTGGGGAAACGGTTAGCTGGCACAAATGAACATGACACCACAGGGGAAGCAAAACTGAACATGGAAGCAAGACCTTCACAATAAAAAAGGAATCATGGAGAAAACTGGGTTGAAGAGAGGGACACAGAGGGGAGAGACACTAAGGGAAGCTACATAGATGAGGTGTTATCTCCTCATCTATGACAAACAGAAAAAGACTCATAAACTAGGAGACATAGGAGTAACATAAACTAGACTAAAACTCAACTAAATCCTAACTAATAATAACAACCCAAGAACTTAGCATATTTCCAATATAATATCAGAAATCAAAAATACAAAATAGCTCAAAATGCTGGGTCACAGACCCAGCCCGTCACAAAATATAAATCTACCAACAAGTCGTCAGGCTACAAGAAATCTTTCTGCCGCGAAAGAAAAGAAATGCAGTCAAAACAGTCTTTGTTATTGATGTTTGTCTTCTTTGGATGTTGCAGGTTTGCTCACGTGCAAATCAGTATGTCCTGATGAGCCTGTTTGTGTTTTACATACAATCACTGAAGCAGCAGGTGTGCAGTATTAAAAAAAGTGTCCCTGTTAAGGCAACCGTTTAACCTCTTAACATCCAGCAACTTAATAGTAGCATTCGTTTTATGTCTACCCAAATGTGTGTAAGAGAGATGATATGAAAGGTAACAGCTTCTAGTTCCAGACACTATGTTTGTTACATACATGTTGCTAAAATGCCATCTAACCAACCTCTAAGTGAAATGTATTTGATTTGTTAGATATGAAGAGGTTAATGGAATTCCAATGAGATGAGTCTTTCCAGTGTTTCATTTTTACAGTGTCCCATTGACTTTATTTGGGGAGGCTGTATATTTCATAGTCTCAGTTACCTGTTCTGAGCAGACAGGAGTGGCGCTAGAGCCCATCTGCTTCAAAGTTCGATGTATGTGCATTCAGAGATGCTGTTCTGCAGACCTTCATTGTAATGAGTGGTCATTTGAGTTACTGTTACTGTTACCTTCCTGTCAGCTCAATAGTGATGGGATTTCCGGGTCTTTTTAGAGAACCGGCTCTTTCGGCTCGGCTCACTAAAAAGAGCCGGCTCTTTCGGCTCCCAACCGGCTTTTCAGGTTGTTTTGTTGCTTTAATTAATTTATTATTAACAACAATATAAAATTATGCACAAAAGGAATTACTAATGTAAAAAAACCTGTGGTTTTATTTATATATGTTTATATATAAATATATGCGGTGGCCCCTAGAGACAAAACACGTACAAACTCCAAAACACATTTCTAGCATTAACTGAACTTCCAAAGCAGAGCTACCTAGATCACTTAAATTACACAATTGAAAGCATATGTGTATTGTTTGTGTATTTATACACAGGCACTCATATATATTCAAATAATTAAAAAAAATGTTCATTTACCTGTTACTACCACACACCAAATCCGGTCGTTGGTAATTCCTGACTTGTGTAGCCACTAGGTAACAAAGCTCAACACTGCCCCTAGCATCCTGGAAATAGTTGTGGATGATTACTATACCTTTCTAATGTGACGTTGTTGTCCCTGGCTCTCTTTCTCTCTCTCTCCCTCCCGCTCTGTTCCTGTGCTACTGCCAGTGTAACTACCGCCC
Organism: Rhamphochromis sp. 'chilingali'; assembly: GCF_963969265.1. Lineage (NCBI taxonomy): Eukaryota > Metazoa > Chordata > Actinopteri > Cichliformes > Cichlidae > Rhamphochromis > Rhamphochromis sp. 'chilingali'. Next base: position 11,556,403 of record NC_137940.1, on the reverse strand, counting down.
CTCCCCCCTCTGCCCAGCATAAAGCACAAGGCTCGCGTGCGGAGTGAAGCGGAAAAAAAGTGCAAGAAAGAGGGTGAGAGAAAGAAAAAAAAAAAACCCACGGCTCGTGATAAGGAGCCGGCTCGCGTCGTTCACTTCAAAGAGTCGGCTCTAAGAGGCGTTTCGTTTGCGACCGACACATCACTACAGCTCAAAGCAGTCTGGCCATTCCCCTCTGACCTCTCTCATCAACAAGGCACGTTCATCCAGAGAACTGCTGCTCATTGGATATTTTGTCCATAAACCTTGAGATGGTTGAGTGGGAATTGGGTTTGGGAAGTGGGTTTTGAGGCAGCTCCGTGGTTTCCTCCCAGCTGGGTATGCATGGAAAACCTAAAAAGGAAAGTTGTCCAGGAGGCATCCTAACCAGAGGCAAGAACGACTAATGGGTCCTTTCCACTCCGGAGTAAATTCCAAGCTCTTAATCTGTTGCTCCATTTTGCCTCTGCTCAGACATGTCCATCGATCAATTTTGAATATGCTTCTGTTAATATCTAAAGCCATTGCCCTGCTCTAAATCCGCCTGTGTCAGCCATGAAACCATGAAATACTGTATATTGGATAACACTGTATATTGAGCTAACCCTGCTCTGATCATCTTGACTGGCAGTTTATAGCAGCATGAAATTAAAAGGATCTTGTTTTATTGCAGCAGAACATCACTCTCTAGCCTGTAAGCTCATCTCTGAACCGTACAGCGTAGCGCCAACGTGCTCGATGAAGTCAAAGTGGACCGAACGGTGGCCGCCTGAAACTATAATAAACATGGTAGCCGGGATATTGCAGGAATCAGCGATCCGAGCATTGAGAAATTAGCTTGTCTTTCTCTTTCACTGTTATTGATCACCTGACTTCCTTATACATTTCCACATAATAGGCAGCACTGACTTAATTAGTCAAAAGACAGGCTGGGTAATTACATGTCACTTTAACAATGTGTTTTATTGCCTACAATCTCTGGTGGTACCAAGCGCATCTAATGGTGGATTTAATGCAAAGTGGATAGAGAAGGAGGGGTAGAAAGAAGAGGGTAGATTATATGCAAAGAGCAGGAATTAAACAACCAAATAAATCTGATTTTTTTTCTTTTACTAAACCACTTGTTACTTTTACAGTTAAATACACTGGATTTAGCGGGTGGTAAACAATGTTTTGTGGTAGTTTTGATTCTCATTATTGTTTTCTGCTTATCTTATTCATAGTTCCTGGTCTTTAGGTTCCTGTCTCTGTGCCTTCCTGGTGTTTCTTGTATCACGTGAAGTTATGTTTTCACATCTGTGCTTCTCCCCGTTTCAGTGTCAAGTCCGTGTCTCTGTGCGTGTCTCATGTTTCCTGTTTTACTTTGAAGGTCTCGTGTCCAATGTTAGTGTTTTCAGTTTTGCTTCCTCCCAGTGTGTGTGATTACTCACAGCTGTGCTCTCCTCCTGTGTCTCATTCCCTCATAATTCCTCGGTGTATTTAAACCCTTTGTTGCTGGATTGTCTGCTTGTCATTTGCTGCTAGCCTCCCATGTCTCAGGTATTCATGTATTTCATAGTGTTCCTGATTTCTGTGTATTTAGTTTTCCCAGTTTAGATTTTTGTGATTAGTTTCTCATTCATGTGGGGTTTTTTGTGTGTGTGTGCGTGGTTCATGTTCTGTTTTTCTGCCTCAATAAAAGGCACGCCTCTTGTTATAGTCCAGTTCCGTTCCCACATTTTGTTCATCTGCGTTTGGGTCCACTGCAACCTTGACATAAAACTCAGTGTTCGATTTTCATGTCAAGATATTTGTAATAAAGTTTTTATTTCAAATTGAGGAATAACTAAAATGACATTAATTCTGTGTTTTAGGAACAGAAAACATAAGCAGACAAAACAAAATTATATCTCTGCCATGTTTACTTTTGTTTGAAAAGCGTTAAAGTATCAAGCAGCTGAATTTCTGATCAGAATAGCACAAAAACCTTGGCCTTATTGCAGTGGCTTCTTCAGAGCATATTCCAGTGTAGTATTAGTTTGGCTTAACATGGATTAAACATAAGTGAACTCCTTTTCCCCCCCCTTTCTCTCCAGACAGGCTGCTCAGGTCTTTGGAGCTTAGGTTAAAAAGGAAGGCTGACACACGCACGCAGGCAAAATGTTGAAAAAATGAATGTTGATGCCTGACCCAGATGCAAAGAACACCTGCCGTTCTCTCGAGCATCCAACACAATAACTGCAAGCACTGACTGACTGAAGTGTTCATGTATCAGTGGTCATATTTCTCATTGAGAGCACATTTTCTTTCTATTACACACAGTCTACAACGTGTTACTTTACTTGTACTTTCTGTAGTTTCTTAAAGCTAAGAGAAACCTCTATGACCTGCTAGTAATTCACTGTGCAGCAAAGCTTTCTGCAAATCGACAAAGCTTTAAGGTCTAGTGGAGATCTCAAATTTTCTGAACCATATCAGATCTGTCAAACTGAATTTTGTGGTCGGAAGTGATCCCTGAGACATGTAGAATACGTCTAGAATTGATTGAATGGTGCAGCTGTGAAACTCTAGTCTGGATCAGAATATTGCTACAAGTGCTAAACCTGAAGGAAGTAGGAAAAAATATAACATCACTGAAGTGTGCATTTTTTTTTTCCTCTTGAAGGGATGTTGACCGTGAGCTTGTCTGTTAAATCTGACATCATTACCGATGACAACATAGAACATCTTGTTTATAGCAAAATACCTATCACTCCAACTTGACTGCACAAGGCTAGCAAGTTGACATATTAAAGAGAGATGCTGCATGTACCTACAGCTTATATTAAGGGCTGATCAGGTGAACCTATGCACCCTACTCCCATACACTGAGCACTTCTCCTACCCCACCCCAATGTGACCCACCGAAGAAGGGAGTTCTTCTTCCCCACTGTTACAAAATATTGCTCATTATGAGCCATCTGGAGTTTTCTCTCTATTATTGCTGTTTTTGCCCTAAAATATGAAGCACTTTGAGATGACTGTGCCTTGAAACGATGCTATACCAATAAAACTGAACTGTACTTTTAGCTGTTTCCTTTTCTTTTTGGCTTATTTGCTTCCATAACATGTTCTCATCAAATCAAATCAAATCACTTTTATTGTCACATCACATGTGCAGGCACACTGGCACAGCACATGCGAGTGAAATTCTTGTGTGCGAGCCCCACAAGCAACAGAGATGTGCAAACACAACAACACAAACGAGCAAAATACAAGAATGGCCAACCTGAAACTAATAAATATATGTACAATATATAATAGTGTATGCATTTCTGGATGTGTATACTAAATATTTTCCTACGTGTGTGTGTGTGTGTGTGTGTGTGTGTGTGTGTGTGTGTGTGTGTGTGTATACACATTTTTACAAATTAAATAGTAAAAAAAAAAAAAAAAAAAAAAATAATAATAATAATAATAAAATAAAATATACAGAGTTGAATATGTGCAAAACAAGTGGCATTTATATACAGTGTGGAGTGCATTCAGACTAAGAAAGAAAATATCCAAAATACACATTTAGATGCTTATTTTTCTTTGGCAATTTTAATTTGTGCAAATGAGAGCACGTTTAATAAGATATTACCTAATTTGCATGTTTACACACAAAATTTCAGAAAACCTCTAAATAAATACAATTGATTGTTTCCGTGTAAGCAGCTGGGGCATTTAATTGAATGTTTTAGCTGCTTACAATTTTTACTAAATTGTTTTTCATTTAGATTATATCTTGTTTTTCAAAACATCGATTTAAGGGCAGTATTCTCAATAAAATGTTTTTCTTTTTCTCTTTAAGTCTTTAAGGGGAGATTTCTGGCTCACACAGCAAACGTTCCAGTTTTTTTTTTTTTTCCTCTTTCTATTTGAAGATTGCGTAGTTGCCATTCAGAGCCTGAGTGATGCAACATTTTATTTCTGAGAATGCTGTGAAAAGCATGTTTACATAAGCAGTAGAACTAAACTCGGTATTCAAAGTTTGTTCTGGTTGTGATGCTAGATAAAACTAGATAAATATTCTGATATATCCTAAGGGAGCTGTGACCAGATTTAATGGCCGTCCATGTAATAGCTCTGGGAGCTGCTGGTCAATATCATGTCAACAACATGGCCAAAAACAGTTTAAACAGGCACTTAACACTCGGTTTGAACAAATTACTTAATTTTCTCTTGGAACAACAAGAAACTGCTGCTGCAATAAACAGAGTGGACACAGAATAAATTGATTGTATATTTCACAACAACTGCAGACATAATTTGCTTCCTCGAGATTGGGTAGGTTAAAGAGGCTGGTTCTTCAGATTCCTTCAATTTTGAGTTTGTAACAGGGTTTGTATCCTTTAAACTTGTGGCACACATCAAACTGCTCTGTAAAGTTCAGCCAAATCCAAGACAGACACTCATGAATTACAGATGTCGCACAGTTTATTTTCACAAGAAGCCAGAAATGTAGTTGGAAGTTAGAAAACACACATTTACACAACACTTGTACACTGGTATTGTGAGACAAGCTCTGTCATTTTCAGCCTTGACTATTTCATTCCCAAAAGATTCTCCGTTTGTTGGGCATTCAAGAAACGGAAGCCTTCTCTTACTGAAGTGAACAGTGTGATATGAAACTGCTTCTGCCAGCTCAAACACTCTGTGGTCAACACGTCGTGAGCCGCCTGCTGGCTCGATCAGAGATGCTCAGCCAGTGTCAAGCTAACACTGCAACACATACATGGAAGCCAATTAACAAATGAAACAGAAAGCAGAAGATGAAGGGCAAACCACACGATACTCAAATCCTCAAATACCCTTCTGTGCCACGGCCCCGCCCCTCTTCTTCTCTGACAGAAAGTTGATTGGATTGCCCTTGATTTTTTTTTTCTCTACAACATGTCAGATCTGTATTTCTGGGGCAAGACCAGGAGGAATTAGGTTTAAAAAGGACTCCCTCCATAGTCAAAAACTCATTTCATCATCAATTCCAGCACTTGGAGCTCCACAGCCTGCAGCCAGAGACAGAGGGGTATCGGAGTTGTGGCCGCTGGAGTCTTCTGACAGTCTATCTGACGAGCCGCTCCATTTATTCGGAAGATCAGCTGTCACTCCCGTCACTGTCAAGACGTTTTAAATGAGCTCGTCGACCTGGACGGCGTTTTGGAGACGGATTAAACTCCATATTTTAACTACAGAGCCATCAGCGGGTTCCTGTGTCACAGACGCAGTGGAGGGTAAAAGCCACCCAAAACTTTTTTTTTTTTTAATGCTGATGGAATAAATTGATTGTGTTTACATACATTAGCATTCATTACGGTGGTCTAAAGTGCCAGTGTTGTTGAGAGAGGGTCATTTAAGGAAACAAAAAGTTAACTGCACTCACTTTTGATTTAACTTTCAAATTCAGTCGTTTGGAAAAGGTTTGAAAAACAGTAAAAGCGACGGGTCTCTGAGGGTAATTTGTCTTTTCATGCGTTTTACCTCGTTGAAGGTTCCTGCCATGTAGGTGTCAGTCATACTTAAGGCCTGTTAACCTTTATTACACTCAGAGCTTTCTGTTGTTCATTAAATTTAATTAATAAACCATTTTTGCATTAAACTATTGGCTTTGTAATTCTTTCTATGCCCTGGAGAATATCGTGGCCACAGGTTGGAATGACGCTATTTGCGAGGCCTTTGAAGGGGAAGGACACATAAAGCCGAGAGCAGGTTAAACACAATGACACTGGTTTAAGGCACATCATACTCCTTACAATCCAAATTTGACTTCCAGATAAAGGCTTTGTAGCTGTGTGCATAGTCCTCCGAGCCAAACAGCTCCTGATGGTGGTCCTGGACCAAATCACATGAACCCTGTGGGTTTTTGGGGAATATCCAACAACTCAGACTGTCCTTACACTGGACCAAAGCATCCAGTTAGATGGAAAGGAGAAAGTGAATGAAAATGCATTCCTCTCTGCTCAGCGTAAATCATTCTTAATATTCATTTATTTTTGCACAAACAAGAACACATACGTACCCCTAGACATTCCCACTGCACAACAGCATGTAAACAACAAAAGCATATTTACATTTGCAGCAAATCAATTTGAAGCAAATACTCCAGCATTGAAATATAAACGTTTGGAAACATAACAGGAGCTGAGGAGTACTCGAGTGCTGGAATACACAAGGGGGGTCAAGTCTGTCCGTGAGAGACGAGTCTGATCTAACAGCACTTCTTACTTTGCCATACATATTGAAATATTACCACTGTATGACATCACATTTATATGCTCATTCAGCAAATGATTGGCTGTTTGCGGGTGTGAAAACTGGGATTTTTAGGATGTAAATGGAACTCAGCACTCACTCCCATGGGATTACCACCCACCACAAATTTAAAAGTGGAATCGTATTCAGAATGTCAGAACCTGGATCGGCTTTCATATGTATTTCCAAAGGAAGTTGAAAGTTTATATCCATCACCTTCCAATTACCCGTCTCATCTCCTCTTTCATCCTGAGCTTGTTTATTCCCCTTTTATTTCCTCTTTCCGTCCTTCATACTTTGCATGACTCCCGGGGTCGCCAGCCTCCTCTACTTCTTCACCTCAGAAACCTGACACTTCGCTGAACACCCACCCGCCCCTCTCGTTACATCCATTAGCCAGTCCTGTGGGAGGGATTGCGACCTCTGCTTTGAGCAGGTAATGTAGAGAAGTCAGGGAGGGAATTGGAGTTGCGTCCAGCTCACCTTTCGACAGGTGGATGGCGGGTCAGAGGACATTCTAGACCTCGTTATCTTATCTTCTGTCTCCTAATGAGCCACCGAGACGACTGTCCCCTTTGTGCAGTGCCGAAAAGGGGCCGTTGAAGTCTTTGTGTTCCTGAGGCTAATTACATCGCGGTCGTTCAGTTTGGGACAAGGTGCTGCTTCAAGTGGGAGAAGTGAACCAGCGTGGGGGAAAGTGTCTGGGCAGCCGTGGAGGGGGCGGAGGCTTCGGTTACCTGTGAATTCCCCTTGAAAACAGAGCTCCCTTTCTTCCACTTCGGGGGGTTTGGAGGAGTTTGATCAGGTGCATTCCTCCCCTCTCTGGTCAGTTTCTCAGGAGGATTAAAAGGAGAAAAGTTTAACGTCTTACAGGTTTAAAATGGCGACAGATTGCTCGTGACGGTACTGGAGATTGGATAGTGAGGCCACAGACAATCACTCCTCTCAGGACTTATTTTTCCTCATTTTACCTCCCAAGTGAAAAGGAAAGCATTTAGAAAGGAAGTGAAGGAACACATTTAGCCCTGAGGTTCACAAAAAAGGTCAACATTTTACTTTTCTTCCTAACTTCATTCTAATTATGTCATTCTACACTTTTTTGAAATATTGTTCATCCTTTAGGACCAGATGGTTCTAGCCCCACACACACACACACACACACACACACACACACACACACACACACACACACACACACACACACACACACACACACTCTCAACTAAAACCTATTAGCTGCTTCAGCTTTAATAGTGATATCATAGCTGCAATGCCAAGACTGCCTTAGACTGGTACAATGCCAGTGAAATACTCGAAAGTATCAGAGATAGTGTCAAGGGTCTCTTGATATATTGCGGACTGTTGTGTGTCTTTGTACCTGTGCATAGGCAATTGTATACAACCTTTTCCATTTAACACAAACTCAGTGTACTTGACATGAAAGTATGTAAAATAGCAAATAAAAGGAGAATACAGGTGTATTTGCATCTTTCAGTAGTATCTTCAAACACATGAATGAATACGGTGGTTTCAGCCATAAGAGAAATCATTTATCATGACTGTCAGGTTGAGGGAGACTTTTCACATCTACAGATTCCACACATAGGATTTGATCACAGTCCCTCTTTAAGGCTCACAGACACATGTTGCTGCAGGATGGACTCTGTTCATTAAATATGCTGGATTAAAAAAAAAAAAAGATTTTGACTTTGTGATGAAATCGATGTAAATCTGGTGCAGCTGCAGTTTTGAATAAAGTTTTTCATCCCTGAATGTTTCCTGTACTATCACCATAACTTATTAATTTCTGAGAGTTAAAACATACTGCTCAAAAAATACTCTCACACCGATGTACATGAGGGAAAGAGGCTGAAATCTGGCCTGTTTTCACAGCATAAAAGTAAAGTTTTGCATGGCTTCATTTGATATGATAAAGTTATCGTATAGTTTGAGGGGGTCAGGTAGGAGACAGTCATCCATATACTGGTTTAAAAACTGCATTTTAAACAAATGTCTTTAGTTTACTTTTACATGCATTCATCTTTTAACTGTGTTTTGTTATTATTTTGCAGTCTGTTAATGTGACAAAATTTAAGCTCTTTCCATTTCTTGACCTTATCACCTTAGACATTATCACTTTGTATTAATGTGTTCTGTATCTCTGGTTTGTACTTAATAATTAATGTTTTTATGTGTTTTATCCATAGCAGTATTGACTCGAGCAGTTTATTTTGTTGAAAATACACTTTTTAAATTTTATTGGTGGACTTTGCTAATTCTCGTTGGTTAAAACAGGACTAAAAGTGAACTTTGGAGACCAAACTCTTAGTCTCTGGTTTGCTTTTAGGCTTCAGTATTTTATTCTTTGGCATTCTTTGGGTAAATTTTTTAACTATTATAACACTGCACCAGAACTTTGTCAAACAACTAAACTGAATTTTAACAAGTGGTTTAAATGGAGAATTGTGATTTGCTGATTCAGTGCTCCCCAGGCAGCTTATTCCAGAGCTTCAGTACCCTGACTACAAAGAACCGGTCCAGTCTCGCCTTTAATTTAGACCCAGGAACAGTGAGCAAGTTCTTGCCTGAGGACATCAGGCTGCACCCAGCTTGACAGTTGCAGAGCAACTCTGAAATGTAGTCTGGGGCTTGGTCATGAAGGGCCTAAAAAGTAATCAATAAATTCTTTGGTTGGCAGTGCAGTGATACTAAAAGTTGCATAATTGGCTCCTTTTCCTTGCTTTTCACTGAAAGTGTAGCAGCTGCATTTTGTACAATCTGGAGCTTGCTGAGTGGACTTTCAAATCTTTAACCTCCTAAGACCCGAACTCTTCCACGACATGCATTTTTAATTTCTCTTTGATATTTGGGCTGATTGGGGCCTGATGAATGTAAAAACAAAGAATTACCAGGTTTTTTTTTACCTTATTTTTGTTTTTAAGAAAAATAAGAGCCACAAATGAGGATATTCATTTAACATTTTGATAGAACAGTAGCAGTATAATGTCCTCATAAGTGGATATCAGGCCCTTGTAGAGCAAAATTGAGTATTTTGGTCTAAATAACCCAAAATGTGATGTCTACATATGTGGACGGCAGGAGGTTAAACATAAAACAGCACTAAACTGGTATTTTAGATGATAAGAAAATGACGGTTTTCACAAAAGGCTTGATGTGGCAGTGAGGTACATACTGATTTGTACACACACAGTTTAACAGCAAATAACAGCAATCTCAGGTGTTTCGAACACACCTCAACACAACACTTATGTCATTTAGCAGAAGCAGCATATCATCTGTCCCAATTAAAGACAACATGCTATGTCTGACTAGAGCAGGGGTGGGCAACTCCAGGCCTCGAGGGCCAGTGTCCCTGCAGGCTTTAGATGTGTCCTTGGACCAACACAGCTGATTTAAATGGCTAAATTAGCTCCTCAACATGCCCTGAAGTTCTCCAGAGGCCTGGTAATGAACTAATCATTTCATTCAGGTGTGTTGACCCAGGGTGAGATATAAAACCTGCAGGACACCGGCCCTCGAGGCCTGGAATGGCCCACCCCTGGACTAGAGTATGGGAAAAATATATATTTTGTCAAATATTATCCCACAGATATGATCCTTGGGGTAGTTCAGGTGTTGTAGATGAAATATTTTCACCCACAGAAACATAAAAAATATCCTGACAGAAATAATACCTGTCCTAACAGCAGTGGTCTCTTAGACCAGCGGACCCCAACCCTCAGGCCATGGACCGGTAGAGGTCCGCGAGTGGTTTGATACTGGGCTGCGAGAATTGAGGCTCGGTGTGAAATTGATGGTTTTCAGGGTTTTTATTGTTAACTTGTTTTCCCTGGGTCTTTTCCCGTGTTTTAGTTGTGTGTCTTATTTTGAAAGAAATATTTACGCATTACTATAGCGACCAGCAAGCAAAAGGGGCAGAGAGGAGGATGTTGCTCTCAGTGTTGTTGGTGCATTTCAGGGGGGCGCTGCTAATAAAGTTAATTACAATTTCACAGTGAATTTATTATTATATTTACAAAATACCACAGTTTTTGTCTTGGTCATATCATTTTGTTTTGTTGTATTTATCCGCGACACCTTAAAGGCCGGTCTGTGAAAATATTAAACAGACATTATTAGACATGTTAGACATGAAACCGGTCCGTGGCGCAAAAAAGGTTGGGGACCGCTGTCTTATAGGATGACAATATCTGCATCCTCTGTGTAAGAGGACTCATTGCATGCATTTTGAATTATGTTTTTCAATCAGAAACTCTTGATGCTTTGCTTGATGCTTTTGTTTGTTAGATTGATTTTTGTTTTCTTCATGTGCTTTTTGATAATCTGCCTGTGCTCCTTAATTATCTGATTAGCAACACCTTTGTGCTTTATTTGAGTAACTAAGCTCACAGATCTAGAAACCAGCATCAGTTTTATTTGTTTTAGTTTGTTTGTTTTCAGTTTAACTTTAATTTGCTCCTTTCAGTCACACTAGACTATAAAAAGCTTGCCAACCTCGTCGTGAACAGGACAAAAAGTCATCAGTAGTTGTTTGGTGATTACACTGGCTTGTAAGTAAGTCTGGCAACCAACTATTGACTAGTCTCTCAAAGGTTGTTGTTGTTGCACACTGATAAGCCTGGTCATTAAAATAATTTGATTGGCTTTCTGTTATTTCCTTATAAATATTCGAGCCATAGCAACGAGGAAAAGCATAAAAGAGGCTCTGTAAAATGAAATCATCATGGGTTTTTGTTTTTTTCTTTCAAATGTTCAGATGTCCGTCCGACACTGTAGCAATCAGATTTATTTTCCCATGTAGACCATTAAGGCTTTTGCTATACTGGTCCACTTAATTGTCATATTTTATTCAACCTTTTTTATTATTATTTATTTTTAATCGTTTTCATTTTGAGTTATTACAGTCTGAACAGACAGGACCGGGGGCCAGGAAAGAGAAAGAAAGAGAGGCTGGGAAGACAGTTAACAGAAGAAGGGGGAAGAAAAATGGAGGAGAAAAGGGACAGAGAGAACACTGAAAATCTGCTTGATCACCTGCTGAGAGAGAGAAAAAGAAGACAACACAGCAGGGAAACCACAACAACAACCAACATGTGACAGTCAATAATAAACACTGAATGTATGAGCAGCATACAGTGCTAATAATGCATTATATTTTTAGAGGCAGAAGCCAACCAAGATAGTGTGTGAGCACCTGTGTGTGTGTGAACGGGCATATGTTCATAAGATGTAAGTGTGTAATATTGCCCCCCAGGTCATGAGGCAGGCATGGAGGAGACCCGGGCCCCACACATCCAGAGGCTCCCCAGAGCACAAGAGTCCAAGGAGGACCACCGCAGTGGCAAAGGGCTGAGGAGAGCCTCATCGTGGTTTTATCAGTGTGGAAATAAAAAAGTTTACTCAAACAAGACAGTGATGCCCTTTTTTGTTTCAAATCTCAGTTTCAAATCAAAAATTGTTCCTTATAATGGGTGTGGCCTTTTGTGTATGAGTACATTTATTTTATAAAATCAGTGATCATACTGTAGCACAGGACCCAAGGATCATCACAGACAGAGTGGCGATTTTTATGCCCAGGATGCAGACGCTCCTCATCAGCTGACACCAGGACACACACTCCCACTCCCCCACACTGCACGACATAAAAAGGTTTCCCTCATTAGGACAGTTCAGCACACCTGCTCTTCCCGCCTCTGTGCCGCCCTGTGAGCTCACTGCGTCACCCCTCCTCTGCAGCAGGCCAGAGACCATGCCTCCGCCACACATATCTTCATTGAAGATGGGCCTCATCACGCTATTTAATAAAACCACTGAGGACTGGGCCACAGCTCGTCTCATTGCCCTTGCAAAATAACAGTAACAGACTTATCTGCATATTTTTAAAACAGCATTTTAAGCTCCATGAGTTTCAGTGGTTTTATATGACTGCTCTGCTGCTGCAGTTCATCTAAACAAACAAAGTCATACAAGGTGAAAAGACAATTTGTTATTTAAAAAAATGAGGCTAAACATAAAGAAATATACATGCATTCATAGAGCAGCACACACCGACGGTCTTCACTGGTGTGATCAGCAGTACTGAAGGTGTCTGATTACACAGTGAGCCATTTTTAGCATCCTTAAAAACACCTCCTTCATCTTTCAAGTGCTGAATTATTGTGAGTTCTGCTCTAAAACCATTTCCATGTCTGCTTCTTGGTTTTCCTGCAGAACATAACACCGATTTCCTAAGTTGTTAAGTGTATATTGGGGGGAAAAAATCATTTAAGTGGTGAAATGACTTTTACTGTATTTTGTAAAAGCATACGTTTGAGTTAAGCAGCAAAAAAACTGTGATTTAACTCACAGGTGCTCTTGTCTTAAGTTCCCTGACCTATGAAAGTGCAGTGTTTTGATTATTCTGTTTTAAATATTGTTTCAACTTTCAAGCATAAGTGTATGTTTAGTACACACACACACACACACACACACACACACACACACACACACACACACACACACACACACACACACACACACACACACACACACACACTGATTAGGCTTCTTCCTGTCTGTTCTCCCCGGCATACGTGGCCAGGACTCTGCCTCCTCTTCTCCTGCGGGAGGAAAAATGAATAATTAATCGGTGTAAAGTAGAGGGAAATTATACAACATTATGCCATAGTGTGTCCACTCTAATGGCATGCGGCCCATTTTAATGACTCGACCAGCCCACAAAGTGGTACCCCCACCATCCCGCGGCCCCCAGAGTAGCTGTAAACCTGCCGGTGGCCCCAGGCGAGCCATATGCCAGATTTATGGTCCACATTTGTTTCTGCCAGACGCAGCAGAAAGTGGCGGAGCTCCGGCCATGATATGGTTAGTCTCCCAACAAGCTGTCCACTGTGATGTCAAATACAAAGCGATGAGGTAAACATGATTCTCTCAGGGTGCCCTGCATTAATACTGAAATGAAGATATTTTTTTTTTCCTTTTTGTTTGTGTTTATGCAAGTAATTATCCCAGTCGGGGCCCAGTTTCGCTCGACATCTTATAAAGCTTTTAACTCGTTTCAGTTCCTCATGCAGATCAGTCAATACGTATCGAACCAGCAGGTCTTTGTAAGTGGACCTTGTTGAGCTTTTACTGAAGAAAGGTGAGAAAGGAGCATTTTTATTTTTGATATAGTTCGATGCATTACTAAAGGTGAACAACCTGGACGACTGTAATGAACTGCTGCAAAACCACCGATAAACAATGAGCAGACGTCACCAGGAGGAGGTTAAGGTCCAATTGTATCAACAAATGTCCACGGCAGTCGGACCCTGGTACAAAATCCTTGTGATATCCTCTTTCCTTGATAATATTCACAGTAAGTGAGTGGTCATTTAGGCCTCCTCTCTGGAGCCTGATGCTAATTATCGCCTGCTGTGTTTAACATGTGAAATATTTTATTTTTCAATATGTAATTAGTCTAATCTCTTATCTGCAATTTTCTGATTTAGTGGAAACAAAAAAGGACTGTGGGAAATAAACTTTGAGTGAGCTGGGATTACAGATGTAGGCTCATAAGATCATTGCATCTTCGACATCTTTTACCTGGATCCAGCTAAGGTCTGGCTCTGACGGTCAGATGTTTGAGGGAACAAGGAGTTGCTTTTTACATGGATCACCAAGAAACTTTGAAAACTTTCAGTCAGCTGGAGGACACAAAAATATCTGCCTAAAAAGGCCATTATGCTAGCTGCCTGAGGAATCAACGCTATTAAGTCTGTTAATAAATGTTGCTTTGTGGTGAACCATTGATAAGACTGAGGCATTTTTCTAATTTTGATCCAGTTGCGGCGCCTCTGATTTTTAAATATTATAAAAGAATACATTGCTGCTGCTCCATGAACAAAGTTGGGATTTGCTCCCCATTTCTGTGACTCTCTACAACAGAGATGCAAAGCACGACCTATTGAGACACACAAGAAAGCAACATTATTGGAAAATAAGCTAAAACAATAGTTTAAGTCAGACTTATAGAGCTGATATTAGAGTTGACACTGAATTGAGTTGCATGCAAAAAATACAAACAGGTAAACATTTATTGCAGATGTTCATAGTCTAAGCTTGAACACTTATTGTTAGACCTTTGTTGAGTTGAGATTGTATAGCCAGACGCTGTTTCCTGAAACCTCAAATGTGATCCTCGGGGACGTTGCTGCCTTTAGCACTTTGGAAAAGGATCTCTGGATGAATGAATTAGCAGCGCTGCACGCGGAGTCGAGCGTCAGCAGCATTCTGAATGTTTTCGCCGGTGGTCTCGGCTCAGATCTGCTCTCTGTTCCTCTTCATTTTTCGTGAAGTGGCAGATCTGCTCAGTCATGAACGAGTTCATCACAGTGAGGATGAAGGCAGAGAGGTGGGGAGGAAGTGAGTAAGTGATTATATGCATCCCACCTTCCTCTCCTGTTCTCTCTGATTAAGATGCATCTGCTGCGTCTCTTTGCGCCCCGGCTGCTTTGTGCATTCATCAACATCAGTTTAATGAAGTGATCAGAGGCTGAGATCAGACACAGCCCAGAAATATTACTCCATTAGCCTCTCCAAGCTTTCTGCAAAACAGGAAACACTGACCTGAGGCATTAGGCTTGTTTTCTCACATTCTTTAAAAATGCCGAAGACAAATTTGAAGTATAACTGATTACCTGTCCAGCCTCTCCAAACACAAATCTTCTTTTCTGAATAAAGAACAATCTTTCATCCCTGCACTTCAAACAGGAGGAGAGGAACACACCCCCACTGTCGACACCACCACTGAGAGGCCCGACTTCTCTCTCGCGGCGATGATGTTAATAAACTGTCAGCATGTGGCACTTTGTAATTGGGTTTGTGCCTTGTTTAACAAAGAGCGATTGGATAGTTAGAAGGGAGAGCAGCAATCTATCCGCCTCTCCAGTGAAATGAGCCGAATGTCTCATCCATGAATGTGTTATCCCAGAGGAGCCGCATCTCAGATGTGTCTGTTATCCCTGGCAAATAAACCGAAGCGCTGAGAAACAACCCTCACCCCCCCAGTCCTGACATCATAAAGTCTCTGTAATGCTGTCATAAACATGACACGCTGCACACAGTAGCAGTTTGCACCACTTTATTTGGAACAAATGAGCCCACGGCGCTTATTTATGATGTCTTGTGATTTAGTGTCGGAGCCAAACCTGCGGCGCCAATGGGCGGGTTACATGTGTCACATTCAGGACACGGGGCCTACGCGGAGGCTGACAACTGGCACGCTCGCTTGGTGTTTCCAAAAAAAAAAAAGAAGGGAAACTTCTATTCAAAACTTTTATTTATACTGTTCATTGACCATAAAGTTTAGCTAACAGGATTGTCGTTAGTTTAATTCTCAGATTTTGGTCTGGGCCAATAACTTCAATCCGAAAATGTCTTTTCTTTTGTTGTTAATTTGTTCTCCAAAGTTTTGGCAATCAGGGGCCAAAGCAAATAATGAATTTAGCTGACACATACTCATGAAGTCCCAAAAAGCTGATTCTGTTCATTCTGTTCATCTGGATGTAGCGCTTTTACCATTTCTCCTGAACAGAATCTACTTTTTGGGATTTCCTTACCTGGATGAGTATGCATGAAGACACATCCGTGGTGTGTACAGTAAGAATAAACAACTTTTAATGTATGGGATTAATGCGCAGAAAGTCAAATATAAACACAGACTTTTAATAAATTACATTTACAGTCACCATGACTGTGTCAGCATTTTGACTACAGCCATCTTGGTTCTTTGGAGCCAGAAGTGGCAGTATTCAAATGAAAGTGTAGAGTGCAAAGTCATCAACTAATACTAGCGACAGCAAGCTGTACTCATGAACTCATTGGGTGTTGCTCATAACACCCTTGAGCGAAAGTTGGATTGCATCGCGGAACAGCTCACTGCAGTTGTGAGTTTTCAGAATCGGCTGTTTGGGCAAAAGAATGAAAACACCAGCAAGTTTGATACCATCATTGGGAAGCTCGCGGTTCTCCAACAGGAGATTGAGAGACCAGTGTCGGAGTGTTAAAGAACAGCTTTGAAATTCTCATGAGTTGTCACAAAGAAAAATTACCATCATAATCCGGCTACCCCTTCGGCGCCAGCTGTGGGTTCAAGGCCGGAGCTCAAGGCACAGCACAAACACAATCAAGTGCTGTAGCTCAGAGACTCGAATCAGCAAAGGTGAGGCCTAGCAGACAGCGACTGGCACAAGTCACTGTGTAGGCATGCCTGCGAGAGCAGCCCTGCCTCTAACTATAAGCCTTACAAATATTTACATGGACAAGTTATTAAAAAATTATCTACTGTATAGTTATAAGAAGGGAAAGTATCCATAGAAGCCCAAAAAGTGTATTTGTACCAGGTTGGAAACTTGCTTTTTAATGTTATTTGGTTACTGTACCGTGGGGGATTGGATGGGTTTAGGTATCAGCCTCAAATGGCCGTTGAGGGAACTGCAGTTTTTAAAACTTCCTTCATTTTTCAGCCCTGGAGGATGCCACTTACAGTGTAATTTATTTTAACAACAGTTTAATAGGCACAAAATACCAGCACCAATCAAAATGCCATCACACTAATGACAGCGCATGAAGATTATTCAGTAATCTCACTATTCAGTTCACTTTTAAACAGCACACTGCACATTTATTCTTAAATCGGAAAATAGAAGGAAGATTTTACCAGAGCCCAGGGGAACACTGAGCAACCAACTGGTTGGAATTTAAGTACCCTTTCATCCAATAAACCATCTTGAGATCTGACCAGTAAGAGTGTGACTCCAGCAGTCTCGCCCCCCTCTGGCCACCTGCTGCTGTGATAAAGCCATCAGCCACTGGCTTCTGCCTCGCCCCCTGCTGCCATCCCTGCCTGTGGAACACACCATTTCGTGAGGGGTGATAGGAGATGCTTGGCAGTGGGTGACAACATAGAGAGCTTCCTCCCACAGGTGACACCTCAGCCCTGAAGCCCTGACACATCCTTATCTCAGCTGACACGAGGAGAAAAAAAATGCTGACGGTTCTCCCTCACCACAATCGGCAGTTTTTCACTAGATCTCTAAGAATACTCAGCACGGGCACCATAATGGCGAAAATAAAACACCGTCTTCATCAGCACAATGCTTCCTAGGGCAAAGCCTACCCATGGCTGGTTTCAGGGCAGAGACAGCTAGCAGGAGCAATGCCAAGAGGACAAAGGAGGAGGACGAGGGGGGAGGACGAGTCTGACAGCTGTCAGTGATAGTTTCCTGTACAGAATGTTAGTGACAGCCTGCAGAGTCGACCGGTCTGCAGCGCTGACAGCAGCCGGCTTCTTCGAAGAAATGAACGAAGCAGAGATATTCTGCTTCCGAGACCCTCGACTCACAGCTGCAGCTGCCTTAAAAAAACCTCTCTGCTGACACTGCAGTCTGAAGATGGAGTGTGTGGTCCTGGCTGTAAGATGGGGAATTAAAGTTAGGTATGATAGCACCTCGTAAGTTTTACAGGATGTCTTACGTGAGTGTAAAAGTTGACAGTGAAGTGAAGGGAGTACAGTATTTCCAGTAGAATTTGATTCTATTGAGCTGGAAGGAGGTTGGATAAATGCATGTGCATGCACTTTTGTAAGTGAATTCTTAAAACCAGGAGATTCTTGTATCTCCCATATACGTTGCACCAGTAAATGAGCGCCTCCACCTGCCCAGCACCTGGGGCAGGTGTGAGGGTTAGAGCAGTCTCCCAGCTCACAGAGATTGAACTTTCAAAATAAGGGCAGAGGGGGTTTGGTCACAGGTGGCTGGACAGCCTGCCGTGTGGGTAACGATGAAGTGTGCCTCACTTTGAGAGAACTTCCTTATTTATGCACAATATTGACTGTACATCTTTTTTTCATTGTTAGTATGCAAGAGTGGGCATGCTGGCTCCCAGGATTGTAGACTTTGGACTTCATGCTTGTCGGCTCACTAAAGACTTGTGGAAATGTTGTAAGATTAGATTTACCTGTGCAGGAAGGACACAGGGAGAGATTCAGGCGACTCACATAGAAACATTTATCGCAGGGAGCTCGATACTGACCAGAACAAAGATGATTACTTAAGTTAAGACATATTGCCATCTATCGCTGAAGGTTATTCTCTTAACAGGGCGTATTTATACTCATTCTACACATCAGCAGATCCATACCAATAAGGCTAATGCAGCCTTTTTACCTTCATTCTAAATGGAGTAGAATTTTATGTATGCAAGGTCCTGTCTTTTCTCCTAAAATTAAATCAGAGGCTCTTCAGACCTTGTGGCCTCTGCAGATGCTGAATCATTACATTCTTGTAAGAAATTTCACCTTCAGTGACGTTAGAGACATTATCAAAAAGACCTCCTTTAGTCGCAAAAAAATCTTCCACACTCCGTACTTAAGGTTGAAATGTATATCTATGTGTTGAAGCTCATCTGAGTGACTAACTCAACCTCTGGTGTAGGCTTGTACTAAACACCTAATAAAAACTAAACCAAGACTAATATAAAACTAACATTAGTTCAGTACTGTCGCATGCAAAACATTTTTAAAGGATGAATGTGAAATATTTACTTATGCATTATTCCTTAAATCCCAGAAAGCTGATTAGTTCATCTAGATATAGTGTTTTTATTGGGAAAGCCATGGATCAACTCCTCTGGCACAAACTGAGCAGTGTAATGTACATGGTTAAGTGCCAAGAAGATTGCCACAAATTATACTTTGGAGAAGGAGCAATTTATTACAGGTCAACAAGATTCATCCACAGCTAACTCCAAGTCCAAGTTAGCATGTTCTAAACTGAGTAAAGTGACCCAGAAGTATCTGCTTGGCACTCCTAAAAAGAGCTGGTCAAGTTCTTTACATCCTAAGGAAAAGTGCTTCAGTGTGTCCATCACTGCACCTTTTAATTAAGATACACTGGATCATCCTCTATGAAAGGATGTGAGATAATGCTATGTGAGCATTATCCAATCAAAAACTATTGACAATGATCAGAAGTTTTCAAAAGCAAACAATAAAAACAAAACAAAACTGACAAGTGACACAATTTTTTATTTTTACTTTTATATCTGTTCAATTCAATTCAGTTTTATTTATGCAGCGCTAAATCACAACATCAGTCGTTTCAAGGCACTTTATATTGTAAGGTAGACCCTACAACGCCAACAAAACATGCAAATTCATACGACCCCCTATGAGCAAGCACTTTGGCAACAGAAGGAAGGAAAAACTCTCTTTTAACAGGAAGAAACCTCCAGCAGAACAAGGCTCAGGGAGGGGCAGGGCCATCTGCCACGATTGGTTGGGGTGAGAGAAGGAAGACAGGATAAAAGACACACTGTGCTGTGCTTTTCATAGTCAAACAATTCCGTGACAACCTGTTCCCTGTGTATAAGTGCATCACTGTGCAAGAATATTATATGTATCTATAATATTTCTAAACAATTTCTAAAATTCTAAAATGTAAAATATGAATGTTACACCAGTAAATGAATGTTTACTTCGGTTATGGTGTCATGTTTGGTATTATGGTATTGGCAGCTTTTCAGATTACATTACTATGTTGCTTCCAGGTTGAGAAACTTCCATGTTAAAAAAACTCAAAATTTATTTAACCTGATGTTACAGATAGCAGACCCATGCTAATAACGTCTGCTATGAATCTAAGTTGTCTGGTGTAATTGCAGGTTTTTATGAATGTACGAGTTTTCATGAGTTTTCTGTAACATCTTTATTCAGACTCATGACATTGTTCATCAACACTGTGGGAAAAATGTTTTGACTGTAAGACAGCGACCTTAGCGTTTCTATAGGGACATCTTTGAGTAAAGTAATTTTAGTACTTCAGACTCTCCACAATCACTAATGGGATGACTCACTAATATACAGTTGTGTTTGCTCCCTACATGTTCAACACATCACAGTTATGGTGACAAACTGTTAATGCAGAGTACCTTTGGTTGACTTTCTGCTTGTCCTCTTCTTCTTTATCAAACGATGAAGAGCTGATCTCCCCCCCCCCCCTTTTTTTTCTTTTGAGACTTCAAGTCTGACACAGCTCTCCAGATAGTGAGCCTCAACTCTCCCAAGACTGTGGCGCCTGCCTGGGAGCAATAACTGCAGAAAACTAACTTGTTAAAAGTCTGGGCCATCACTCAACTGCTCTGATAGACAAAATCCATCTACAGTAAATACCAAGGGCACTGCAAAATGACAAAAATGGTGGGAAGAACTGCATATGACAGATACTTACACTTCTTTTAGTTTTTAAAAACTAAGAAGTCTATAGGTTGGACTGCTTATGGACCACAGTCATGAAACTCACTATATAAACTGCCAAGGGTGACAGGATTATCAACATTTATATAGCTTTTTGCAGTTACACTCCAGTTGTTGTTTGTAAATACATTTCGCCAAGTGCAGCGGCGTTTTGGGGTCACTGGGCTGTGTTGCCATATCTTTACATAAATGTCCATCAAACAGTGACACTAATAATGGCTTTCACTGATTTCTTAGTCAAATACAAAAAAATATGTGGCTTCCAAAGATGAACAAGAATAGAAATGTTTCATTATTCATTTGTTTGGTGCATATAACCAACCACTTTGGCCATCTCACTACATACAGCGACATGATGAAGATAAAAACAATAACATGAAATTAACTGACGTCACTTCATACATGATGCGAAGATGTACCGCATTAGTAGTGGACACCTGGTGGATGGTGTGGTCAACCAGGGCGGGTAGAGATGGCGACATAGACTTGCATTTTAAACATACGTTTTTTTCCCCCTGCAAAACTAAACTGAAGCAAACGTTACTATTGGTCGTGATTTTATTTGTTCCAACGTTTCAACGTGTTCAAAGAGCTCTGCAGTGTGTGAGTTGTTGATTGTTTTTTTTTCTCTTTCTTGCTTTAACTTTTCTGACGCCAGAAGTTGGAATTCTGTCAGGTGGATTCATCTCAACTTGATAACTCAGCACATCTTTTTCAGTTGCTAATAAAACACTATGATAGAGCACAGTCACCCTCAGCCCTCAACCTCACTTATTGTCTGTTGTTAGTCATCTTTTTATTAATGTAATATTGATTTTTTTTTGTTAGTTTGTTAAAAGAAACCTTGTTTCGTTTCTCCTCCTGCATTTATTCATATAAATTTGTGATTCCATTTCCATAACTGCGTGAATAATAAGTGCACACACAGAATTAAGATGTGCAGCTGCAGATTTGAGGTCTCACGGCAGTATATTATCTTTTTCCTCCCAAACTGACCCCACCTTGACTAACATTTTCCATCTGTATACAACTGTCAATAGATGCTTCAATATGCTTTACATAACTTATGAAGGGCATCAAATAGGACATACAAGCACAGAATAAAGAATAAAAATGCTTTTTACAAAAAATAAAAATAAATATGGATTTCATAAATGTAAGCTGGATCAAGTCCACAGACTGTCTATTGGCTCTTTCTTCAAACTCTAAACACTGAGAAATAACTGAAGTAACTTGCAGGAGAAACTTTTTATGTTCAGTGGTGTTCTGGGTAAATTATAAACCAAAACCTAATTTAACTGACACATTTAAAAGCTATTATAACTTAAACTAGAAAGCGAAAATTTCTGAAGAAATTTTAAGTGTGCCTATGCCGCCGCTAATCAGTATAGTTTGCCATTCAAACGGCTACAGAGAGCAAAACTCAGCAGAGCAGCCATTCTCCACCATGAACTATGGTAAAACCAAACACCGCTCGCGCCTCACAGATGACAGCTTACAGTTTTGTGTAAAGATGAGGTGACTTCGTACAGCCCCAATTTGTAGACGCTGTGCGCAGAGGTTCATAAGCAGACCCGACAATGTTTGCATGAACACACTTTGAAGCATTACGTTATGGACCACTTTTCACACATAGTTGCTGTACCCACACAGCCGGCTGTAAATCAAATTCAAATTCAAATTTTATTTGTCACGTACACAGTCATACACAGTACGATATGTAGTGAAATGCTTGGACAACTGCTCGTGACCTAAAGAGAACAAAAAAGGAAAAGGCTATGAATAAGATAGGAAATAAATATGAAAAATTAAAAAGGGTAAATTTAACTAGGAAGGAATAAAATATAAATTAAGGTTAAAAATGAAATAACTGTACAACACAAATTAGAATGAAGGGTAAATTTAACTGGGAAGAATAAGATAAAGATAAATATATAAATTAAAGTTGAAAATAAAATAACTGTACAACAAAATACACAATACACAATATAGAACTATATAAGAATGTATGAAGGAATCTAAATATAAATATAAATAAATATACACAATAACAGCAGCTGTACAAGTATTAACCGGAAATGAAGAATATAGTGACCAGTGTTGTGCAAAACCAAAGTCCAGAAAGTCCAGTGTGTGTGTAAGAACCATATGTGTGGGTCAGTACTGTGTGGTGGTGTGATTGAGAGACCGTATCGCCTGCGGGAAGAAGCTCCTCCTCAGTCTCTCTGTGTTGGTCTTCAGGGAGCGGAATCGCTTTCCTGACCTCAACAGAGAGAACAGTCTGTTGTTGGGATGGCTGAGGTCCTTCACGATCTTCCTGGCCTTGGTCCAGCACCGCCTGCTGTAGATTGAGTGCAGGTCAGGGAGCTCGGAGCGGATGGTGCGCTCAGCTGACCGCACAACCCTCTGTAGAGCTCGTCTGTCCTGCATGGTGCTGTTCCCGAACCAGGTTAAGATGTTTCGTGGCGGGAAAGTAGCTTTTCATCTCATAGCCCGACACATACACAAAAAAAAAAAAAAAAAAAAAAAAAAAAAGCAGAGAGAGCACAGACTTTACGCCTGAGAGGCGTGATTGCAGATGCCGCTGAGGTGGGTCCACCTCCACTGCAGCGGCACTGCAGACCACGCCCTGCCACACACATCAAACACGTAAAATAAATATTTATGCACTTTTCATTCACTTTTTGTTTTTTGTTATTTTTACACAGTGTTCTGAATGATTAACAATGGTCTACAGCCAATCTTGTGTATTATTATACAAACTTTGGTTGTAAGATTCAGATAACTATTTAATAAAAGCTAAATATTTTATATGAGAGTAAGAAAGAAAAGTATATCTTTGTCTCATACTCTCATCAGACAATACATGAACCTCTCAATAAACAAAATATATGCTCGGCTTAAATGACAAACCGCTATTTTACACAGTGGAACACTTATTTTTAAACAAAACCAATGCAGTTCGCCACTGACAGTGCTTACCTTTGCACATCACAGTAAACACTGAACCAAGATGGCGCCCACGCGAACGAGAAATCTGAACTACGGTGTCCTGCAGAGGACAAATGGTCAAAATTGCTAAAATTTACAACATATATGCAAGCTCAACAGCGACACCTTGTGACTTATTCCAGTCACTACCTTACATATACATAACGTCTTACCTGACATTCAGTTCACCGGACACTCATACTGAATCACCAGCCCATACAAATGAAAAATAAGTCCAGCAGCCAACCAAGAGTCATCACGAAAGACTAGGGGTGACACGACAGCGTGAGCGGGCCTGGGTGTCAGCCAGCCCGACCTGGGTGTCAGCCAGCCCGACCTGGGTGGCAGCCAAGCCGCGCTAGCCAGCTAGCCGGCTAGCTGCCATGCGGCGGTGAAACGAGAGCGTGAGCCGGCCTGGGTATCAGTCAGCCCGGCCTAGGTGTCAGCCAAGCCGCCCTAGCCAGCTAGCTGCCATGCGGCGCTAGCAGTAACATCGTGAGAGATATGGGACTTCTTGATAAAATATGGGACTTCTTGATAAAACGAGCAGATATTTGAAGTTTACACCCCTACATTCTCGCCTGAAAATAGGGGAGGCTGTCATAAAGTTCAAAAATCAGTAACTTAGCGCGCACAGCTGTATAGAAACTCCGTCGTGCTAGCTAGCACGCAGTACAGTTATTGTAACTGTCAGCACAACGAAAATAAACTACACCTAAACTCGGTTTATATCTGACCCAAATAGAGTGCAGTTAATAACGTCTTACCTGAAATTTAGTTCACCAGCCGCCTGCTTCTCCTGCATTGGGTTTCCCTTATCCACGATTGAGCTCCGCGTTAGCCACCACCGGTCGATCGGTGTTTCTTTCCCCGCATACGAGGGGAAGAGACATATACCGGTGGCTAACGCGGAGCTAGCTAGCCACCGGTATATGAACAACTCAGTTATTTTTTCCACATCGACCAGCATCATCGGCCCATATAAACGAAAAATAAGTCCAGCTAAGACAAAGACTGTTTGCGGAGCGATCGGGGGTGAAAGGAGTTAGAGACGCCTCACTGAAAGCCAAGCCTGGGTGCTTTTGAGCGAAGCGGCGCTAGCTAGCTAGCCGGCTAGCCGAACTAGCTAGCCGGCTAGCAGCAACATCGTGAGAAATCTGTTGCTAATATGGGATGTTTTGACAAAACGAGCAGATATTTGACGTTTACACACCTACATTCTCACCTGAAAACCGGTCGATCGGCGGCCGCCTCACATGTTTCTTTCCCCACATATGAGGGGAAAGAGACACATACCGGTGGCTAGCTAGCTCCGCGTTAGCCACCACCAAACAACTCAGTTAGTTTTTCCTCATCGACCAGCATCATCGGCCCATATAAACGAAAAATAAGTCCAGCTAAGACAAAGACTGTTTGCGGAGCTATCGGGGATGAAAGGAGTTAGAGACGCCTCACTGAAAGCCAAGCCTGGGTGCTTTTGAGTGAAGCGGCGCTAGCCGCGCTAGCTAGCCAACATCGTGAAAAATCTGTTGCCAATATGGGATGTTTTGACAAAACGAGCAGATATTTGACGTTTACACACCTACATTCTCACCTGAAAATATCTTAAAAGTTTACTTTGTGACCTAGAAACACAAATAAGAGGAATATCGTTAGCTTCATAGCATAATTGCCTAAGTCAATGACTTAGGCAATTATGCTATGAAGCTAACGATATATTAAACCAAGTGGCAGCCGCCATTGTTTGACTGGTAGAGGCGTGCTTTGAATTGTGGGATATGCAGTTTTCCACCAAGCATACACCCTTGCCGTTACCGTAACTATTCAATGCTTCGTGCAACCTTAAGAATTCCAATGGTTCCTGAAAGCACCGACGCTGTGCGCGCCGTTCATATTGTTGTCATTATGGTAATCCAAATACGGGGACATACCACTAGAGTGAGCCAACACACCACAAATTAAGTGGGTGAGCAAACACACCACAAAGTAAGTAAAGTTTCACTTTCGTTCGTTCCCATTCATTTGAATGGGCAAAAACTTGCATTAAAATATTCATATTTAAAAAACTATAGAAGTAATAAACACCAAAAGTCATAGCACACCATTCCTGATCCAGCCGCACAAAATGATATAACATATATGAAGCTTGTGTCAAAACTGTGGGATGAGTTACGCGCGAAAATTTCAGGCTGAAAAAGGAAAATAATAATAATAATAATAAATCCGAGCAATAGTAATAAGTGTGCCTTTTGGCATAGGCACACTTAATAACCTCCCTACACGTGTAGGTTTGGCCTGAAGCCATCAATTGGTCGAGGCCTCTTGGTGCCCAGGGGCTCCTCCGGCAGCAGGACGGACATGGAGCACATCCAGCTCCATCGTTGCACTAATCCACCATTCTTCCACTGAATGGAGCATTACCATAAACGCTTGGCAGCCGGAGGAGGCATTGTATTCCAAAAAGTCTGTGAGCCTCTCAAATGCGCATTGTTGAAATTCACCTGTTGCCTGGGAGATGAGATGAGAATGGCCCATTCCCTGAGGTCGGGTCTATTATGTAATATACTGGACTTTGGGCTCTTAAAACTCGTCCTGCCTGACCGGACGGGCCTCCGGGGCCATCTCTAAACCGTGAAGAAGAGCTGTGCCAGAAAATGTGGGGCTGCCCTGTGCTGAGCCATTTGGTTTAATTGAATTGTTGTCACTTGTGGGCAGCTCAAAAATAAGTAAGCTTTGTAATATGTTTTGATTGTCTAATTTAAAGGCTGTGACTGTTTCAAATCAGTGCAGATGACCACACAAGTGACGTTTATATCCGAAACCCGTCTGTGCCTGTGCAACACTAAAATGACATTTTATTCATAAACCAAAACGAAAATCTCTTGAAATAAAAGTCACACAATCCTGAGTTTAATATATATATATATATATATATATATATATATATATATATATATATATATATATATATATATATATATATTGCTCTCCCCCCGCTTCAGGACACCTAAACCAGGAGATGCCGGACTAGAGCAGCGCAGATACTGAAGGACCCGTCCCATCCTGGCAACAAACTGTTCCAACTTCTGCAATCTGGTAGAAGGTTCTGCATCTTCCGGGCAAGGACAGAGAGACTCAAGAGGATCTTCTATCCTATATATGTATATATATATATATATATATATATGTGTGTATGCATGTGTATATATATATACATATATACATATGTATGTATATATATATATCGTGATGACGGCTTAATCTACTTTAACACGTTAATTTTGACAGCACTAATATATATATAAGTATACCTAAATTTTTTATTTAAAGCGATGAC
Source organism: Rhamphochromis sp. 'chilingali' (assembly GCF_963969265.1). Taxonomy (NCBI): domain Eukaryota; kingdom Metazoa; phylum Chordata; class Actinopteri; order Cichliformes; family Cichlidae; genus Rhamphochromis; species Rhamphochromis sp. 'chilingali'. The sequence continues at coordinate 11,529,494 of NC_137940.1, read as the reverse complement.
AACTTAAGCTTGCATAAGGTAACATGAGAATAACTTTTCTCTGATGTTGTCAGTGGAGTTACTACAACAGCACACTTACTGTCCTAAAACCTGTTGTAATCTACTGTACACAAACTGCTAGGTTTCCAAATCCTGTTTTCTCGTTTATAAAAATGTCCTGAAACTATAAAATTCATTTGCATTCAGAGGGCAGCAGAGCAGTTCTTTTGCTTCACTGAAGATCATGAATTCAAACTTGGAGACTAATGAGAAAAGGAGTGGAACCGAGTCTCCTTTGTATCGTGGAAACCCAAAGTCTTTACTTCAAAACCCTAATATAAGATGAGAGGGGCTAAAGCAAGGAGGGAGTTTTGTTCTGGAAAGAAGCTTGAGTGTCTCTAAAGTGTCAGGGGGCCAAAGCTATCTTTCTGTTAAAGTGTTGCATCAAATAATCCGTTTCTCTCCTTTCATGTGTCTGCTGTGGAAGCAGAAGAGACGAAACAGGATAAATCAGGACTCGTTCCCTCCGTGGTATGTGTCTGCATCCGCCTGCAAGATGAAATCCTTTTTACCACAATTTAGGAGCCAAGCAGTGCAGTTACGAGAATTATAGCAGCACTTCATGTAGACCCGTCGTTACTCAAAAGCGGCGGGACAGCCTCCAAGTAGGTCCATCTTTTATACACAGAGGGGAAATTGCATATTGATTGCAATCTGTGTTCGCGTTTGCGAGTGTGTGTTTACTAGCATATGTGTGTAGAAGTGTTTGTTTGCATGTGGGTGTGTGTGTGTGAGAGAGAGACAGAGTTGGAAGTTTAGATGACAGTCCAAAAATTAGAGTGTGAAAGAGCAAGAGGAAGGAAGAGAGACCGGGAGTAAAGAAATGAGGGAGGCGAAGAAGATAAACTTTTGCACTCTGGGACAGAGATTTGAAAGACTTTAACATTGACTAATGTGACAGAGGTAAAGGGAGAGGTCTTTCTTGAGTTGGACGATATCGCCAGGTGAGAGGGACCAAGGACCGCCTACCAGAAACAGGAATATAAAGGAGGAATGGCAGGAATGGTGCTGATGGGTTTTGCAGTGGGGTTAATCACATGCGCAGTGATCCATGTCACTTATCCTGACATTACCTTGGATAAAACAACAAATTCTCCTAGTGACTGAGTTTGTTGCTTTTAGACCGGAATATTGGAATCCTAAAAGAGTACAAAGGGACATTTCCTTCCACATTAGCTTGTCTTTATTTCCTGAATAAATCCAGTAATACTCCTACTCACATATAAAATATCATAAAGGGTGGAGCCGAATGCAGACTCTGAGGCAGACTTGAGATAACTGTGCATGTAAAAATCCAAACTTCAAATGCCAGAATATAAAAAATCCCGATGCTCACTCGTAACTCAAATGTACGACCCAAAGACTTGAACGGTCAGGCCCCGATCTTTTTTAAAGACCTTTTTATCCCAATAGGACGGTTCAGATTGGAGGCTTACCTGTGGTAAGATTCAAAAAGCAGAACGGGAATACTCAAACCACCGTGTTTTACAGAAGACCCTCACTGTTTTACCTGACCTCATTCGCACATATTGTCAATGATTTAACCTGATATTTCACATGCAGATTCATCACTTCAGTCCACTTCACGTCTAACTTGGCATACCTCAACCTTTTCTCCCTGTTTCCCTTCCTTCAGAATGGCTTCTTGACACTTATTTTGTCCTCCTTTGACTAGTTTCCTTTGTCTTTTTTTAAGGACACATCAAGCTGCCAAGATGTAAAAATGAATGGTAAATGGCCTGTACTTGTATAGCGCTTTTTTACTTGGTCCCTAAGGACCCCAAAGTGCTTCACACTACATTCAGTCATCCACCCATTCACACATTGGTGATGGCAAGCTACATTGTAGCCACAGCTGCCCTGGGGCGCACTGACAGAGGCGAGGCTGCCGGACACTGGCGCCACCGGGGCCTCTGACCACCACCAGTAGGCAACGGGTGAAGTGTCTTGCCCAAGGACACAACGACCGAGACTGTCGGAGCCGGGACTCGAACCGGCAACCTTCCGATTACAAGACGAACTGCCAAAGTTTCGGCTAATAGCTCTTTGTGAATCACCTTGTTGGTGCAAAAATATTGATTTTATGCCTGGCAAAATGTGTTATCGTTGGCATTTTTTAAAGATTCAGCTAAAGAAACAAGTAAAAAATTCATAGAGATTGAATTTAAAACTGATTCTTTGCCAATTTTTGTGTGTGGAGTGTTCTTCCCATGTGTTAGGTGCCTTTTTATACTTGAATTATTCATCTATCAGCAACCTTCAGTAAACCTGACAACTATTGTTCAAGACCACTTTTAAAACATTACAAGAAAGTCTGGCCACATAGAAGTAAAACATACAGATATCATATGAAGATAATCAGCATAGGATGGATATTTACTGCTATCCTACAGTAGCTTAATTAGCATTGTTGCAAGGCCTAACAAAAGACAAATAAGGATAATTTTTGAACTGTAAGTCATGGAAATCTACTCGAATAGAGCCCAATAATAAAAATATGGAGCTGGAGAGGACTGGAATAGGTCATTTTTAATAAAAGTTGACTTTAATGTTAACAAACTATAACATCATTATAATTTATTACTCGTTTATGCCATCAAATTGATCCTTTAATGTGAAGGCTTGGCTGATGATAAGAGTATGACTGCACCTCAGTATTCAACATGGTAGCCTTGATTGTGGATCAACAAACACTTACAAGTAAGTTGAATCCAGTTCTGTGATTCAAGGGCCACCAAACTGCAAACTCTAGTGGATTTCTTTTCAAGAACTAATGCAAAAAAAAACCCCTCTTTGTGTCCTGAAGTGAATCCACTGATCACACTGACAGAAAACTGATCGTCACCTGAAATGTAGCTGTTACAAATGCACACCGAGGGTGAGAGACAACGAGTGGCACAAAGGGAGAGAGAGGTGGAGAGAGAAAGGGACAGGGAGCTTGGCTGATGGCGTGATGGAGAGCTGGAGAGGTTTGAGGGGGTGGAAGAGTGGAGGAGTCTGTTTTCACTCTAATCTGTTTACTTTGCAATTTGTGTTTTCAGAGCGAGTCCATTCATTCTGCTTAACCTGACACTTCACTCACCAACAGGAAGAGTGTGTGCGTGTGTGTGTGTGTGTGTGTGTGTGTGTGTGTGTGTGCATGAGTGAGATGGAGAGAGACGAATCTCATTTAAACCTCCCTTTTATTGAGATGTGTTTGCCTGCATTTAAATGTGTGTGTGTGTGTGTGTGTGTGTGTGTCAGACACCACATTTACGTCTTGTCTTTTTGTAATTGCATATGCCTGTGTGTGTGTGTGTGTGTGTGTGTGTGTGTGTGTGTGTGTGTGTGTGTGTGTGTGTCAGACACCACATTTACGTCTTGTCTTTTTGTAATTGCATATGCCTGTGTGTGTGTGTGTGTGTGTGTGTGTGTGTGTGTGTGTGTGTGTCATGTGAGCATCCATTAGCTGAGCATGGTTGGACTGTAATTATTCAGCAGTGAGGCCATTAGCTGAGGCAACAAACAACAGGCCGTCCTTTGTATTATACTTCCTGTGTCTATATTCCAAATTATTCACTCATCAATGCTCAATACTCATTATGAGGGCAATTACTATTCTATAGTGTAGAATATACTACTGTACATTGTGTGAAACTGAAAATTAAGATGGGTATGTGTTTGTACAGTGTACAGCCACTATATATGTCAGAGTAATTAGCTCTGTGTTTTTATGGCCCACTGACAGATGAGACTAATATACAGGATAATTGATATGTGCATTTACACTATGCTGGCAAAATGGAAGGAACAGGAAAACGTACTATTAGACCGTTTAATTGCTACTGATGTATTTTTGTATGACATATTTAATATTCTATTAGTTTTGACTTTTTCTTAAATTACAAGAAACTGTTGTGTTAGCCAAAAACTTTAACTTGAATAACAATGTTTAGCATTTTCTGTGTTTGTCTTGCGACAGACTGGCGACCCGTCCGGGGTGTACCCCGCCTCTGGTTCTATGATACCTGGGATATGCTCCAGCCCGTGCACCACCGTGAATTAGATAAGTAGAAGGGATATATTACTATTACTGCTATTACTTGTATTTACTTGTACTTAATTAAAGGATATGTGCATCACCACTTCTACTAATGAGTCAGAGTTCAGACACATAACAACACATAAGCCACATTTAAACCAAAGCATTCCATCATGGAAAAAATAACATTCCCACTGTTTTATCCACGCTTCAGCTGTTGGACAGATGGCCTCATATACTTTGATCTACAGAGGAGTTCAAACCAGCAAACTACTGGAACTTCTCTTTTTATAGAGATGCTCACCCTTGCTTATGATCAGTGAGCCAAGTGCATTTGATTATCAGCACCTGGCTGCTAGCTACTCTGTAAATTGCTGTTGAAGCAGCAAGTTGTTCACGGGACTGCACAGAGTCCTCTGAGAACTTTTCACGGATTCAACATTTTTTGTGTTTTTAGAGGCTGTGGTCTTCTTCTCCACGACAGTGTTATCAGAGTCAGACTCACTGATGTAATCAAATATTTAGTTTAGCTATTTAAAGGTGTACGGTACCTAAAGCATACACTCGGTAATTATGTGGTTAGTTAAGTGCTGTTAATGGATTCTTAATGAAATACTTTGCTAGCAAAAAATTTGACTATGTAAGCAATCTTAGCGTTACCGTTATTTAATAGTTTGCACATTTTCCAAATGTGTATCATCATCTGACAGAAATTAAGATGAAAACCAGATAACTTTTTTTAACCTCCAGGCCATGAAATGAGCAGAAATAACCGTTCTTGAGGCCTGATGATTTTTTTTTTCTCACTGAGATGTCTGAACAGACTTGTGTAGCAGCTAAACTCCCCTTGAATCTTTCACATTATATATATTTCATGCTGCTGTCCGGCTGGACCTGCATGTTTCTCAGAGTTTCACAGGTACAGTAGACAACAGGACTCTCACCTAAGGCGGTGGACGTGTCGAGGAGCTATAATCTGAACACTTGCTGCCACAGGAATCAAAAGAAACCTGAGGGAAGGAAGAGACAAGGTGAAGGACACAGCAGAAGCAGATCTACCTCACCCCCCAAAAAAAGAGAGGGGAAAAAAAAAGAAGTAAAACCTCTGTTCTTTGAAAGCGGTGAGCGCTGTCAAAACAGAGGCCGGTCAAACAGCTGCTTTTGTCAACAGGCATTGTGGAGTGGAGCATCTTTCTGTCGAAACATCAGTCAGAGCAGCGAGGATAAACTCCGGCGTGACGCTGCTCGCGCTCAGCGTTACCCGCATGCAGCTCAGAGACTCTGACAGGCTGCTTTCTTCGCTTCACTCCAGTCCTCTTCACTCTGCTTCTTTACCATCACATGGCTGTTTTTTACATGGAGTGTGTCAACTCTGATGATGAAAACCTTGAGCTTTCTTTTTTTTTTTTTTTGTTGGAGTTTCATTTGACTGCTCTGCTGTTTGGTTTGGTATCTGATCAGTCAACAGATCCTCTCTGACTGGTAATATGATCTTACTGTGTCTGAAGGGGTCATTCATAATCACAAATCAACACATAATCTCCAGCTGAAACTTTATCCTTTTTTAGTCAGTCTCAATGCTCCCACCATGTTTATTTTTACAGACGGACACACAAACCTTGATCATCATGCTGTACGCTGGCTAACCTGCTAATATGAGGAGAGAGAAACATCTAGCAGTTCAGCATTACAATACTTTTCATTGCACCTAGTGACGTCAGACCAAAGCCAAGTAGAGACAGACAGACAAAGATAAGCATATCAGTTATTTCAGTTTTAAATGACACTTTGAAAGACAGCTGTTAGTTTTTTTAATATTATATAAATATTTATAAAATATAATGAAAAAAAATAAGTAAAGAGAACAGGATCAATGTCAGCACTTTCATAGAAAATTTGAAATATAAATCCAAGGATGCCAAATATAATAAATCGTGTTTGTTTTTATTTATCGGTGTTTATTTATTCATGTTTTTGAAAATGTCCAAGACAAAATGCCATCCTGAGGAAATGCCACCTTATTGTGAAGATTAATAATTAATATGAATGATAAGATAGCAAGTGGGAGAAAATGCACCTGGAAACTGAGAGGATGTTAAAGCACTGGTGTTTGCTGTGGTAAGGAGAGAGCTGACAAAGAGAGACCGCTAAATCTGCTTTCTATGTTCCTACACCATGACCATGAGCTGTGGGTGAGACCGGAGGCAAGAGATCATAGACACCACAGACGCAAACAGCTGAAACTGGCTTCCTCCAAACAGTGTCTGGGCTCAGCTTTAGAGACAAGGTGAGGAGACACTTGAGCTGAGAGTAGACTCACTGCTCCCCCACACCAACAGGAGCCAGTTGAGGGGTTCCAGCATTTGACCGGGTTGCCACTCAGGTGAGGAGTTTCAAGTATGTCCAGCTGAGAGGAGACCTCAGGGCAGAGCCAGGACAACCTGGATATTGTGCTTCTTGGCTAGCCTGGGAAAACTTTGGCATTCCTCTGGAGGAGGTGGCTGAGGAGAGGGAAGTCTGAGCATCCCTGCTTAGACTGCTGCCCTCCCCAACTTGGACTCAGATGATCAGGAGAAATGAACAGACGTATTGTGAAGACTCTTAATGTTAGTGTCATTCATGACTTTTTGCACTGGCGCAGCAATCTGGGTTCGTTCAGAAAGAAATGTCCGCTCACCTTTCTGATATAACATTAGAGATAAACCAAGGGTTCCCTGTCTTCATTGCTGCTACTTGACATGTATCATAAACTGCTTACTTACTGCACAGCTAGGGGCTTTTGCTAATAGGCAGAAAGCAAACGACAGCCACTTTGGCTCTTTTTGAGTAGTGGATAACCAACAAGTTAGCATGTTGCAAGGTGTATAATCAACCACTGTAACCTGTTAATTTAATATCAGCCAGTCGATACTATTTCATTGTTCACACTAGTTCCACTCTGTTCAGTTTTTTGTGTTTTTGTTCTGGAGAAAAAGGACAAGAAGTATTTTTGCAGTGAAAGGTAAAGAAAAGGTGCTGAAATTTGTTTAGAGCAAAATCTGACCATGCACCAAGGAAACAAAAAACTCCTACAGGTAACAACTTTTTGTTGCTGTAGTATATTTCATCTTTGAGTGCAATGAAGAGTTCAGGCTGCTTTGAACTGGTTTACTGTGAGTCCGATGGGCTGTGCAGAAGCTATGAAACCACCCGATTCTGTTGACGTGTTTCTTCCTGCTGGAGTGGAAGCGCGGTGTCAGACCCGAGACAGGAGCCGGGCCTCAGATCTGAACACAAATCCTTCAACGGGACATGAACAGATGGATATTCAGCTTAAGGCGGCACTCCGAGCTGAAGGCCTCTCTGTCACCTCTAGAGAAATGTTGATGCGAACTGTTTGAGAGTTGCAGCAGGTGAAGGATTCGAGCATCTGTCAGGACGAAGCTTCCCTCTGACTGACAAGTCGACTCGCGCTTAGTTCAAAAGACCGAATGAATAAAAAACAAGTTTCGAATTTGAATTTTGCTCTGTCAAATGCAAATGATTATTTTTTGCCCAAGGTTACATTACATGAGCAGTGCCTGCAAAAGTGCAGGCATCTTAAAACTTTGATAGGTGAGGGTTATGAGGGCTAAGAAAGTAATTTCTAAAAAATAAGATAAAAAAAGGTTTCAGGAAATATAAAGTTGGTCTCCAAATAAATAAAATCAGCTGATCCTGAAGCAGTGGGAGGGACTGATTTTACAAGGAATGACTCATCTGACAGTGGGGTGATGGATTTTAGCTGATAGAGCCCGGGCTGTGGCCTCTTGCAGCTACTTTCTTTTTGGTGTTGCTGTCGTTGTTGTGCATGTATACAAGAGATTAATCAGAGTAAAATCTGGCGAGGCTTTAAATATATTTGCATCAAGCCACTTTATATGCTGGTGTAGGTCCATTACGTTGTCTTTGGGGCCCTGGCATATACGCTCTTCTTCTTTTGCCAGCTCTGCATAAATCCACAAAGCGAAATGAGTGTGTGCGTCTGTGTGTGTCTGTGTTCACTGAAATTCAAATGTTGAATCCCCCTGTACTGCCTCTGTAGAGTTCCCTCTATGGGTCTGATAGCAGCCTCCGATCTCTGTTTGTCCTTTCCTGTGCCGCACAGTGAAATGTCAGCCAGGCCAGATTGGATTGCTTTTATTTAGACCATAAAATTTATGTTTTTCACTTTCACTTCAATCACTCCAGTAGACATCCTGATTTTCTTTCTTTTTTTTCTCGCCTTCATTGTCAGGTGGACACTTTGGGGAAAAAGGCTGTCGAGCAGCTGAAAGACTCCACGGCCTTGAGCCAGAGAGTCAGTGGTAACAACAGCGCCTGATTGGCTGACAGCCGCGTCCTCCAGCCACTGTGCTTATCCATGCTCATGAAGGGAGGAAAACACCCCCCCCCCCCACCCCGTCCCACCCCTCCAACACCGCGCTGTGACAGGCTTAGTGGTGATATGAGAGGATGTGTTATCTGCTGACTTCCAAATTCATAAATCTTTGAGATCAGACGAAATTGAAGCGGCTTGAAAAGCTCGAAGGGGGAGATTGACACGTCTGAGTGGCTCTGTGGGCGCGCTGCTGCAAACTGCATGCTAATGTGCCATCATTCATATGTTTGTATGTACTTGATGTGTGTCTGAGTATGTGTTTTCATAACTCGCATGCATTGTGTTTCATACTGCCTACATATGCATGCATATGTATTAGGGTTAACTCTCCACTTGTACACACACCAGAAACTTTGCATTTTTACACACTCATTTCTGAGTGAGTGCTAAAAATCAAAAAACAGCTTGATGTGAACATTTTGCCTTATTACAGCCCACTAGTTTCTCTCTTCCTTGAGGTGTCAGAACACCCATAATCCAAAAAGTACTGATGAAACTTTTTTGCTAAACTTTTCCTCTGTGCTGCCTGAATTTCTAATAGCAGTGCTAAGATGCTAGTTTTGTTTGTTTTTTGATCCCATAATGTAGAAAATTTAGGGGAAAATCTTACTATGATGAATCATTATTCACTGAATCGTAATTCATTAGAAAAACATGTTTTTTATAGCTTTGCATGATCCATGGTGAAAAAAGAAAAACAAATCGTATCTGTTACTGTGGTGAATCCCGTTTGTTGTCTAAAAGTGCCGCCATTTTGGATTGATAACTTGGGGTATGTTGGTCTGCTCCGGCTTTTTCAGTAGATAATCCGAGTTAAAGGGGTGTTTCACAAAAAAATTCCAGCTGGAAGCTCAGAAATGCACCATTAAGGCTGAGTGAATACAGAGCCCAGCCCAGAGCCAGAGCCTGATCTTAAGCAGCAGCCTCTACTTATTCCGGCACATGTAGAATCACTTTGGAAAGACCTTTGGAATTTCTTTGGAGTTGGAGTTTCCCTGATGTGCAATAGTAACAAGTGCAATTTTTCCTACTATAACAAAGCATTTTATTCTATTTTGTATAGCATGTTATCCTATTTTATTGTGTTTTTTGTAATTTTTACTGCTCTTAACTTTCTGCCGTGACTTAAAAAATTTCCCACATGTGAGACTAATAAAGGTTTATCTTATCTTATATTTGGACTTGTTTTCAACTTTGCTTTATGTTAATATTTAAAAATCAAAGGAAACACTGCTTGTACATACTCATTAGGACAGAGATTTACATCAGGGTTGTGTAATTATATGACAGTGCATTTCAGACCATGTTAGTAACACTTTCTCTCACCCCAACCAGTCGCAGCAGATGGCCCCGCCCCTCCCTGAGCCTGGTTCCGCTGGAGGTTTCTTCCTGTTAAAAGGGAGTTTTTCCTTCCCACTGTCACCAAAGTGCTTGCTCACAGGGAGTCATATGATTGTTTGGTTTTTCCTGTGTAGGGTAGGGTCTACCTTACAATACAAAGAGCGACTGTTGTTGTAAATCTATTTAAAATTGAATTGAATTGAATAAAAAATGCCACGAGTGGTGAACTGTAACAAAATACTTTCTCCACAAACTAAATAATGTAATGCATGCAATTAAAAAGTAACGAGGGATGTGTAATACATTACTTCTGAGAAGTAACCCCAACACTGTGGTGCTATTACTTATTCACAGTTTTATTCATTATTCCTTGATGCAGATCTGTTTTTTTTTCCCTTCTATAATTCCCTGCTATTGTTCCTTTTCTTGGCCAGGGCACTCTTAAAAGAATCTCAAGTAGGTTGTCACTCAAAGTCTTTTCATTCCAGTTGGCGTTCTGGCATTCATCTACACTTAATTTTCTTACCGAGTGATTGACAGGTTGTTGCTTTTCACTATAAAATACTCTCTAGAACCCAGGATTCAGTGTCCTGGTCAAACACCAGGCAAATGAAAGGAAAAGGCACATGAGGCTGTCACGTGCCATCAGAGACAGGCTCAGCGTTCCTCTGCAGCAATTCTCCAAGTGTGTGGAGCTCTTGAATTTGAGAATATACACTGTATATGTGCATGCGTTGAGGCAGCAGCATGTTGGGTGAAGATTGAGTCTGAGATGGAGTGTGAGACGCGAGTGGTCTCTGCCTCCAGATAAACACAAACACGTACGCTTTCTCTCTAATTCATTTTCCTTCCTCTGATTTATCTTGGTTCCGTCTTGTCTGCTCATGCCCAGATAAAATCCCCCAAATTGCATCACCCTCCCCTCTGTAACTCTGCTGCCTGTGTTTCCGGCCACAGTGTAGTGCAACAAAAATTAATAATACATCTGGTATCTCTTAGATTTGAGTTATAATACCATTTATACAGCCGACAATTCTTTTGATGTAATTATTTTGTGTGTCTGGGCTGAAAAGACCAGAGATGACACACATATCACACAGAGCTGCAGCGGCCCGGCGGTCTCCGGTCGTGTTGGTGGCAGAGCGCCGGGCCGCTGCAGCTCTGTGAACGCACTCCAAGAAAGTCACCGCTTTGTAAAAGTTCCTGCACTTTAGTGAAACTGTTCGACACCGAACAGAAACGTGTTGTGTTACCTTTTATTTTCACTGCAACAACTAGAACATGTACCTGAAGAAGTGGAAGACATCAGTAACACCATTTTAAAATTACATTCACTGCTATATTAACAAAGTACAGATTAATAGAAAAGGTCAATTTCCCAGACTTGGGGTGGATTTCCTGGTTGCATTTAGGGATGGGTACCGGTTCTGACATAAACGGTAGTAACCAGACCGAAAAGCAGCCACATTTCAGGGCTTTATTTTGGTGCTTTTTTGTTATCCTGAGATGTCATACACTTTGGATTCTAGCCAATCATATTACCTTTCCAAGGATAGTAGGAGGCCCAGGTACGTACGTTGTTTTAAAGCAGAGCTACAGATTAAAAGTCTGGCCGTACTTCACAGCAAAAGATGCAAACTCAGCAGCCTGCAACAAGTGCTTTAAGATGATACTGTGAAAAGGAGGTAACACCTTGAATCTGATGAAACACCTGGCGACGCATAGCCTTTTTTTAACCCTTTAAGACCTACCGTAGAACCAAGTCCACCAGAGCTTATATTATATTTTTACATGCTGTGGAGCCATTTTTGGGAGCATTTCAAGTTGCTATACATCAATACAACCATTATAGCCCAGATTTTAATAATATGTATTCATTAAGTGCATAGTACTTACATAAATTGCAAAAAAGTGCAATAAACTACAAAAAAATTTGAAAATCGTTTTTGTTTTTTTAACATATATTTGTAGTTAGAGAAATTTAAGAGGCTTATCCCTCAAAACTGTAAATACAAAAAAGTTGCACAAAATAGTTTCCCACCACAGAAAATTTATTTTGAGTGTCTTCATAGTTTTATTTTTGAAGTACACCAATTTTTATACACTGCAGGAAAAACGAAAAAAAATATTATACTGCAAATTTGCAAAAAAGCAGCATGTGCATCAAAATAAACTATTTCCAGCAGTGCAATATGAGTCCTAAGCATCCCAGAAACGACACAGAAAGTCATAAAGTCAAAGATAACTTTTAAAAAGAGCAGTATAGGCCCTGAGGCCCTGATGGTAAAAAAGACTACATTTCCGCGAAAATGACATCACTTCCGGTTTCGGGCAGGTAATGGCCGAAATGCACAAGTTCGCGCTGACGTCTATTCCAACGTAGGAAGTGTTATGAACAGCTGATCGTATCGGCAAAGCGTGTTTCTGGAATATTATGTTTTTGTTCCTGCAAGCGCTTTTTATGCAGTTTTTGCAAAGCTTTATGTGGAAGGAAACTGTGACCTAGGACAAGCTGATGGCATAAGATGTAAGTACAACTCCTCCGGTTTCATATGCAAAAAAATATTTTGTGCTAGCTTACGTGGTTGCAGTGCTACCGGGATTTAAAAATAGTTACGCAAAACAGAGCGTGCCCGCTCCGATCGGCTCTAAAGGGTTAAAAACCGAGAAATGCACCATATTTGATAGCTTGCTGCAAGACTTCACACCGAGCATCTACTGCGGGTGTGTTGCCTGTTATCCGGAGTTAGCAACATCCCCCAAGAACCCGAAGAGGAGAGTCCTGGCCGCGATTAAAATCGATTCTAGCTTGGATAACGTGATATCGATTCATTAAAATCCTGAATCGATTTTTTAATATAAATTTATTTTGCCCGAAACCCCAGAATCTCAGGTTAAACCTCACAAAATTTCAACAACCACCAAACAACTAAAACAGTAAATGAGAGCAGTTACACGGATTCTTCACAAAGACGTAAACACAAAGCGCGAACCCACCGACGAATCAGAATCAGTGAGATGTCGCCTTTCTCACCTGATGGCACTGACACGGTCGGGGCTGAGAGCCGACAGCTCACTGATTCTGGTGTTTCGGCGAGTCCGCGCTTTGTGTTTACGTCCTTTTTATGCTGATTCTAAAGCTGTAGGTTTTATCTCTCTCCAAACAATATTGACTGAACCAGCAGCAAAAGAAGATCCAAACTACACAGCAAATTCAAAAGTGTTAAATGTTTTGGTGTTAATAGTCTTCTTGCAAAAGTAGAGTTAATTTTACTCTAAGTAGAGTCACATTCTTTTAATGTAACTCTGAGGTGTAAAATGATAGTAGTTAAAATCGAGTGTTAAAAATGAGTGTTTCTATGTCAAATCTGGAGGTGTTACAATGGAAACATTAACTCTTGACCTCTTAACTCTGAACTCCTAGAGGGGCTATGACACCAACAGAGTAAATTCACAGACTCCGCCCCCAGCATGGCTCCAATCGAAGCTGAAGTGAAGCCGTTTCAGAACATTTTGCTCTACATATTTGAGTTGTTTGCCATGCTTGGTAAGTCATTTTTTCAAAGATTGTTTCAATTATTATTATGAGGATTTACTTCTGTGGCTCTTTGGAGTTGAGACAAAGCTGTGTGAAAGGCATTAGCCATGTTGCTCGCTGATAGCATAATATTCTGTTTTAGCTAGCTGAAAGGTATTGTTTGCAGGCAAATACTACAGCCTTGAAAAAAAGCTTGCATATGAATTTTCAGTCAAACTTTTGGTCAAATACACCTAAAACAATGTGCAGAATGTAAATGTTGGTATAATGGTGCTACTTGAAGCCTGAAAACGATCGCCCATAAAAAAAAAAACGAGCAAACAGCAGTAGCAGACGTCCTGACTGGATTCTACGTTAGCATAGATCCCTCCAGAGTTTTGTGCACACGGTTTAGGTAAAAATTAAAAAGGTTGAGGTTTTACATTTAGTTCAGTATTACCTGTTGCCTGTGTCTTTGTCTTTTGGGAAAATACTTTACACACGTAATGGCTCAAAGAGGATTGCTTTTTTTTTTTTTTTACTGTGCTGCAATTGTTTACTGGATTATTTGTGCCATTAATTAGTGTCAACTAATTTTTATTCAATCTCCGCACATGCTTGTGAAGATGGAATATGGGGGAGAGCAGAAGTGCGTTGAAGTTCCACAAAGGGATGAATGAAGGACGTGCATATTGTATTGAAGAAATAAGTGTTGAGAATGCTGTTATTTGCATTTACCATGTCAGACCTTTTGATAAACAAAATTCTAATGAAAGTGAGAACATGTATACTGTTACGTCTTTCAGAAAATGTTTTGAAATTGTGGTGCACAGTTCAGAATAAATGTTTTTCAAAAACCATTGCATCTTTTTAGTAAATGTTTATTTCCAAAAGAAATTTCTAGAAGTTCAGAACAGGAAAATTCCCGCTTTTTAGAATGAATTAGAAGATAACTCTTACGTAGTTAAACTAAAATACTCTTTGAGAGTTAATATATAAACTCTTAACACCAAGTGTTAAATTATCAACTCCAGACAGATTTGGTGTTTAACACTAAATCAGAGTTAACATACCAACTCTCCAAAAAGAGTTAAATTAACACTCTCTGGTGTGGACCCATATAGACACTTTAATAGTGTTGAAATCAAATCCGACAGTGTTAATTTGGACATGCTGGATTTGCTGTGTACGCTTCACATAAACATGAATTCCCTCTTAGTTTTGCTGTTTTGCTTCCACCACATAAAATCACACGTCATGCACAGCTCTCTCTCTCTCTCTCTCTCTCTCTCTCTCTCTCTCTCTCTCTTTCTCAGTGTACTTCAAGAACAGTTTCCCTAAAAATCTGTTTTCTGCATTATTCGCTTGTTTGTCGGTTGCTGTTTTTTACTTACTTCCGAAAAGAAAGCCTCATTCCTGCTGTTCAATACTGAACAAATTTAAACTTTTTAAAATTATGCAAAATTGCAAAACGCTTAGCTATGTCTCTAATAAAACCTCTGTAACTTTGCTCTCAGCAGCATCAGGTAATGTTCATATGTTGATTAATGGTTTTCTTTCATTTTTGATCTACTGCAGAATATTTTTATAAAATTCCAGGAAAATCACCTTTATGTTTTTCTGTGTTTTATCCTCAGTTACTTTGACACAAAGGAACCTGCTGTGATGCTTACACCTTTGATAAAGTCTCGCAAGTGTCAGTTTTCTTTTTAGAGACATAAAAATATGGAAATGTACTGATGCATGATCTGAATTATAATATTTCTGATTGTCTGAGGCAAAATTTCCCAGATTCAAATTGAATTGAATCGAATCGTGGATCGAATCGATTTGGGACCTTGTGAATCGGAATCGAATTGATTCTAGAAATCAGTGACGATACCCAGCCCTAGTTGAGTAGGCTAACCACGTTATTAAATTAATGCATGTAAGGTGAACTAGCAAACACCGTCATAGTTACATGCAGCTGTCTTCTTGTTTGATGGCAGATGCTCCCTTCCTCCTGGCCAAAAAGGCTAAAATGACATAAGAAAAAGTGGAAAACAGTTAAACATGAGAGGTTTTTGTGTTTTTTACATTGTTTAAGCACTGCTTCCAGCCAAGAGTGATACCATATATGCCCTATAGCTGCAGAAAAGGCTAACATTGTTATCTTTTTACAAAAAAAACAGCTAAACATGAGAGGTTTTTGGACAAAGTTTGTGTTCTCCATTCTTTAAGCACCGGTTCGAGCACCGTTTAAGCACCGGCACTCTCTTCTATTGGCACATTTTACCATCTCAGATCTGCGATATATGATTGCTGTGAAAGGTTACATCCAAAAGGTGTGATTTATTATCATAGAGCATATTGTTTCCTGTTACCTTTACAACCAAGTATAAGCTATACCTCTGATACCATGCTGCCATAGTTTTGAAAGGAAAACATTGTGGTTCAAAGATTCAAACACTTTATTTAGATCAATAAAATTCAGTTGTATTGTGCCTTTTTTCAGGATATTTTCTATAAAATCAAGAATAGCCATTTCTGTAGATCTTTCTGAAAAGTCTCTTACTCTTTCCTTTTTTGGCTGGCTGTTTTTGCACCAGTGCAAACTAAATGAATCCAAAATGAGCCTGTACTGTGTTTAAATGTATAATACTGTTTCCTTCAATCCGTTAAAGATCTGATTTGTACACAGTGCTGTTACCCGTGCCAGTTCTAACCACTTAACAAAGACACCAGGCTGCTAAAAAGTGCAATGTGACATCACAGCAAAGTGTATAACATCCATTCTTCCTGGCTTAAAATATATCATCTCCCCCTGCTGGTAATGCAGCTTCTGCATGCGTGTCCATTTTTGCATGCGTGTTTTGGAGAGGCAAAGCATGAAGTGGACATGGTGGACCGTGTTGCCGTGATACAGGGATGAAAGGTGACTACACAATTTCATCTTGACCGGTTGATTATATAAAGCCAAATACAACACAGTTCATCCATATCGGTAAAAGTCTTTCATTGCAAATACTTTATAGTTGATATGTTGTTTGGTGCTGCGACCAGTGTGTGTAGAACTGATAGAGAAACAGCATCAATGCAGTCATGAAACCATCTTCATCCACTTTTTAAATGTTTAAATTGCAGTAGAAGTGGAGGAAAAATCCACATCGTTTGTTTGTAACTGCAGATTTGAGATGATGTTTGTTCACATTGTGCTTCATTGTGTTGGTCAAGTTACTTGAAAAAAGTAATCAGTAACTAATTACTGATTACTTCCCCAAAAAAGTAATCCCATTACTTTACTGATTACTTATTTTCAAAAGTAATTAATTACTTAGTTACTTAGTTACTTCTTAAAAACACGATTAACAACCTGAAGAGGTGATAAAGCGATAGATCTTTCAGTCCAATTCTACTTTTTCTGCATAATCCATCATACAAAATGTAATCAAATGGAAAAGTATCTTTTTTTTTAACTTGTTTTATCAGTTTTAATCTTTTAACTTTATGCATCAAGCAAAAATTTAATTTTATGCAACATTCTCTGACTTGAATAAATTAGTTTAACATTTAAACCTATTTTCTGCACATTCCAGCACATAAAATAAAATATTTTTTGTGTTTACACTCAGTCTTTCAAATAGATGCAAGTAAAACACAGCAGAAAATAAATAAAGTCAAAGACTCAGCGGTCCTTTTGCTCTATTTTCACCTGTAAAGCAGGACTGGGGTAGGCAGAGGTTTATCCTGGTGCAGGTGTGCTGCGGTCAGTTGAAGAATCCGCGAGTTTCTCTGTGAATTTCCCATTACGTCGTTGCGCTCTCGGTGCTTGCTTGGAAGTTTAGTGGTTTTTTTCGCTGTAAAACGAAGTTTTCTTCCCACGCACAACGGACGCTAATGTTTTTGTCACTTTTTATGGAATCAAACTCAAAGTAAGGTCAGTACTTCCACACTTTAAACGCTGCACGCTCATACTCTCTCCCACAATCGATATGTGATCCATTGTTGATCTGCACACAGCTGTTGTCACTAACGGCGCACTCGCTTACGTCACTGTCGTGAGACATTCTCGCAAAAAAAATCACGGTTTTAGTAACGCAGTAACGCAGCGTTCCCACGGGAAAGTAACGGTAATCTAATTACCGTTTTTGCAATAGTAATCCCTTACTTTACTTGTTACTTGAAAAAAGTAATCAGATTACAGTAACGCGTTACAAGTAACGCATTACTGCCCATCTCTGTTCATGACACAAACAAGATTATAATTTCCTAAAGTATATTTTTCCGTTTGTTGAGCTACGGGTTCGTGTTCTCCCTCAGACTGGCAAAGCTGTTTCAGAGCTCTGAGACGAGTCAGAGTGTATTTATTAACCAGCATGCCCTCCTGCCTGTGTTCCAGCCCATCTCTCCTTTTTCAGTGTAACTACACGCACCAAAGCGGTCAGTGTGATTGAACTGAAATAGTCTGCTCATCTGTCGTTACACTCACATGGTTAAAACACAGCCCGGGGTATTTCTGCAGGTCTCCGTCCGATATCATCGTCGTCATCATCTATCTCCATGATTGTCACGTCACCCTTCACTGCGCCTGATATCAGTCACGGACTGCTTTGTTTTATAAAGACATTTTTCATCTTTCATTTTGCATCTCAGTTAACGCAGCACAGATCTTTTATTCATATATTTCTTTATCTGTCTGTGAATGATATCACATCAAGTTAAGACTGAAAATACCCTGCCGCCTTTGCTTCCTTATGTTTGAAAAATGTTGAGTTAAGCTCTGCAGTGCCAATCTTCTTTTGATGAATTGGTATTTTTGCCCAGAAACAACATATGAGCCCAACACACACCACAGGCCAAAGTCAAATATTTACAGCACGTTTGTGTAGTTGAGAAAGTTTCGTGACCCAATCAGTCAACCAATCAATGTCTTACACAATCTTCCTGTCTTTCCTTTCATATAGACTGACAAACCAGAGAAATTGAAATAAATAAGAAGATGATGATATGAGAGATTAAAAATATGCTCTTCGTGAATGTAAACTGTCCCGCGGTTTTAGCAGTGCAGGCCCAAACTATGCAAATTTACTTCTT
This sequence comes from Rhamphochromis sp. 'chilingali', assembly GCF_963969265.1. NCBI lineage: Eukaryota > Metazoa > Chordata > Actinopteri > Cichliformes > Cichlidae > Rhamphochromis > Rhamphochromis sp. 'chilingali'. The sequence continues at coordinate 11,511,104 of NC_137940.1, read as the reverse complement.
GGATCTCCTGTTATACTTTTTTGATGCTAAAAATTAAACATACAGTTTACACGTAATCACATAAAAAGTTATTTGAAGGAGTTCTTCTAAAGGGAAATTACAAGAAAACAGTCTGTGTTAGAGAAACTACAAGAAGGAAGGTTCAAGTTTCCAACCTGCTTTAGTTCTCCCCTGTGCCTGGTAGCTGCAGGTGCACTTTTCATTATTAGTAAGATAAGATAACATTACTTTATAGTCTCCCACAGGAGAAAATCATCCAGGATTAGAAAACCGCTGCATCAAAAACAGACAATATCAGACATCCCAATAAAACCTTAAACAGGTACAGGTTAGCAGATACACAACTCAGAATAATGGGAAAAAAATAACAATAAAAAATGCATCAGCACCTCTCCTGGATAAAAAAAAAATTAACCAGGAAGTGAAAGCCTCAGGATCAAGAATCTCTTTTGTGACGTCGAAACTCCCAAAGAAAACCTGCACAAATACAGAGGACATGAAACCTCACCGAAGGAGCCACTCTAGGTTCACACCCCGGGTCTATTCCTGGGGGGCTAACCACCAAGCAATCATGCTGGTATTACACATGAAGTACATAAATCTTTATCTCGGCACTAAGGCTGGAAAAGTGCTGTACAAATCCCTCAAAAATTGTTCTACAGTTAGATTGAGGAACAAAACAGGCTTGGACACTTTAGTGTGAGTGTCCCTGTCATGGGGGTAACAGTGACCCTCCAAGCTGAAGCAAAAACAGTGGTACCATCCTGCTAACACCTAATGGTACATTATTTTCTGGGAGAGTGGCTTTACTCTGTTTGATTCACCTCTGCACCTTAACCTGCTGATTTGGGCTGTTGTGTTTTTTCAGCAAACATCACTGAATTCACCTGAGATGTGTGCGGTGGAGCAGAGGTATGGAGGCATGGAGTTTTTGAATATGCCTTTTCACTTTTGCCAGAAGCGAAAGACTATGGGCTTGACTACTCCAGGGCAAAATAACTATGCCCTTTAAAATTTGAACTCGATTCCTATTCTAAACAGATGTCCAATTAGTGAAACAAAATCACAGACGCCTAAAAATGGTGGTGGGCTAGTGTGTTTGTCTCTTAGTGAAGCTCACATGATAAAACGTCCTCCAGGCGGGGTATTTCCTATCACACGGGCACACATCTGCCCCTTGATCTCTGAGTTTTCTGTAAGATTGACCTTCATTAGAATTAGGAGACCATATGTCCTTTGGCAGTAGCCTGGTTGGATTTTTAATAGCCTGAGCGCACTCATAAGTCAATCCTTCAGGTGCAGCTCACTTCATCTTGATCAAACCTTTCATTAAATTAGACATGTTTCATGAGAAGAGGAAAATTGCACAATTTTTGAGCAATCTTTTTAAAATCTGTTGTGAAGAGTCATCACAAGGAGGCAATGCGTTGCTTGATTGACACATCCAAATGAATGAAAAGTCTATTGAGAGGTCTGCAGTATATCTTTTTCACATCATTACTGAGAGCATCAGTAATTTCCATCATGAATACCGCCGCGTCCCCTGACAACCTCTCATCGGGCTCCGACAGCCATTGGGGGAAATGATGGTATTAGACGGGAGGCAAACTCTCGGGGTGAGGCTCCGTGATGAGAGGGGGAAGGGAGGGAGCTAATTACCCTTTTATTACCGGGGACTGAACCCTCATCCCAGGAGGGCTCGCCTGGCCCTGTTTGAGACGAGGAGGATCCGGCACGCCACATTACCTCAGTTGCTCCGTTTTCTCTCTGTAATGCGTGTCACATTAAGAGTTGCATGTACATATCGAGTGTCTGTTTCTATCAGGCTTGTTTTTTAAGTGTGCACGTTTCGTTTAGGAGCCTCCTGTGCACGTACGGCATCACTCGTGTGAACACAGCTCCATTTTCGTTTGGTAGGCAGCAACTGTGGAAGCTTCTGCTGCTTGTAGATTGCTTTCACGCCAAGCCCAGGGGGGTTACAGCCCACAATATACAGTAACAGTGGTGAAATAAAACATGCTACGAGCATGCATGAATGAGATGGTCTGGTGAATAAATAAGATCTTAAAAACAAACACAACCCTATAAGTAGGTCAAAAACTTGTTTCATTTCTAGATAAAATCTATCCAAAAGAGAATTTCAGTAACACTGAGAATATTTATAAAAAATTGATACTTCATAACTTAATAATAAATGCTGTGGTATGAAAATCAATGAAAAATCAAATGAACGTTTTGAAACAAAACATTAATAAATTTGGATTTACTAAACCTTTTCTGTTAATTACTCACACTGACTTAACATGAAAGGAATTATTAGTCACAAAGCCACAATGTTAGTTTGTTTTAAAGATTTAGGCATGCTGTCCAGGCTGTGCAGTGTGTAAAGTAACCCTGCTGTAAACAGTACATGTGGAGGAGTCTGTTTTATAAGTGTAATTAGAATTTACAAAGCTTCAATCTCCCTGGACTCCCAATTGTGAAAGAAAATGAGGATGCTAAAAAAGGACTGAATAACAGGAACCTAAGGAGACCTGTAAATCTGAACATATCCAGACTTTCAGCTCGTGTCATTGTAACTCTTACATGTTAGCCGTCCATGTGGATACATGGAAAACCAGAAGATGCAAGAGCAGCAAAACACACCTGAGAGCAGAGCTGGTATCAGTGTAATCAACACAGCCTGGAAGGAGAAACTGCAGGGGAGATGGGCTGTAAAGCGGCTTGCAGAAGCAGCAGCAATCATAAGCAGGCCAAAGCAACTTACTGTAAACAGAGAGCCCTATATGACGGGTTGTGCAGAAGTGCATCCACTAAGCCATCAGCTGCAGTTGGGCGCTGAGATCAGGAGAACCGCTGCGATTGTGGATGAGCTTGAGTTTGTGGGTTATCATGTGTTCAAAAATCATGATTCAAACAGCTGTTTTCAGCAGCATGCAGACAAGCAGTCATTTCATTCTTCTGCGACCTCGCAGACTATCACGCACACTAACTCTTAAAGGGCTCTTAGTGGAATGTCCAAAATTTGTATACAGTCTGACCGTCGGTTGGTGGTGTGTATTTTAGTATTATCTTCTTTCTAGAATGATGATCTCTGATTGTTCTGTGATTGTTCTTTAAATAAACATCTGATCCTGCTTTTTCTAATCCTCGAAGTTCACCTACTAGAACCTGACAAATACCACTGGGATTGTGGATGAGCTTGAGTTTGTGGCCTACGAGAGCTCAGTCACTTTACGAGCTGACACGAAGACAGTCCAGACTGTGACATCATCAGGGTTATTATATCATACAAATGTTTTCCCATTCTGAATTGTGCTCCCTGTGGTAGGTAAACTGACCTTTATGTGTAAAATCTGCTAAGTGCTCCCTTCATATTCAGTTCACAGAGGACGGCCGGTTAGGGAACAGTTAAATAATACAGCCATGTTCTAAAAACGTTGTCTGATGTGAGCCCAGAAAGGCACAAGGACAAAGGTATAAAAAGGAAGTGAATGGAATTAGATAGAAAAATAATAAAGCTTTCAACAATTTAACAGTTGTTAACTAACTCTAACCCTGCCAACAAAGCAATTCAGAAAAACAGAGCAACACAAAAACAATGAGGTCAGTTAAACAATAATTCAGTAGAAGCCAAATAAACACAAATGACCCTTCTGAAAATTACAGTTTCACCTACGACAGACAAAACCATTACTTCGCTTTAGAAAGAAGAAAAATAAACGGATTAACCAAAATTATCAAAAAATACAAATAACCTCTCATCCCACTGACAGTTTCCTGTTTCCAGAAACAGTAAGTGTATGAAGGCAACCTAACAACCTAATTACTTTTTGAATAAAACAATAGTTTCACTAATCTGTAAGTGTGTTTTAAAAATGCCTCACCTCCTCCTGATTAGAAATCCAAACCAGCTGTATTACAGTACAGTAAACCTGAACTTTACTGCTGTTTTAATGAGATTTTATAAATCTAAGGATTAAAACTGGAGATGAATCTGTAAAGGAACTGCAACAGAAACTATGTTCAGAATTACTCACCTGCATACCTCACCCACAATCAATAAATAAAATATGACACAGAAGTCTAGTTTTTAAAGCAGAGCTGAGCTTTTCTCTGTATCACGGAGCACATTTTTAGACATCCCTGAATTCTCTGCTCATTCAGCTCGAATCACAGATTAAAACAGTGTTAAAACTCCCTGCATGTGTGGCCAATGCTTTCACACTGCTCCATGTACTGAGTGTTTCAATGTTCTGTTTAGCTTTGGAGCATCGGTAAATTCATCATTCAGATGAAGGATTTTTGCTGTTGGCTCATGTCTCCACAACAGCTGCTGCCTCCCAGGGTTTTTCATGGCGCAGCGGTGCCCGAGGCTTACTGGGAGAAAATAACGCAGAAGGAAAAAACAGCGTTCTGACCGGTGAGAGTCCTCTGGGCTCCAACACATCGCTGACGAGTGAAGCTGAAATGGGACCGCTGCACAAAGCAGGTGAATAGAGGCCCGACTGCATGCAACGTCCCTGTGCACAAAATAAAACAAAACAAATGCATCTCTGCTATAAGCTCATTTTAAGTCCACGCTGCATTAAAACACACCTTTACAGGTCGAGAAGACCCCGGGCCTCATTCAGAAACAGCGTATACCAACAAGTCTGTGCTCAGGCAGGCTCAGGTATGAATGTTTCTCGCACAAATAGTTTTAAACCAAAATTTGTGTCCGAATTTACAGTGTGCAAAACAATAACGTGGCTAAAACGTGCTTATAGAATTAAATACATAACATTTAAATGTAAATGGAGAAAGTTCACCGATACACAAACCAAACATTTCACAGACTTTTGATCGGAACTCGGGATCTAGATCATTAAAATGTAAAAATCGTACATCCTCGCTGGATGTCATCCCAATAATCTCACAGCCGGAGTTATTCCAGTGTTCCTGTCTGTAGGGGAAATCATAAATTCACACCTGTATAGTTCCTGTACAGGAAATCTGCCTGCTTTGTTACTTCCGTGACCAAACTGTTCTTTTACAGCAGCTTCCCCCTGCCCTCCATAAAACATGGTTCCTTAAACAGATTTGCAGTGAATGAAACCCTCAGAGAGCATCGGCCAACAAACTCATGTGTAAACGATGAATCTCCATCTGGATTCAGGAAAAAGCTCAGAATAAGCGTCACAGTATAATACCGTGTCTTCACTGAGATATTTGAATGCTAATCAATAAAATCAAATCAATTAAATCAAATGTGTATGGAAGATATTATTCAAAGCAGTACTCTTTAGCTCTAACTGCAATATTGTGAGATACGTCAATATATAAGATACATGTATTATATATTATTCTTTATAGTCTTTTTTTTTGTCCGGAGCCTCTTTTCATGTAACATTAGGTTTGAATTGTTTCTGCACTTCATTTAATTCTGATCAAATATTCAGGTTGAATAAGCTGCAGCAGGTTTTGAGCCCCTCTATCGAGTTTTATGTCTCCTCAGCCAACAGTTAGGGAACTATTTCACTCGGGGCCAAAGTGTTAAACTAACAGACTCACACTGCCATCACTGTATCTGTTAACGTGTGCAAAAAGTGTATTTAAAAAGTGATTAGATCATGTCCTGCCCTCAGTCTGACCACAACCTGTTGCATCTGCTCTGCACAGAGCCAGACTTTTTAGCCCAGACCATTTATTCCACACCAACTTTGTAGTTGCAGAGCTAACTATGCAAAATCTGAAAATAAATAAATAAATGAATGAATAGGAGCTAACAAGGCTTCATCTTGTCCAACTGTGTCATACTGGAGCCAAAGCCCCTAATAACTGTTTTTGTTTTTTTTTCCCTGCTCCAACACAATTCTTCCTACATACTTTGTGTTGCACAGAACGGTGCGAGCACGGTGTTGATGCTGTAGTACACGGCCCAGTCCTGAATCAACCCCCTCATTAGTGAACAAAAACACAATCCGTGGGGCGCGCCTGTCACTGTTCACATTATAAGTTCATAAGCCTATCTCTAATTCATGGAGGGGAAATTACTGTGTGTACAGTGTTTGGGAAGAGTTTCAAAGGGGCTGATTTCGTGCTTTCTGCTTTATATGGGTTAATGAGTCAGACGTAGAGCGACGGCAAGAGTATGAATCTCGTGTTCTGGAGCTGGAAGCATCCAGGAGAAGGCAATTTATTCTGTTATATCTCATTTCTATGTAAACAATAGGTACTGTCATCTACATTCTGGTGGAACACATTCCTATTTCTCTCGCTTTTTGCTGTTATTATTCATTGTGGTAATATTTGAGGATTGCTGTCTAGTTGCAGCAAACAGAGCTCTGTATGAGCGCGAGACGGTGTGGGTTTAGTTCTTTCACAGTATTTTTTAATGAGGCGTCCTTCAGGGTCTCCACATATAATTAATAGTAGTACTGGTAAAAATGTAATCAAGAACAGTAAAAAAAAAGGACAGTACAGTCTAAGTAAATTCTAAGTAAAGAAACAGAAAAGGCAACTTGCAATTAAAAAATGTCTGCATCCTTCAGTCAGTGTATTTGTATTCTAAAGCATGTGTTGGTGATACAGTTATTGCTCCGTATATATGTATACACATGTACATATATGTTATATATAATATATATTATATACTACTTTCTACATTGTAGCTTCATACTGAAGACATCAACTATGTGAAGCAGGATATATGGAATTATGACTTGTACCTGGGATTGGACCAGCTTTCCCGCGACCCTGAAAAGGATAAGTGTAAGAAGATGGATGGATGGATGTCTTGCCTTCTTAATGGCATTAGGACCATCAGTTGTGTTGTGCAGAAGTCAGGTTGGTACACAGCTGACAGCTCTATTTGACAACTTTTAGAATTCATATTATGGTAAGAACCAATCAGCTAAGTAAAGAGCAACGACAGTCCATCATTACTTTAAGAACTGAAGGTCAGTCAGTCTGGAAAATTGCTAAAACTTTGAATGTGAAGATTAGGAAGCTTGGATGGTAAACAGCATCCATATACTGGAAGAAACACACAAATGGAGACACCTTCGTTTAACAATTTCCCTCCCACAGTCCAAAGACATGCACGGTAGGTTAACTGGTTATTCTCAGCTGGCCATGAATGTGAAGTAGATAAATCATGCACATCACGCTGTTTTATTTGATACCGCATCTGATTTTTTTTAATGCTCCAAAGGACACCAACACCCCATACTCCTCAGTTTAAGGGAGGTGTCAGCTATTTCACCCAGGCAGCTATACAATTAAGGATTTTAATATGGCTCCCAGGATTAACTCACTTTTAGAGACAACCTCAAGTGGACATTGAAGGAGATCCAGCTTTTGTCACATCCTGTCTTTATTTTTCAGTCCTGGAGAACGCTGCATCTGTCTTCCATTTGTATACAGTCTGGCCGTAGGTTGGTGGCGTGCGTTTTAGTCACATCTTCCCAGAAGGATGATCACTAACTCTGACTGTTCTGTGATTGTTCTCTAAATAAACATCTGATTCTGCTTTTGCTAATCCTCGAGGTTCACCTACTTTAGTCCCGTGGTTAGCTCCTGACAAGTAACTACAATACTGGATAATATTCCATTACTAATTATCAAATTTAATTGTTTTTGTCTGATTTGTTTAATATGTTTCTTTTGATCATTTTTTATTAGTTTTGTAAAAATCCGGTAACTGTATAGGTTGAATGTACGCTCCAATCAGGCCTCAAAGCAGATAAAAATGGCCTGCACTTGAAATCACAATGAAAGTTCTCTGCTATGTTCTGGATATCAAAGGGGACTTATCCCTGCTCCCACTACTTTAGTGGTGTAAGATAGTGAAGACATAACCAAGCACTGCAAGCAACAAGCCGCAGGGATTAGCTTTGAAAGTTGTGCTTGGACTGCAGTTAGGCTGGAGTTTCTGACACCAAAAGGATGTGTAGTAATGCGCTGTTTGGCTGTTTGGATCAGCCTTTCCAGTAGCTCAAGGACTTCAGTTTGCCAAGTGATTAGACTTTGTTCTTTCTTTTTCTATTTGCACTACAGCCCCGTTAAAAATATCCAGTATAATTATCCTTTTTAACACTTGTTCCTCAGTGGGCCTTTAAACAGTGTATCCAACATAGTAAGCCTACCAATGTCAAATAACTGACATCAGTAGCACAAAAAGTCCCAGAAGAATTGTGACGAGGGTGTGATAACAATAAACAGCCATTTAATTGCAGTGGAGTTTTTTTTTCACGTATTGCAGTCGTGTGATTATTGAGCTGATGCTCAGCGGAGATGTGGTGCCTAAAGGTTTTTATTAATACAGCAAATATAATTTATAAATAAACAAATACACTGACTTCAATTTAAAAATCAAAATCGACCCTGACGCCTGGAGTGCTGAAGGACGTTGAACTGTCAGTAATTTAAAAATATTAGTGATATATCAAAGTTTGCCATGCAGTATGTTTGACCAGCTTTCATAATAGCCTAGGAAATAAATCTAATTTGCTCTTTTATACTAAAAATGTAACATAATAGTGATGCAGCACTGCCGGTAAAGAGAGCCACTGCTCCCTCCCAGTTATTATATATAGGTTATTAATAATAAAAAAAAGCCTCTGGTGTTCCACAGCTGGTACTGCAGGATTACATCACCCCACCTGTAAAGCATGAGATGCATCCATCGTTTATCTTGTACCAAGTCTTTGAAGGTTTTTTTTATTATTATTATTTTACCTACTCTGTCAAAAATTCTTTTTCTGTTTTGTGTGTGTATTCCATTCATGTGAACTTGAGGCCAACAGGATATCAGGCTGCTAAGCCAGAAAAATGTTCATATGATTATGCTCAATGGGACTTTTAAACAGATCAAAGGAGCCCTCATCAAAGTCACGAGCTTCCATTGGAATGTACCGTGCGCAGTCTTGGAGCACATATGCAATTAGCAGAAGTAGACAGAAGAAGAAAAGTCACTCTCCTTGAAGAAACGCCACAAATGTTATTTTATGTATTGTTCCTAATTTCTTTTCTGAATTCTTTGCTTAGCAGTTTGTTAATTGAAAATGTTACATGCATCATTGCTACACAAAATGGAGACAAACCCACGTAATGCAGTCTCTAATGACTTGAGAATAAACTTTTGTGAACACTGACAGTAGTAAAGATCACTTTGATCCTCTCTGGAATGAACTCACATGAAACCGATATCGATTTTCTCATCTGACTGTGAGCAGGACAAACAACAACATCTCCCAAAATGTCAGAGTGCTCCTTTAATTAGGCATTTGTTTCCTACTGGCAATCAGAACCATGCAGAAAACAGCTCTGATGTATTGACAGTGGTGGTGATGATGTACAGTTATACAACTGTGCCTGGACACTAGAGCTCTGAAGGTTTGGTCTAATGTGAAACTGAGCCCCTCTGGCTGCCATCTGCTGTAGAAAATACCTGATCCTCATAAACAAACACAGTCTGCTTTGGCCTGACGTGCTGCTGCTGCTGCTGCAGGCCCGTATTCACACACCAATCAATGAGGGGATCCCACACACTGATATATAGGCTCTGAAAATTGGCTTTCTTCTCCTTCTGAAGATTCTGGTGATTACCTATATAGTGCTGTTGATTGGAGATTGATCGCAGGTTGAAATTAAACAGCAGTGGGTCCCCTTTTTTGTGATTTGTGCAAGGCTGAATGCACTGATGGGGATGATAGGTAGAAGAGGGAGAGATGGAAAAAAGATGGGTGAGCTGGGAGCATACTTCCAAAAAAATCTCCATCTTTAGCAGGCAGTCTGTAATGAAGTCCTAAACTACTTATTTAAATACGAGAAGAAAAATCGGAATGCTTTTGTTAAAATAATCTGCACTCTTTAACACGTCGGCTCATATTGTGAACATAAAAGTGTTTAAAATATTCATCTGCTGTGAAAACCAACAGCTGGCGGAGGCTCTCCTGCACATACAGTGGGGCAAAAAAGTATTTAGTCAGCCACCGATTGTGCAAGTTCCCCCACTTAAAATGGTGACAGAGGTCAGTAATTTGCACCAGAGGTACACTTCAACTGTGAGAGACAGAATGTGAAAAAAAAATCCATGAATTCACATGGTAGGATTTGTAAAGAATTTATTCGTAAATCAGGGTGGAAAATAAGTATTTGGTCACCTCAAACATGGAAAATCTCTGGCTCTCACAGACCTGTAACGTCTTCTGTAAGAAGCTTTTCTGTCCCCCACTCGTTACCTGTATGAATGGCACCTGTTTGAACTCATCATCTGTATAAAAGACACCTGTCCACAGCCTCAAACAGTCAGACTCCAAACTCCGCCATGGCCAAGACCAAAGAGCTTTCGAAGGACACCAGGAAAAGTATTGTAGACCTGCACCAGACTGGGAAGAGTGAATCTACAATAGGCAAGCAGCTTGGTGTGAAAAAATCAACTGTGGGAGCAATCATCAGAAAATGGAAGACATACAAGACCACTGATAATCTCCCTCGATCTGGGGCTCCACGCAAGATCTCATCCCGTGGGGTCAAAATGATCATGAGAACGGTGAGCAAAGATCCCAGAACCACACGGGGGGACCTGGTGAATGACCTGCAGAGAGCTGGGACCAAAGTAACAAAGGTCACCATCAGTAACACACTACAACGGCAGGGAATCAAATCCCGCAGTGCCAGACGTGTTCCGCTGCTGAAGCCAGTGCATGTCCAGGCCCGTCTGAAGTTTGCCAGAGAGCACATGGATGATACAGCAGAGGATTGGGAGAATGTCATGTGGTCAGATGAAACCAAAGTAGAACTTTTTGGTATAAACTCAACTCGTCGTGTTTGGAGGAAGAAGAATACGGAGTTGCATCCCAAGAACACCATACCTACTGTGAAGCATGGGGGTGGAAACATCATGCTATGGGGCTGTTTTTCTGCCAAGGGGACAGGACGACTGATCCGTGTTAAGGACAGAATGAATGGGGCCATGTATCGTGAGATTTTGAGCCAAAACCTCCTTCCATCAGTGAGAACTTTGAAGATGAAACGAGGCTGGGTCTTCCAACATGACAATGATCCAAAACACACCGCCCGGGCAACAAAGGAGTGGCTCCGTAAGAAGCATTTGAAAGTCCTGGAGTGGCCTAGCCGGTCTCCAGACCTCAACCCCATAGAAAATCTGTGGCGGGAGTTGAAAGTCCGTGTTGCTCGGCGACAGCCCCAAAACATCACTGCTCTCGAGAAGATCTGCATGGAGGAATGGGCCAAAATACCAGCTACTGTGTGTGCAAACCTGGTAAAGACCTATAGTAAACGTTTGACCTCTGTTATTGCCAACAAAGGTTATGTTACAAAGTATTGAGTTGTATTTTTGTTATTGACCAAATACTTATTTTCCACCCTGATTTACGAATAAATTCTTTACAAATCCTACCATGTGGATTCATGGATTTTTTTTTCACATTCTGTCTCTCACAGTTGAAGTGTACCTCTGGTGCAAATTACTGACCTCTGTCATCATTTTAGGTGGGGGAACTTGCACAATCGGTGGCTGACTAAATACTTTTTTGCCCCACTGTACACACAGTAAACTATAAGCAACAATATTTTGTTGGGTCACAAAGACTGTTTTTCAGCAACCCCGCTAAAGAAAGCCTCACAAAAACCGAGTCATTCACTGAGCTCGCTCATTTCATTCAGTAATGATAACCTTGATAACACGGAGATAAACTGCTGACATTTAAAACAGTATACCTTGGTTCTTTGTGCAATGTGTTTGAAAGGTCATCTTTAGATTTCTCAGTTCAGACCTCCACTGACCCCTGAACATTTAAATGCAAGGGCCTGATGATAAGGATGCGTGGATTACTGTACCTACCAAAGGTATACTGCGAGAGCAAACAACTCCCACCTGAAGGGCAAAGGCTATGCTAAAACCTCTTTTATGTTGTTTGTTGCAACACGCTGACGTCAGCCTGCTTCTAAAACAACACGCTAATGTCTGACCTTCAACCTATGACCTTGAAGTATTACATACAACTGGGTATTTTATTATCTTTACCCTTATGATTGGAGCAGAAGTGGCTGAAATCTTCTATAAGCTGTAAAATCTTGAGATTTTAAGACATGTTTATGTAGTGTGTGATTTTGTGAGATGGGCAGTAACACGTTACAAGTGATGCATTGCTGTAATCCGATTACTTTTTTTCATGTAACGAGTAAAGTAAGGGATTGCTATCGCAAAAAAAAGTAATTAGAATACTGTTGCTTTCCCGTAAGTATGCTGCGTTACTGCGTCACTAAACCGTGATTTTGTTTGTGAGAGTGTCTCATGACAATGACATAAGCGTGTGCGACGTTCGTGGTAACAGACGTGTGCAGATCAACAATGGAGTTTAAAGTGTGGAAGTACTTTGAGTTTGATTCCATAAAAAGTGACAAAAACATTAGCAATAACGGCACTCTGGACTGATATCAGTCACTGGCAAATATTTGCTGATGATGTCACATTGCATGTGTGATGAAGAGCTTGAAACCTTTAATGATACAGTCTGTGTGGGAAGAAAACTTATTTTTACAGCGAAAAAACCCCCCTAAACTTCTGAGCAAGCACGGAGCACGCTGTCACAGGAATGTGAAATTCACAGAGAAACCCCCGGATCCCCCCACTGACATGACCGCTGCGACACACCTGCTAAACAGGAGAAAATAGATTTGAGAACAACAGGACTTAGTGTTTTCAGTCTTTGATTTTATTTATTTTCTGCTGTGTTTTACTTGAATCTATTTGAAAGAGCGAGTGTAAAAACAAAAATTATTTTATTTTATATGCCAGAATATGCAGAAAATCGGTTTAAATGTTAAACAAATCTTCTCAAGTCAAACACTGTTGCATATAATTTAATTTTAGCTTAATGTAATGTGCATAAAATTAAAAGATTAACACTCATTAAACAAGTTTTAAAAAGAGACTTTTTCATTTGATTACATTTTATATGATGGATTACGCAGAAAAAGTAGAACTGGGCTGAAAGATCTCTTGCTTTATAACGTATTCAGGCTGTGTATCATGTTTTTAAAAAGTAACTAAGTGAATAATTACTTTTGAAAATAATTAATCAGTAATATGTCTCTGAAGGTTCTCAGTCATCCAGGTCATCGTAGTCAAAGGAGCTTGCAAAGAAAAGCGTCTGGACTTCTTTAAGTTACTTGAAGACGTTTCACCTCTCATCCGAGAAGCTTCTTCAGTTCTAAGGTCAAATGGTGGAGAGTCCCAGATATAAACCTAGTGGGAGTATCCCCCCACAGAGGGACAAAAGGACCCCCTGATGATCCTCTAATCGCCTGAGCCAAGGTGTGAAACTGGGTGTGGGTCCCAATCAGCCAGAGTTTCGGGTGAGCTCATTGTGAAACCTGGCCCCACCTTATCATGCGAATTCCTGAGGTCAGATGGCCCAGGATGTGAGTGGGCGTTAAGGCGTCTGGGGAGGGATCTCAAAACTGGATTATAGATGGCAGAGAGTTGGTGTCATAAACCACCGCCTCTGTTCAAAGATGGTTGCTTACAGTGGACATAGATGGCTTCTTTCACTCCTCTTTCAAACCATCTGTCCTCTTTGTCCAAAATGTGAACATTGGCATCCTCAAAAAAGTGACCTTTGTCCTTTAGATGCAGATGGACTGCTGAGTCTTGTCCTGTGGAGGTGGCTCTTCTGTGTTGTGCCATGCGCTTGTGAAGTGGCTGTTTGGTCTCTCCAATGTAGAGGTCTGGGCATTCCTCGCTGCACTGTACAGCATACACCACATTGTTAAGTCAGTAAAGTAACGGGATTACTTTTTTGGAGAAGAACATTTACATGAAGCCCAGGCTGTTTTGTTCTCTCAGCAGATTATTAAACTCATTCCTATTCTCAGGGTGACAAACACTGCTGATGTCTCACATTTACACGCAAGTTCCATGATGATTATGGAATGTCGTCACATACAGATGTATGGCGCTTCAATTCCTACTGACATCTTGACTCATGTGACCCAACCACTCGCAACTCACATCCTGTTTGGACTCATATGTCCAGAGGATATGAGCTGTGTCTCGTGACTCATAAATGTCTATAAATCTGTGATGTAAACCATATGTATCGCTCCAACCTGCCAGTGGGACATTGTAAATGAGGACCATTATGTTGGTGTCCCATAATGCAACTACTGCTGCAAATGGACTTCTTGCAGAACAGTAATGGGTCTTCTTGCAGAACAGGAATATTTCACACAGTGTGAAGAAAATATTTTTAAGAAGGACCAGCTGGTTTATAAAAAAAATCTTCTGCTTACGCTGTCTGCGACTGATATGATGATCAACAGATCTCCTGTAGTCTGTTCTGTGAACTTCTAACTCTACATTCATTTTGGTCATTTATTTATTTAGTTGCGCAGTTCAAGTGCAGCTGGATTTAGAAAGTGTGCACTGCAATACCACGTAATGAGTAATATAACTGGTAAATCATTGAAGGCTTGATGCTAATAGACGTGAAATCAATACAAGTAGATGTCTTTCTGCAGTGCAAGGGGTTTCAGAGCCGACATAGCAATGGTGTGATATGAAGTGTGGAGCAAATGTAATGGGAAAAATGGGGCAAGCATGAATAAAATGTTCATTCATTTTAAACTAATGATAATGGACAGAAACGCTGTTGGAACATTAGTACCTCAACAATAGCAATCTACCGTTGGGACTATTTGTCCTGGCTTCAAGTGAATAAAAAAAAGCAGTCCTCATACAGGATTAGTGTTTTAGAATTTGAAGACGAATATTAATTTCAAAAGTTTCCTTCATTTTTTTCAAGTGTACACTCATCTATCTCTTAAAGCATGAACACTGCCGCAGCAGAAGAAGTTTCTGGACTCTATCTCCCTCTCTGTGATGAGCTGTGACATTGGAACGTGAACGCGAGCCGAGCGAGGTCACCGCCGCCGGGGAAAGAACATTTTCATTGTACCCCCAGAAGCAATTGTATTGCGAGGAGTTAGAGAGAGAGAGCTATTTTGTAAGAAAAAATGTTCTGAAGTGCTCTTTGCGAGACGGCCAGCTCCCCCTTTCATTATTTGCAGTATCTAAAGCAGCTAGAGATACCGCCATGTTAGCGGGAGGCTGACTGAGAGTTAAGTGCCCTGACTCTGACAGCTCTGCACAAATGCATATCAGCCAGTGCCGAGATGGGAACTACAGAGAGGTTTAACTCATAAAACATTTAAGGGCCTGCTTCAGATTCCACTTAGAAAGTATTTAGAGTGGTATACACAGCAAAAGATAATGAGAACAAAATGTGGCCCCATGTGAACCCAGAATGTAGATGAATTAAAACAAAAAACCTTAAAGACATTTGGTGCTCCATTTAAGAATTCACATGATATACTCCTTGCTGAGGGCATTTTAATCAGTATCTCTGAATACAAGCAGAATCTAAAGAAACTACAGAAGCTCGAGTCGAAGACAAGACCGCTTGTGGCAAAAGCTGCTCAATACACCAGTAGAAGGATGTTCTCAGGCTCATGTTTGGAGGTTTTACGCCCAAATAAACTCAATTTTACAACAGCGCTAACCTGATCTGAACCAGAAAATGGACCCATACGCCCGGAAAATCTCTCAGCAGGCTCTCACTGTCATTTCTCCTAGTCAGCCTCAGTGGATTTCTACAATAAAAGGAGAACAACAGATTCCTGCACAGTGCACGGGCTTGATTCTGCTACAGACAGAGGGATAGAAACAGCCCAAATTTGGGTTTGTTGTTCTCTTTTATTCCCAAAAACAGAAACTTTTCAGCTTATTTTGAACATAATAGCCTCACAGAGCAGTATTAGGCACAACTCTCAGTACTGTTAATATAAATGAAATGTTGACAGTAAAATGGTCACATCTATATGACACGACCCTGCTGTACAAACATCACATGGATTTTACAGGAAACTGCCTTGAAGTCTTAAAGTGGACCTATTACACTTCATCATTTAATACTATTACAGTGAAGGAGGCTCGTATTAAATATGACTACAAGAGGTCAGCACAAGCTCAGGGTTTTTTTTTCCCCACACTCTTTGAGCTGTATGATGTCAGAGAGAAGGGATATTCCTAATATGGTCTTCTGTCGCCTATGACACAAACCTACTGTTTGACAGTGGTAGTCAGTTGGAAGAAAGTTGCCTTGTTTCAGACACAGACTATTTACTGTATAACAGATGGACATAGCTTCCAAGTCTGAAAAATTAAGCCAGTGGGGCGGTGCCTTTAAGCTTTTTAATGACCAGCACTGCTTCTCTGTGTTTAAAAAGACTTCAAGTGTGATGGATATCTATGGAAAACAGCTCTCAGTTCCTTCTCTCTGTGACCTCCATAAAAGAAGTCCTAACTTTATGATTTTAGTCGTTAGTTTCAACTTGGATTGAAGTGGTTTTTGTAAATTAGAGCAAGAAAGGTTGCAATAGTACAGAAAATATATGGGACCGAAAATTAGACATTTTGTCCAGATGGATGTCGTTTATTTATATACGACAAAGAGGCAAATCATGTAACCCATATTCATGAGGACCTTTAAAAATAAATGAACTTAACATTTAAATGTAAATAGGCCAAATGAATGAATATGACCTGACTGCTGTGTTTTAGTGCAAGGGTGTGTAAAATATGAACCACTGGATATACAAACTGGAGGGTAAGGACAAAGGGAAAACGTATCAGATGCCGAGACTCAGTTTCACCGCTTTTTAAAGCTTTTGCTCAAATGCACAAGAAAAGAAATTCAGTGGTGCAGTTGGGGGGGGGGGAATTCCCTGGGTGGGAGGTTAGCAGCATGTGGTTAAAAGCTGAACGTCTGCCTCAGTTTGCCCTCTTGTGAGAACAATTTCATCAACAGAAACTCAACAAGACTTCTCAGAAAATAAATTCAGCTCGGGTAATGAAGGAGCGGTATGCAGCGAGCGCAGGCACAGAACATTCGACTTTAAATCTCCATTATTTACACTGGGCCTGTCTTTGATATCTCGGCCCTCTGCAGAAATTCTCTCGTGTCGATCGTCCGGCCGAGCTCGTCTGAAGGTAAACCCATCGAACCGCAGGGGAGCGACACCGGCTTAATGCCGATGATGTCAACTTACTGAAACATTTTCATCATTCGGCAACAGTGGGGAATGTTTTCAATTAATTCTTTTCATGATTTAGTAATTCTGGTTTCACTGAACTTAAACAGAGGAACAGAAGACCTATCCCTCCCCTTTTACCCTCCTCTCACTTTGTTTTTTTTATTTCTCCAGACATTATTTTGTTCACGCTCAAAAGGTGTCTTACGGCTTCAGTGTCATCATAAAGCCTCCCCCCCCCCTTTTTTTTTTTGTCTGGCAGTTCCAGACCTACAATTCAGAGCACTTGTGATTCTCTGCTCCTTCTGTCTGGCAATCCTATCACCCCGACCATCTACCTCTCCAGCAGCCACTCCATTCTCTGCTTATGTTTGTTTAATACTCGGTGGAGTTGTCTGCCTGGGATTGGGTGTCTGATGTGTGATGGAGAGGATGGGAAGGAGAGAGGGGAGAGTGAGTAGAGGTTATAGAATTGGAGGAGAAAAGAGAAGAGGGCGAACAAAGTGTTTTGGTCCAGAAAGCATCGAGGTGGACTATTTACCGCAGACAGAGATGGCCAAAGTCGAATGGAAACTGAAAAGACTTCAGTGGAGTGCTGGGAATTTATTTTTCATGAGAAATTGCAGTTTTGCACCGGTGTATTGAACCGCAGTACTTAAGTCCTTTTTACTACAAAAGGCAATAGAGTTCAGCATTAGAATGATGAGCTGAACTCTGTTTGGTTTCCATTAAATCCCTGCAACTGCTCCTTTGAGTCAAAGACAGTGTGATTTTTGGTAGATCCGCTGGGTCTACATGGATAAAGTCATAAGACTAAGTCTGCCGTCGCTCGCTTTTGTGGATAAGACGATGAGGTCGGCAACAGAGACAAGTGAAAAAGATCAACTGTTTTGTATATCCTCCCTAGGGCGTTATGCAGGTCCAGTGTTCATAACTGGATATCTTAATAGAAAAAACTATGTGGTAATAAAGGCATAAGGAGATGCATTTAAAATCAAAATGCTAAATGGAGGGACTCTGCCCTATTAGTTAACATCATGCAGGAGCTTCAGATGTAGATATCTTTTTTTTTTCCAAACTGGCTAATTAGCTGACTGGCTCCAACTCATAAAAAACAACCATTTTACTGCCTTACATCCTTGTTAAATGTTGGCCAGGCTTGTATACAGATTGTATCAAAAATAATCAGCCCATCAAAAGCCTAGATCATTTTTGAAATATTGGACATAGAAGCTTCACTGCAGCCAGTGCTTTAGTTTTGCTGTTAGCAACCATGTGAAACTCACAAAACTCCTTTTTTTAGCAGTGTGGAATTAAAGCACTTTGAATTTAGATGATTCTTTTTGATGAACCGTGCATTTGTATGAACTAGTAAGAAGAAGAGTTTAAAAGATAAAATAGAACTCAAACTTTTCAAGAGGTTTTGAGATATTTTGTCATGGGCTAAAAAATTGGTCATTCTGGCTGAGTGCTGCTGATGGTGGCGCAAAAAAGGTCAGAGAGTCAAAAAATCTCCAAGAATTCATCCCCCGGGGACCATAAATGCTTATACTGTACACAACAATGCTAACGGTGTTGGTTGTCTGCATGGACCAAGGGACATTGCTATCCTTGGGCTTCACTATGAAGAGTTCTACAAATGAGTCACGTGACAGTGCTCAGCTGTCACCCCTGAAGGAACATCATTCAACTTGACAACATCTGTCACGTCCAAACAGACCATCCCCAATGTGATTGTACAACATCTCCGAGGTGCAGTCCAACTTTTACATCAGCGGCCACAGGGGGGAAACCCGAGGGGCGTTATGTTACAGGAATGCCGCTTCTCCCTCGCCATCCATCACCATCAGTGGGGAGGTGCCATCTGATTGCTTTGCTCTTGCTGCCGTCCGCCTCCTCTTCCTTTCATTTAACGTTGGCACACGTCCAGACACTAATGAGGACAGGCTCTTGTCGTTTTTCTGCAGATGTGGCGTCCCCCCCTCCCCCCAATCATAAAGTGGAGGCCGGTTAACGGCGATGACATGAGTCCTCAAAATGTCTATGGGAAGAAAAATTGCGAGGGAACCTACGGTCAGCAATTTGGAGAGAGAAGGAGGTAAGGCGACAAGGGAGGAGGGATGCGCTGTAGTAATTTAAGGTCCCAGTGTGGAAATGCAGGTCCTTCCCAAGCATGTTGGATGTGCCTCTGTTAATGAGCACTTTAAGTACCGCCAGCCCTCTTTAAACATCCCCATCGTGATACAAAGTGGAGAAAAGAGGCATCTTTTAAAAGGCAGCATATGGTTGCAGAGGATCTTCCACTGATGTATTGTCACAGGAGATTTCCCCTCCCCAGCTCTGCTGCCGAGGACGGGCTCTGAAACTGAGCCAGATGTCCGTGTCTTCACAGATACCGGCCCCCCCAACCTGATGTCTCGCTGCTTTATTGGCAACGGCGGTGGCAGCATGCAGTTGGTCCTGAATGTTAAGGCTGTTCTGACACAGCGCCTGTAATGATAATGACCCTGATTTTTATGGTTATGGTATTAAAACCAGATGATGACGGTGATTAAAAAAGTTGCAGGTACATGAGTTATATAGTTGGGAGAAAGACTGGAAACCAACTTTGATCTGCTTCTCTTTTCACTGGTTGGGTTTTGCGTTTGTGTGAAAACCCACTTTACTTTTTTAAAAAGTAAAGTGATGAAATAGCTTTGAACATGCCCACCTACAGGAACAAACTCTCATAAATTAATCATGTGAGCTGCTGAATGTCTGATTGCTCTTCCCGTCAGGCGGAGGGGATTTTTTTTTCTCTGCATGCTTTTTTTTTCAAGTGTCATACTTTTTTATTTTTGCCATGTTACTGATAGGGCACTATTTAATTAGAGACCAGATTTCCTTATAAGTTATGTGTCTATCTACATGTGAATGGGTTTAGAGTAGAGATGGCACGATACCACTTTTTTATGTCCGATACCGATACCGATATCATAAATTTGGATATCTGCCGATACCGATATGAATCCGATATAGTGTTTTTTAATCAACAAAACTGTTTTTTTAAATATCTTGCTGCATTTTGTACAAGTTCATACTCAAGTTTAAAACAACAACTACACTAAAGCTATTCTGTTATACCTGTATGCAAAAAAAAATATTTCATAGTTCAGCAATACTGATCAATCTAATAAACTTAAACCTACACCATCCTCCCTATTCTGGTATTTTAAAGAGTACTTAGCGTAAATATTAAGCAACCTAACTAATAGGGTTCCAACTCCCAGCAACAACAAAAATAAATAAATAAAAAATAGGGAACCACCCCTCACGCTCCACCTCATGATGCTTAATCGACGTAATCAACCTTAATTTGATGCAGTGTGAAAAAAAATGCACAGAAATCAATTATTTTTCAAGAAATATTAAATAGATTCAACATCTTTCTTCAACAAAATTGCAGACTGCACAGATGGTACCTTCCCAAAGGAAAAAGTACTATAGCTTACTAGGGTATATATATTAGACTTAATAGTCACTATATACTGTAATTGACTTCTATTCATTTTACATCAAATTAAAACTTTGGGTGTCAGATAATTATTTATTAAAAGCGAGACATTTTAAATGAGAATAAGAAAGAAAAGTATGTCTTTGTGCCCCCTTTTCCCTGTTAATGCCCTATCGCCCCCCTTGGCTAAACTTTGCTAGATCCGCCCCTGCACAGTTACCAGCCGTCAGCTACGTAGAAAAAGATCCTGGAGTAGAAAGTAATATTAAATACATTCTAACAACAGCTTATCAAGCTTAAACGTGCTGCTGTTGTTTTTCCGCTGGTTTCCTCTTTCTGGTGCAAAGTGGGCCAAAAACAAACAAGAGAGACGGACTCGCGACAGAAAAGCCGATCAGCTGATCGTTAAGCAGTTTCATGATTGAAGTAGCTGCAAGAAGAGGCAGTCGCTCCATATATCGTTTGTTAAGCTTAACGCAGGAAAGCTTTACAAACATTCAGAGATGGACTTACACACTTGCTTTACTTCTCTCGGGATAACTTTGTCGGAGATGAAATGCCGGGTTGCTAGCGAAGCTCCAAATGCTATCCAGACCACCGACAGGTCCCGCATGCCACAGCCGCTCTATCATGTGATGCATACTGCTCCGACGTGCTAACGTTCTGAGGTGAGTTACGGCGTGTTGCAAGTTTTGTGAGGTGCTTTCGTGATATTTAATGGATCGGATTACATTTTTTATTTTTCTCCGATATCCGATCCAGTAATTTAGGTCAGTATCGTACCGATACGTAATATCGGATCGGTTCATCTCTAGTTTAGAGACCGCTGCAACATTCAGAGCTGAAAAATAAAGCCAAAGGGCAGGTGCCAAAAAAAAGGCTGTTTCCAAAGGTGAGTCACCCGTGGACTCCCATGTTAAAATGTTCAAGTTTACGAGAGAAAAAGAGGAAGACCTCAGTGGAGGATCTATGATATCGTGAATGAGGACATTTATCTGACAGAGATGAATCCTAGTGATGGGGTAAGGTGGAGGCAGATCTGTGACGTAAGTCCACAAACCTGTATGTTAGCATATCACGGAGGCTTTGTCTATCTTTTATGCTCAGCCTATAGAAGTGTTTGTATCAAAGAGTCAGTGTCATGAAGACTGATTACTAAAGCAATAGCCTTATTTAAAATCTAGAAATATGTAACGGTGTGTTCACACCGAACGCGATAGACGCAACTAAAAAGCGCCAGACGCGCGTCCAAAGCGACGATATGTTAGCAAGATGGCAGCTGTCAATCTAGCGTTTGAAGAGAGAGTTTCCCTTCTTTATTTACTGTGGAGAGCAGAGCAGCAGCGTAATAATAATAATAATAATAATGGATTGGATTTATATAGCGCTTTTCAAGGCACCCAAAGCGCTTTACAATACCACTATTCATTCACTCTCACATTCATACACTGGTGGAGGCAGCTACAGTTGTAGCCACAGCTGCCCTGGGACAGACTGACAGAAGCGAGGCTGCCATATTGCGCCATCGGCCCCTCTGGCCAACACCAGTAGGCAAGTCGGGTAAAGTGTCTTGCCCAGGTAAAGGACTGTATCACCGTACCTGGGTCCATCAGGTCCTCCACAAGCGTGAGCAGTTTGGTGAGTTTCACCACTTGCTCCAGGAGCTGCGTCTGGATGACAGCCGCTTTCAGCGGTATCACTGTCTGTCCCTCGCCCAGTTTGAGGAGCTGCTGTCCCGCATTGAGCGTTCCCGCCTTTTTTAAATTTTCTTAATAAATGGAGCTTGCCTCCAAAATAAACTAACCTCTCTTTATTCTCTTAAATAATTGGTCTTCACTATGTTCCTAGTAGTATATTTTTTTAATTGTTATAATATAAAATAAATTCTACATGTGTCAAGTTGTGTGCCAACATTTCCTGTGTAGTAGAACTGAGACATTACTCATTACAAAAATTTATTTGAAATACTATTCAAATTCTCAAACAGAAAAACATTAAACATAAATATATAAAATATAACTATTTACAGAGAGACAGGAATAAAAAGCACTGAAGAATGAATGGCTTTGGCTGGACCTGCCCCTTTGAACTAGGTCAGAGCATCACGTCACCAGGCTCCTGATTGGTTGTCGTGGCGCGACTTGAAGCTGGAGTTCAGATTTTTCCAACTCGAGCGGTAGACGTGATAAGCGCGAATGCACCACACAAACTGCAGCGCGTATTTTACTTCGTGCTTCAACGCGTCATATGCGCTACTTGGTCGCGCAGATGCAGAAAAGTGTTTTCGCAACGCAAACCTGTTTCTGAAGTTTCACGGGACCCCCAGTCGCGCTTCATCGCGCTCCTCCTTGACTTTACATGCGATAGCTCTGGTCCGTAACAGATTTCAGTACTGAGCATCAGTTTGTCAGGAAGTACAAATTTTTACCCTTTCCTGAATTTAATATGTTCTATACAAACAGACTTCAAATGAATATTCATGTTTCACAAGGCCTCAGTCAAAGCTAAACATGGCTGTGCTTAGGCCTTCTACACAACCCTAATTCATCACATCAGTGAAGAACCTCAAGGACCAAATATTTCAGCTGATTTTTATTTATTTATATTTCCTTCAATCTGAGTTTAAAAATCAAACAAACAAACAAAAATGTTTGTTTTCTTGAATTTTATTTTCTCAAGACCTTCAGCTGATCATCACCTTACACGATGATGAGCAAAGTGTCAGAGCGATCTCCTACTTTGGAGAAGTAACACAAACTTCTAATGCACTGCGCAAAGAGTTAATGTGGCGATAAAGATTAATCTGTGATCAGTCAACAGACAACGATCCACCACTGTGAACACGAGTTTACAGCTGTACAAGCAGCTCAGAAAGCAACATGCTAAACTCTTTAAACACAGTCTCTAATGTGAACAATAGCAACCTGATCAATAGCAATCTTGGACAAAAAACATCATCAGTCACACGTGATGTTCCTGGACAACCGTCTCCAGGGAGGAAACACAGCATTTGGTGATACCCATGGGTTCTAGACTTCCAGCATGTGCTGGGTCACTGGTGCTCATTGATGATGTGACTGTTGATTGAAGCTGAAGGATGAACTGTGCAGTGCGCAGGGTGACGCTCTCTGCAAAGCCGATCAGACAAAACTCCACAGCGCAAATGGATAATGAGCCAAAGCACACTGCAAAAGCAACCTAGGAGCTGCTCACAGAAATGGGATATTCTTCAGTAGTCAAGTCAGTCAACAGAGCAGCTTTTCAGTTATTAAATACAACTGAAGGCAAAGAGATCCACAAACAAGCAGTAACTGAACATGGCTGCACTAAAGGCCTAGGAGACAGTCTCTAGAGAGGAAACACAGCATTTGGTGATGTTCATGGATCCGACACTCCGGGCAGTCATTGACTGCAAAGGAGTTTCATCCAAATATTAAAAACTATCCTCATTAATGATTTTTATACTTTATACAAAGTTGTGCTAGTTTCTGCAGTTAATTTCTGCAGTTAATTTGGAACCTCTGGAAATAAGAGACTGTGTATAATAGCGGTTGTTGCTCCTAAACAGTTAAAACCCCAAACATTAAAGCTGCATGTCAGTCATTTAAAAATCAAGTGTGTCAACCTTGACAGTGAGGAACCTCACTGTGGCTGTTAAAGACCTTCTTTATGCTCTCCTCATTGTGTGCAAATGTGTGCACAAATGTGGACAGTGTTAGAGTGTTGGACATATCCTACAGGAAGAAAAAGGGGAAATCTTTAATGCATTACTCTTGCATTACCAGTGACCAGTTCTGATATGATAGCAGAAACCTTTCTTATGATGGGGATGAATTCTGTTACATACTCATAATGACAAAAACAAGCAAAGGGTTTGAAGGATCAGTGACAAGAAAGAAGAAAAAGTCTTACAGAGACCCTTTACTGTGAAAAAAGTCTACTCGACTCACTTTGAGTCCTCACTTTTTACCTCCAACATGACAAAGATGAGCAGGATCAGCTCACTTGTCCCATCAAACAACCAATATCACATAGCCTGAAGGTAAGATGGCGCATCAGTGATAGTGCACATCAAGGGAGATGACTCTTTGCCTGTTAATTGGCCCTAGCAGGTCATCTCCACTTGGCTCTTGTGTGACTGGGATAATATGCGAGCTGGATTTAATTCTCACACTTTTTGTTCATTTGATTTTGTGCCAAAGCCCAGAGAGGAGGAGAAGAAGCAGAAGAAGAAGGAGAAGAAGAAGGGGAGGATGAGGGGGAGGTTTTAATTGAGAGGGAGTGTTGGTTGAAAAAAGCCAGAGAATGACTGGAGGTGACACATGGAGAACAAGAGTGTGGATTTAGAACATGAAAGGCAGGAGGGAGTGCGGGCGGGGTGTGAGGATGACTTGGGCCGACCCGTCGGATTGAAACACCAAGAGATGAAGAGTGACTCATCTGAGATAAAAGAGGGAAGAGGAGGCTGCTGCTGCGACAGCTAATGAAGAGAGCTCCTCCAGACGCTCTTCACATCCAGCGCTCATTGTTTATTGATGCCTTGCTCCAAGCTTCAGACCAGAGCAGACGATCGCTGCTCACCCATTTAGGGGCCTTTAGCATAAAGCAACGATTTTTAAAGGCTTTTCTTCTGCTGCACTTCAAAAGCGGCCTCGGTGGCCCTGGTGTTGCAGGAAACAAGACCTTCCATGTGTCCGGAGCTTAGGGGTAATACGACTCACTGCCACTGTCACCAAATGTTACGATGCGAGAGACTTTGATGCAGCAGAGAGCGATGAAGAGCCTCCTGCGAGGACTAAACAAATACTCCCTCAATTGCCTGTGAAAGGGAGAAAATTAGGCCTGTCTGCTGAAGTGAGAGCAGTACATAATCAACTGGAAGAAGTGGGAAAGGAGGTAAATGAGTTCTTGGCTGAATTGATATGCAAATGAGAGATATTTACATGACCTGCTCATACCAAGCGAGAAGAAGACTTACACCACAAACAGACACTTTGTCCAAGAATTTTTCTGGGTCACTTCAGTGATTAAACACAGACAAGCTGCTCAGCTGCAAGAGGAATCACTTTAATATCTTTGTGTTTGTCACATCTACAAGCATGCATCCATTCATGTACAGTAACAAGGATTTGTAAAGGTTGCGGTTATCGTGACCAGGTGTTCCACCTTATATGGAACCGCTCAGTGTGTTTTTCTGCTGCTTCTTGCTCCACATTTTGATGTTGCAGATTCTGCCACTGTAATTTTGCTATACTGATATTTTTCATTTTGATATACTAATATGAACAAGGAACAAAGAGGGTGGAGTGCTTCATTACAGCCTGCATCCAAACCTGTATGGGTGCAACTTACAGACAAAAGTGCGTGCTGAGTAGAGCTCAGTAACAAACGAATAAACCATTAGAACTGAAGGGTTATGTTAGCTATTGATGAAGACATGTTTATTTCTATTGTGAAGTTGGTCCACATGGACATTAGAGGAACTGCAGTTTTAGACAAACTATGACTCAATGTAAGTACGGGACAGTTATTCTGTTATTAGAAAAGAATATGGATACGTTAGTGCAACCTAACAATCATAAAACCATGAGAATAATTTTCACTAATAGTTTGACATGAATGGAATCCACCACAGATAAAGTACGCAGACATTTAACACAGCACCATCGCTGCTTGATGAGATCTCCGCCTGAACTTGAGGATTTGTTTGTAGCAAAGTAAAAAATCCTTCTGGCCTTGTTTGAACACTCTTGAGTGTAATATGATTCCTTATCAGAAAACAAGGCCCATTGCTGGGAGAGTGGCTGTAGCTATTTAGCATCCCCAGAGAAAGAATCTACTTTTTGTTTGTGACATCAAGATTTTCACTTGGCACTAATAGCACCGCTAATCAGAGCCTGCATTTCTGTCCCAAAGCCCCCTTCTGGGTTAATCAAGCCTTGTGCAGATTATGTTTTCATAAACTCTCTGACTGTTACAGCATGTTTGACAAATTATCAAATTAAATATTACAAATGTATCCAAGAAAGGTCTTATGGAGGGTTTTTTTGTTTATTTTTTTTTCTTGAAGGCTTTGTTCAAATGAAATATAGACAAGATCTAAAACACTAATTTGGGAGGTTAGTGTCGGTTTTTGAACAGAAAAGGTTGCTTGTACTACAACATCTTTTAGACTCCAGTCACACAGGCCTAGAGATCGGTCAGTGACCTCCATCTCCTACCACCTGATCACCACCAGTTGCTAAGGAACCCGTCATTTCTGGCAACATTCTGCTAGCTAGCTAGAAATAATGTGACCGTTTTTGGTCCAGCACCTTTCTTTGTGACTGATTACATGCAGCGACAGTCGGCAACTACTCACCAACTGGTTGAAGATTTTCCCTAGCAACCAGATGTTGTGACCAAGGTCTTAGCAATAAACCACCCACAGTTCAGGCTAACTCAAGTATGCAAAGGTAACCTTTCCAGGCGACCTATTCTGCTTCCGTTTTGTTATATTTATATAATGTCATGTGCCGTAGGAGTGCATGGGTGGTGCCCCTGTTTGTGAGAGGATTTCCAGGTTTTCATCCCCCAGGGTGGGGCCTTCAGCGCCTCACCTGTTCCTTGTTTCCAGGGCAATCAGCAGGGTCCTTAAGCCAGCACAGCCTACCACGCTCCGCCAGTTTGTCCTGCTACCATTGGTGGTAGGTACGACTCCTTGTGTTCCTCGTTCTTGCTCGTCTGTCTCGTGTGTAACTTTGCCATGTAGATTCTTCAAATCCATCTCTTGTTGTTGTCAGGGTTCCTGGGTCGGTGACCCAGTGTTTTCAGTTTTGTTCATGTTCAGTTTATTTTGCCACTTCCATGTTCTCACTTCCTGCTTTTCCTGTGTCAGCTCGTCTCGTGTCATTAGCCAGATTATGTTCAGCTGTGTACTCACCGGTCTCTCATTATCATCCTCATCAGTCTGTGTATTTAAGCCCTCTGTTTCTACTCGTTCACTGTCGTGTCATTGATGTTATGTTGTCGTTTCCGCCTGCGTTCAGTCAGCCAGCCATTCAGTCAGTCAGTCAGTCAGTCCTTTGTTCATTCAGTCAGCCGTCCAGCCAGCCATTTCCTACCTCTGTTCTGTTTGTTCACTCCATCGGCAATAAACACCCACCTTCACCTACCTACCTGTGAGTCCAGCATTTGGGTCCTCCTCCTCTCATCCACGACACAAATCTGGACAGTTGTGCTACTCAGCAGCGCTGGTCTGGTTTTGTGGAACTACACCAATCAGTCTATTAACCAAAGGTTTCCTACTCACCTGGTTCATCCTGCCTGTGTGTCTCTCTTAGATCTCTCCTCCCTCTGGGCCCCTCCGTGCGAGCTGGTTTTCACTTGCTACGGCTCCTGTTAACATTCTTAATTGAAACCCATGTTCTAGCCTGAGTTTTGCTCCCTTCTATAAATAAACCTTGTAAATAGTTCATAAACTTTTTTGAGTCTGCTTTTGGGTCCAAACCTCTCTCGAGCCTCCAGTCTGTGACACATAGGTGCGTTAGGTTTGTAGTTGTAGTTGTAGTTTTTGGATAGTGAATAATTCTTGTTGTATTTTTGCCTCTGTACACCACCACTGAGAATTTCAATTCAAATAATGACAATCCAAGAATAAAAAAAATAATATGGAAATGGTCATTTGCAAATCAGTCCCACTTTACCAAAACAGTTCCTCATTGGTTTGTTGAACGACACTAAACATTTGTAAATCCAATATCATAACCATTTATTTGATAGTTTCCTATATTCAGTTTGAAATTTTACAGGCTAAACCTACTCTATGATGTTTAGAACATTATAACATTTAGTTGTGGATGAAGTATAATCCCAGCTCAACAACTTGTATTAATAATAATAATAAGTGGATGACATACAGTCATAGGACTAATAATGGCCACTGTTCTGCTCTAGTTTTACTTTTAATACAGTTGGGCAGGAGTGCAGACTTATAAGCAACATGTACTTAGAGTGGCCATTATGGATAGCAGGTCTAGCAAAGCCTTTATTGTTGTTTGTTTTTACTGTATTCCATAAATATACCATCTATAATTCATCAGAAGAAGAAAAAACTATTTTGGTGTTTTAAAGGTCTAAAGGGATGTCTGAATAAATATTTAGCTAATAGATGTATATGCATAAACACGCCTACGCACCAGCTCACTATATGCATATTTGTTTAAGCACATAACACTCAAAGCTCTGAACGTTATTCTCAAAGCCTTCTGCTCCACCTGCAACAGTTTCTGCAGTAAATCTTCTCATAGACAGGTTACCTTACATAAATATCCCAGATAAGGCTCACAGAAAAGGAAAGTGTTTTATGCCATAAAAATCCTGAGACAAAAAGAAAAGTCTATAAAAATGAGGGTTGGGTGACCTGAGATAGTTTATTCTCACACACAGTCATCTGAGCACACTTACTGCTAAGTCTGGAGTTCTAATTAAAATCTAGAGCTGTTCATAGTTTTTGCTGTATAGGAGAGGAAGCTGCTTTTTATACAGCGAAAAAAAGTTCCCAAAAAGTCAAACTGAGCCCGACTTCCTCTTGTGTCACCTTTGCAGTTTTTCCAAGGTGGTGAAGCGCAGGTTAAAAAGTTAAAAACAGCACAACAAACAGTCGTCACTGGTGCAGCTAATTAGCAGGTTCCCCCCAAAAAAGGGCTGATATTGAATGAGACGAATGGCTGCCTGCGGGACTGGGGTGATAGATGGATGACACCAACTCCCTGCGGCAATGGCAGACGCTGAGTTGAGCGGGGGGGGGGGGTGCTGCTGTCATCCTGAGGACAGCGGGATGGTAAACAGGTCTGTAGGACAGCCTCTGGATCTGCAGCTGTAAGTCCTGCACCAACCTCATTGTGACCATATACAGCTAGCGAATGTGCAGATATACAATGAAAGTTAAGGGCCAAAGAAAATCTAACACCTGAAACTCAATTTTAAATATTAGAAGAACATTGAACCTTATGCAAATGTTAAGAATGCACATATCACTAAACCGGTCATTAATGCTGACTTCATGCATTGCACAGAGTCTGCATGTTGCCTTGAACAGCTCTAAGAATTTCAATCACAACAAAATGATTGTGACTTGTTCAATCTACAGAAACACTGCTGAACAAAGAAGTGTGGAAGTCAGCAATTTTAGCCATGCCAACAATGCACGTCAAAATTCTCATAGGACCAGGTGATGCCTGCTCGGGGTAAAGCTTTGAGAACTGTGTGACGTCATAGTTGTGAAATTTGAATTGCTTGGAATCCATAAATATTTCCATATTGCTTCCACTGTGTGATGCCGCAGTTTTCAATAATCTTTTACTTTAGCATTATGTTTCACTTTTTTGGTTATACTTGTTATTAATGGTGAAAGTATTTTCCAAACCCTCTGACTCTCATCACCTTGTGTCAAATACTGTCATCCTGTCAGAAGCTGCTGGCATCACAGAGATAAGCAGCAGGTGTCCCTTGGCACTGGCTCCTTACAGACTGGGTGCAGCACATTTGAGCGCAGAGATAACTGTAGCTCTTTGAAAGAGGACTAAGTCTGCATGGCAGGAGACTGCAGATCGTAGTCTGTTTGAGAGCTTTGTGCTCTTATTTCACTGTTTTGCACTTGCTTCTTGCTTTTCCTTATTCTTGGTGGTTAGGTTTAGACCTTTACCTCACAGTCTAATTCTATGGTTTCGCCATCATATTAAGCCTGCACAGTGAAAAGTGATGTTTAGTGCATTCAAATGTGACAGCAAGGAGACTTTTTCAAGCTGACAAACTGGAAGTGAGAGACCACTTTTAGAGGTAACCTTTCTATACATGAAAGTGGCAGTTTGTGAAATGTTTTTTCTTTTTCTTTAAGAAAATAGTTTCATTTTACTTTAAGTCTAAAAACATTTCTGTTACACCTCAGCATGATGGGGCGTATTTAGCTTCTTCCATGTTCTTTCACAATTTCAGCAAGAGCAAAGTATTTTGAAAGAGGTCAGTCATGCAGAGTTAGCCATTTGTTAACTGCAGCACGACGACTTGTCTTCGTTAAATAAGACAAAACGTGAAGTGGAGGAGAGCAGAACAGCGACATGAAATGATTGTTGTCTATTTCAAAAGACAAACTTCCATTTTGATTGCATCATAACAAACTGGTGCATCAGCTTTCTCATTTGAAAGTGTGATCAGAGAGGAAACACACATGTCTAAGCTCCTCATTAAAAATGGAGCTGTCAAATAAATATATGAAGGGGAGGTACTCAATCATTAGGCAATAAACACAATGTTAAATCCACACACACACACACACACTGAGTCAGTCTTGGGGGGGTCTTTCCTCAGCAACCTCTGACTGTAAAGCTCTTTTCATGGTGGTGAAGCTGAGAGCGGCAGGGTGGAGGTTTGGTTCATCCTCCCGTGGAATTGGATTATTTCTGGATGGGGAGAAAATTCCCTTTCCTCCCTCCTCCACCCACAGCCCCCTCCTCTCCGCAGAGACGGACACGTGCAGTTCATCATGGAGATACACCCGCGCTCTGCTGGCGTCTGTGGGCAGGAGGGGAAATTCAGCTTGTGCTATGACCTCTTTGTGATACCTGCAGGTTTGAAAAATCCGAGGTAGTAAAGAAAAGAAAGGTGTTGAGGATTTATACACACCCAGAAGCCTTCTATTCTTCTAGCCTTCAACTATAAGGAAAGAAAGACGAAAATACAAGCTCACTCAATGAATTAAACTGGGAATTTGTTTCATATTGTAACCCAGAGCTCTCAGCATTTTCTGCTTGTTGCCATAATTTTACACACTGCATCAGGTCACATCTGCAAGGTGAGCATTTACAGTTGACTTCAAGTATTCCTCGCCCTGGTTTTTTTAATTACTTATCAGAACATTACTTATGTCGACTAGCCTGGAAACAGCTCAGAAGCTGGAGTTTTCGTCTTTCGTGTGGTAGATTCATAAATAGTCGTCCATGAGAAAATCCATGAACGTACTAAGACTAAATATTGAATAACGTCAGACAAAAGTAGCACCATGTGTGCTTGTTCAGCGTCTGCAGCTTTGCTGCTGTTAGGGATCATTTTATTGTTTTGTAGCCACATGCTAAATAGCCACATTTGACATCACCTTTAAAGGAAAGTGTTGTAGATTTTGGGAGCTACAGATTTTGTCTAAATGGTACAGTTTGCATTCCAACCAGGTGAAAATCTAGAAAAATAAGGAGACATTAACTGAAATGAAACCTCAGATGGGTCAATAGTGACTGGATGTTAATGATTAGCGCTAGAACTAAAGGAGGGGTCACACCTTTTGACCCCATGGTATTTAAAAAATTGTGAATCTCTTAAATTAAAACCCCATCATCTCATATTTCATGGCTTTTCCTAAAATGAGCTTATTCATCAAATACTGAATTTGGGTGTGTGTGGGATCAAATACATACATACACACACACACACACACACACACACATATATATATATATATATATATATATATATATATATATATATATATATATATATATATATATATATATATATATATATATATATATATATATATATATATATATATATAAATGAGCCCTTATAGAACTGCTGGGGACATCATTTTGACCCCACACAAATTAGTGTAAAAACCACTACTACAGCACACTGCAAACATTTTAACTGAAGGCTGACGTTTTTTCTGGGAAGTCCAAGTATCTTCAAGCAAGACCGTGCTAAACCGCATAATGCATCTATTCCAAACAGCATGGCAGCTAAAAAGTTTACATTTCTTCTGGACTAAAAAGCTGAAATAAGGCTTTTTTGTCACTGGTCATTTTGGGACAGCGTAATCTGTCTGTGGACTGGTGTGTAATAAAAAGACAAATAATACAGAAACGATCACCATCAGTTTTTCATGGGAAACTGGTCTCACTGACTGATAGAGCTGTGCAGGAAAGTGTGACTTTATCATGGTGGAAGCAAGACAGTAAGACAAAATTCATGACAAAGTTTTCCAAATATCTTCTTTTGCTGCTGGTTCAGTGAATTTTGATCAGAGATGTGATGAATGAGGAGTTTTGGCATGTCCATGTCTGCCATCGGGTGAACAAGGGCAACGTGGTGGTTGTTGAAATGGTTTTGTGAGCTTTTAGCTGAGATTCTGATGTATTTGTGGATACCACACGTGTCTATATTTAAATAACAGATCTGCACAGCTGCAAACATGGACCTGTGAACTTTTTAAGAAATGTTGCTGTCATAAAATTCAAAATAAGCTAATATTTTCCTAAAAATGGTCAACTTTCTCAGTTTGAACATTTGACAAGTTTTCTATGTTCTATTGTTAATAAAATATCGTTTTATGTTATATGCATATCATGACGTTGAGTTTTTATTCAGATTTTATATTTCATCCAAAGGTATTTGGAATTAAGGGCGTTCAGCATATGAATGAAAACGCAGTCAACTTTTATGTACCGTATCCTCTTTTAGATCATCGCTTAGATTCTCATTCAGGGCTCTATATGGATCAGTCCCTCAGCATTTGACACGGCAATTTGATACTCGCTGGCAAACATAAAAAGAAAAGAAAGAAAGAAGAAGAAGTATCCAATATCCAGCAGAGAAACACATATTAGCTCAGGTTTGGTCATATTAGTGTTAAAAGCTTCACAAAGTGATGGCTCAGGCTTTTAAATCAAATATCCTTAGCATTTCAAATGTTCTTCGTACTAGAATTATCATTTATAGCTTTATGATCTAACTGAGCGCACATCACCATATCTGATATTGGAAATGCTGTTGTGTAAACAGCAGGCAAAACCTTCCTCTCAGCAGAGTAATGAGCTGGGAAAAAAGAAACTCCTGAAGCCTTCCTCCTGTTGTGTATTCAGAGCACGTTGGAGTAAAATAAGTCAGACAAGTGTAAAATGTCACTGTACAGCTTTAATCTGAGGCTGAAAATGATCCTAACAAATGTCAGCATCAGCTAACCTTCATGCTGAGTGGAAACTGCCATCTGATCAATTACATCCTCAGGCCTGCTGACCTTTCCCATCATTTGTTTAAAGGAGAATGCCATTTGATTAGCCCTAATTGGTCTGCTTTAGCTGGCTATCGTTACGTCGCTGTCGTTAACGAGAACGTCCTTCGCTTTCTTTATGCTGCGACTTGAACCAACAGGTGAAGATTGATTTCGGAGAAATGACCTTAAATGACTCCATCTGATTGGTCAATTCAGAGTATAATCAAAGTCAAACATGAGAGGAAACTGCGGCGCGTTGAGTAAGTTCAATGCTGTTTATGAATGTGGGTCCCCACAAGCGAAAAATTATCATTTACAATTTCATTTAATTATATTAAACTAATTTCAGCATATTGTGGAGCTGTTATTGTATTATTAGATTAGTTCTTATTTTTATGTAAATTATTGTTTTTATGAAGTTTAGTTTCAGTGAGTTTGCAAAAGCAGATTTTTTGTTCAGGTTCAGTTTTTGCTGTTTAAAAATGTTTGCTTTCAAGTTCACATGTGCAAACGTTTTTTATTGTTTTTTTTTTTATATAATTATAATATGCTTGTTATTGTGCAGGGGCGAGTTTAAGAAGTTCAGAATAGATATTATAACACAAACAACTAACTCATTTTCCAGTCTCAGTAAAAAAAGATGAAGAACTTCCCTGATACAACAAATCTGTGATTCACCAATGTTTTCAGACATAAATTTGTTACATTATGAACAACTTGTTCCTCAGAAAACCTGTAATGAGTAATTGTGAGAAATGAATTAAATGTGTAACAGTATCAAATCACATGCAACTTTTTCACACTTGATCTGTTTTGTTTATGGTTTTTAATTCGGTGAGTTTCTCTTCTCTTGACTTTTTTCATCTTTTGCTACTCTGTAACTCAAAATGTTTTTGTTTTGTTTTTTCATATTGACTTTGATGTTCAGACTTGTCCCACAGTGACTGTCTCACATGAAACTGTATTTAGACTCTTTGTTATTTGTATTTATACTTCTGCTTCATCACTGTTTTCTCCACTTCACCTCCAGGTAGACATGTTGGAGCTTTCAGAATGTAACTAACAGACATAAAATGGCAACAACTAGACTGGCTGGTGCATGCATTTCATGGATCTGACACAAATTTAGAATTTTGTGTGAGCACTCATTTTTTTGAGCACATTTTGAGTACATTTCTACTTTTGTAAATGGGGGAATAAACTTTCTAGTCTAGACTTTCCCAGCAACCAAGTTTTCAAATGTTTGCTGGCTTTGCCCCAAAATAAGAATTCACTAGCTGGGCCCACGTCCTCATTTTAGGTTTGACAGCATTTTAGTAGGTAAAGTTAAAGCTTTGACATAAATTGAGCTGCGGTTTGGGGAAGGCCTCGAAGGGGACTGGCAGATTCCCATGCACTAAATAGAAATGAAGAAGTTAAAGAATTGTGAACAAGGAGGGAGGGTGGGGCACGTAAACGAGAATGAACATCTTGCAGAACTGGGGGAACCTAGATGACAACCGGAAGGAGCGTGTTTGGAGGCGTGGTCCTGCTCCTGAAATTCCGATACATAATCTCCATTTAAAAAGAGTTTTTCCTCTTTTTATATGGAGGGGTCGGTGCGTTGGTGGTTCTTGGTGTCCGGGGCTGGGCGCTCAGGTATGTACCAGCTCACTCCCGGTGACTACTTGGCGGGGCCTGGTGCCTGTTGCTCGGTCAGGCCTCTTCCGGGGCAAAGGGGGTCCTCGGGCCTCCGGCTTCTGGGCCTGCGGCTCAGTTCACTCTGGCACAGCTGGCAGCTGGCAGAGCCGGCGGGCACGCCACTGCAGCCCCCTCTGGCTTCTGCTCCGTGGCTACTGGGTGACCCCTCATCTGGGGCTTTCCTCAGCTCTTCCCAGGAGGGTGGCACGGATGCTTCTCCAGTGGTCCCCTTGGGCTCTCTCTCTCTGGGGCCTCTGGATGTCTGGGGCCTGGATCTCCTCTATGCCTGCTTCATGCCCTGGGGGACAGGGCTATGGCTCTCTACATCCTCTAGCAGACCGTTACATGGGGAAACCTTTTGAATACAAGTGCGCTGATCCACACAGGTGTGCACACGGGTGTTCACTGTTCATAGACATAAACTACACCTTTATTGGCTGCTATTTCCAAGCACATTATGCGCTGTCGGTCCTACGTGCTGCACAACAACATTCAACATTTCGTATTTACTGCTGTTTACACTTAGCTAGATTAACGTGATGGTGTTGTGTTTAGTATGTTGCTCTGTTTTTTTTGCTTGTTTTCTCTTCTTTTTCTCTCAATAGGTGATCCAGGAGATTTTTTTTCTTCTTTCTCTTTTTAAGTGCCCTTTCTCACTGTCCCTCTTCCCTTCTGTTTTTCTTTTCCTCCATCTTTCTTTCTCCCTTTCCTATCCCTCAGTCATGTCTGTCCTGTCTGTAACAACTGAAAATAAAATAAATAATAACAACAAAGGTTGATCAAATGGACCAATACGGCTGATCATTCTGTAGATGCGGTTGGAGTGAGTCTGGGGGTCGTCCAGGGAGAAGCCGGAGGACAGCAGTGCGGTTTCGAACAGCAGGATGATGAGGTCCTTCACAGCCTTGTCGTTCTTGTCAGCCTAAGCCTTCTGCCTGAGGATTTACTTTGCCATTTGGCAAAGTAAATCCACTGGGTATCCTTGTTGGTCTTCAGACAACAATTCTGACGGCTGAAAAACCAAAGGGGACAGGCAAAAAAAAAAAAAGAAAAGAGTTTTTCCTCCCTGGCATGGACAGTTACACAACTTTCCCACTTTGTTACCCACTCAACATGATCAACTTCTCATGATCAATAAACACCTAATTCACCGAATGCACACAGTAAGCCAAGAAAAAAAGACACCTGCCTACACCTTTATTAGATCGATAGTTAGATAGATAGCTTGGTTCTTGGCTCTTTTATAGTGTAGTAAGTGCCATGTCTGCCCCTTTTATAAGGTCTCTACTTCAGCAAATACAAAATCGGTGACACAGAACTAAAATCTAAACCAGGATCATCTTGGTCCGGAATGTCCTGCTTCCCACACTTGTCAGCTTTCTACTGTCTACAAACTGTTAAAAGCAAAAAACATTCCTCCAAATGCTCGAAAACGTCACGTACGTCTCATGTGTCCTCTGCAATGAATGAATCCTACTGAAATACAAGCAAGAACCTCTGTGGGTTTACAGTGTCATGATGAAATTGGTTGAAAGACAACAAATTTACCCTTGTTTGTCCAACTGCCACGCACGATATCTCAAACGCTGATAGGATTAAGACTTTCATTTTTCTTCATTGTAGCGCAGTAATGCTATTCTGCGTTGTCTCCAGATGCTTCTCTTCAGAAATGTCGTGAAACAAGCTGACTTGATTTGGAAACAGGTTGAAATACTCGAGTGCAGAATAAATGAATGAGCCAAAATGTTTGCTTGTTTTATTAAACAAGAATTTTACAGTCTACGTTGGAAAAATTGACATGTTGAGATAAGGAATATGATTTGGTAAGATGCACATTTTCTCGCAGTGTCCCAGAGATCTGTGTTTGACAAATTTAGGGAGTTGATGCATCTCATTTCAGCTGAATTCCAACATCTAAAATGACTCTGATTGGCCCAGTGGGGAACACCAAATACAAGCTCAAAACAAGCGTCATATTTGTCAGTGATTGGCCCTGGTGGTGCTGGTGAGGGGTGGGCTTGTGCTCGCTGCAGCTTGGTTTTCACTACAGCTTTTTTAAAGCCACCACGCTGCAGTTCATCCACATGTCGCCAAAATAGAAATTATTCATGTGTTGTGACATGAAATGTTCATGTATGCCCACAAAAGGTTCTGCATGTGATGGCACAGATGCCAAAAGCAGGGGTAAGAAAAGAGGGGTTCTTTACTTTGTACATAAAATCAAAAATATAACAGGGCCCTTTCACTCTGAAAAGGGAAAGGAAATGTCACTTTATGGAGGGAAATGTGCAACTGCCAAAAGGAGAAAGTACACGCTCCTTAAATGGAAAAGAAAAAGGTGTGAACTGAAAGACGAGCAGACTGACATTTGCAAGTATTTATTATTATTTAGAAATAGATCAGAGACGATAGTAAGAGAAGAGGAACGGAAGCCTAAAAGTAAAGTAAATTATTATGAACAAGGGCCGTAAGGTGCCAGAGAATAAAGTAAAAGGCTAAAAATAGGAAGCAGGAAGGAGTAACTGAGAAACACTATCAGTATACCCAGATGGAAGAAGATCCCATTCTCTATCTCTCTCTCTGAGGGTAAATGTTTAAATTTTATGTACATGCTCAATGTCAGCTCTGAGGTCACGAGGGCTAAAAATAAAATCTAAAGTCAAACACAACTGCATGAAAAAAAAAAAAAATCAAGAGTTTCCTCCAAGATGTCTGCATACTTATTTACACTAAATGCTATTCATTGTCTGCTGTGTGTTTTATAACGTCACTCAGCGCTGGGGTCAGGACCAAAGTATTTGTCCCGTAATCTGTCTGCAATCTACTTCAAGCAGTCAACTCTGTGTCATACACACTAATGTGATTCTCTGTGATCATCTCAAATACTACATACGACCTCCCGAACTACCAGTAAAGCTGCTACATTTCCTCCCATCTCTCATTTTGATGCATTGCAGCCTCCCGTTTAAACTTCTCCAGCACCTCAACATCCAGCTGCATGCTTCAGGAGGACCATACACAGTGTAACAGGTAAACATAGATACCATGATAACACTGACAACATCCATGACAACAGTTTCATTTTGAAGCCTCGTATTTTGCCATCTTGGTTTTACATATGAGATGTGACAAGGAGGGGTGAACCTCCTGCTCACTGCACAATGATTTTTCAGTTACATGTTGTATTTGAAAAATATGATCATAACCAAGACTTATGTAACCCAGGTCCCACGTAGCTATGGTAAAGCTAGAGTATATAGTACAATGAGACTGGGCCTGGGTTCGTAGTGCTACTAATAATGATAACTGATACCCTCTAATTTAACTAATAAGGACCACCACAACTGTATTTTACACAAATCTATCCCTCACCGGGTATTTATTTAGACAGCAAAGAAATTAATATAAACAGTTACTTTTATAAAATGAATTGAATTAAAATAAACAAACAAAAAATACTGTAAATGTGACTACATGGATTATAAATAAAGATTATCCACACAAAATACCGCTTTCTTAGGTGCCAACTGTTATTTCAGTTACAACAGCTCACACCTTTAAAATGGATGAATTTCAACCTTTGATAATAACTTTGATTAAAACTACACACTTACTCAAATTAAACCAAATTTGTAACAGTGGGCCCACACACACACACACACACTTTAACCTGTCCACACTACACCTGTAGCACGGTGCTTGTTGCAGGCCTGATTCGAAGTTCGGGTGCGGTGAGGCCTAAAACTGATGGCCGCTTCACTCAAACTGAGCCATAAACAAAATACGTGCACTTTAGTTCCAGTTAGTACTCACGAGTCCAATGAGTTTGTTAGTGGGGCAATCAGAAACGGGCAGTTAGTTCACCAGTAGTGAAGACAGTCAGGGGTAAGAAAACAGTCAGGGGCGAGGAAACAGCCAGGGGTGAGAAAACAGCAGGGTCCATCCGGGCAGAAACCTCTCTCTCCCTCTCCTTTCAGAGCGTCCCTCGGCTTCTAAACATATTTAAACACTTGAGCTACAATACCAAATGCTATCACATAACGATTTAGCATTAGCATGCTTTGACTGAAAATCACAGAGCTAAACATACAGCATGGCATCACAGCACATAACGCGGTAAGCTGCGCTAATTAGCAAGTCGCTTGTTAGCATCATATATCACGCTATTTTATCACTATAACGAATAGTTACAGTACAAATGTCAAGGCACACAGTCTCATTTACCTCTTGCAGATCACAAATAAGTAATATCAGGACCACGGGTAGTCGACCTCAACGATACACTTAGATGCAAAATCCACACCACGTTTGCCTTACGACATCTCTCTCTTCAGACTTAGCTTCTGTGTCCGCTCCCACAGATTCACACAAACATTACCACTCGTCCCGCCCCCATAGCAGAGAAGAGTGACATTGACTGGCTCGTCAGCACAACAACCAATGACAATACAATATTGAGATAACTGACATTAGATGGGTAAATAAACTTAGGTTACACCCCAACATATTTATTGTGCACAGAAAATGAACTCTAAATCATGAAACCCTTATATTTATTGGACTCTTAACTGTAAATGAAATACATTTGTACCCAAGCATATGATTTTTAAACCTTTTATCAACTATTTATATTTTAACCATTTCTTATAACAGTAGACTTTTTCTTTATACTGCAAGCCCGAATAATTGCAGACAGGGCTACACTTACAAAATAGACAATTTCTTTTATTCAATATGACCCAAAGTGAGTGACTAAAAAGGAAAGAGTTTGTAGAGATCGAGACAGCGAGCAGTTTTCTTCTACACTTCTAAAGGAACAGAAGTTGTTTTTTTTTTGTACTTCAAAAAGAATTCAGCTCAAGGGCACTTCAGCACTGGCTGCAGGCTTTCTCATTTCTCATTTCTCATTTCCAGAAGCAATGTCTGTCTTTTATGATGTCTATGGAAAGGATGTTACTCATCATTCCTCAATTTCAATTTTTCATTTCAAGGAATTAAGGAGCTGTATTTTTGAACATGAATTTCAAACTGCGTCACTTTGGGACTCGACTGGTGACATTTCACTGCAACACATGAACAGATGAGAATGCAGACTGAAAAAAGCCTTAAGAGACCGAATGGAATAATGCAATAAAGAACGGGTGGAGGAAAGAAGCCAAAAGCAGGGAGATAACATAGGAGGAAAATGTGAAGTAAGGATGTTAAAACAAGAATAATGAAAAATGAAATCAGTTATCGTTCATATGAAACAACCTCAAGAATAATGAAAAACGGAATAAGAGAAATAAGACAGAAGTAAACATGGTTAAAAACTGAAATGTATGGAATACATGCAGAGCTTGAACTCTTTGACTCAGCATGATAAATCACCCAGGATTCAATGGGACGTCAACAACGCGTCCCAGAGCCTCAGTGCTACGGCTGCAGCATTAACAGGAGATTGATGGAGATGTACAGAGTCCTGGTGTACACAGTCTCATGGTCTTTGCTCTTCACCCCACCATCCATCATGATTCGAAACCTATACACTGCTGCATGCATGTACACACATCCATCAGGGACGCAGTCAGGAAGAGTAAAAGCAGGAAATCAGTTATCGTTCATATGAAACAACCTCAAGCTGAGTGTCAAAAAGAAGAAAAATAAATCGAGAAATGAATATTTTAAGTCCCCGCCAGCCTTCGTCTGCTGATGAGAATCATTTCAACATCATCTTCGGATAAATTGAAAGTTTTCAATAAAAGGCTGCAAGGTTATGAAAAAAGTGTGGTTAGAAATATCTGCTCTTTTTTTTTCTTCCATACATTCATGGTCAGTGTTAGCGCTGGTTGGTCACTCTCTTAAGATAATGCATCAGCTGGCTACTTATGAAACACAGGCCTGAGCACTAAAATGAAGAAAGTCATACTGACTGAACACAATACCTATAAAACATTTAAAACGCTCTCACACTTTTACAGCTATGTACTTCCCAATGGCGCAGTCACCTAGTTGTAGCTGCTAGCTTAATTAGTGCTTACATTCACTATCAGCTTCAAGCTAACTGACGCCTGAATCGTCAGCGTGGCTGCTTTTTGTTAAAATGATTGCCCAAATGCTGAGTCTAAATTCTGCAGCAGTTTGCATGTCACAGATCAATTACCAACGATGTGTATCCTAAAACTAGACGATAACGTTTCTGTTAGGATGGTGCACCAACATTTTGTGCTTCAGGTTTGACTGCTAACATGTCAAGATTGGCATATTTTAATATGTTTGGTCTAATTAAAGTTTTAGAACCACCAACAGCTTCGTCAGCTTCAGTGACTGTTTGTAGCAACAGCGAAGCTAGACATAAACTACACCTTTAATTACAAGCTAAAGTAATTTAAAAAATCTCTGTTATGACTTCATTAAAAAGCTCACTCTGGACAGGTGGCCAGCCCATCAAAGGGTCCACACAGAGACACAGTCAGCCACACACTCACTTAAAGCACCAATTAACCTGTAAAGCATGCATTTTGTTGGGGGGAGGACGCTGGAGTACCCTGAAAGAACCCACGTAGATAAAAGGAAAACATCCTCCACACAGAAGAAAGCTTTCAAGCTGTGAGTTGACAGTGCTAGCAAGCAGATGCACAGTGATAAATAGAGGCAAAATTTTGTAAAAAGTCTGTAATTGTCCAAAAATGTATTAACCTAACTTTTCTAGTCTCTACCGGAAGATTCAGACCAAGAACCTTTCTGCTGTGAGTTGTTGATGCTAACTTTTACAACATCATGCCACCCAGTCAGTGGGTTAAACAAGCCAGCAGTTAAGCAGACCAGTCGACCAAGATTTTCTTTGATTGACTGCAGACAGTAAATGTACAAGGAGGTTTCCAACAACAAACTTGCACCTATTTTGTCTTGGGATGCCAGTTGTTCTTTTTCTTTCATATTTGTGCCAACAACTTCTATGATATGTTTTTTTAAACTATCAAACTCTCACAGTGCTTTGCTGAGATTTGAAAGATGCGTATTGACTATTTGGACAGTCTCTGCAGCCTGTAGTTACCCAAAACACACTCTTCGGCATAGCTTTGCAGAAATCTTTCTGTCTTTTCAGGAGCATAATTCAAGTATAGGAAACAGCTTCTGAAATCATACAATCTATAAACACTTGTTGTTTGTGAGATGAAACTGTTACCTTGGACTGTTGTCATTTACTCTCGTTTCAGACCTTTGAATTGCTACCCACATCTCTGATTTGTTTAGGGATAGAAAGAGGCTTTTGTGTAAGTTCAATAAGAAATATCCTGTACCTCACATCTGTTTCCAGTCCACAGTGTTTAATCAAGCCCTGCTGATCTTTCCTCTTCTACGCTTCCACCTTGTGAAACCCACCGCATTCTCAAACTTGGATTCATTATTCTGATCCAGCGACCTCTTGTCTGCCTTCCCCAAATTCCCATCGATTAGGTCATTACTACTCTAAAGTTCTGCCTCTCAGACTCCCACACTCTTCCAAGACGAGAGACATTTAATGCCTTCAAAGCTCTTAACTGACAGAGGATGAACTAAGGGTCTATCAAATTCGTTTCATATCATGGGCCACATGAGGCCAATTTGATCTTAAGTGGGCCAGACCACCTAAATAAAGTATTAGAAAACATAGTGGAAAAAACTGTTTCATATTTTATCTACTACATACTACTGCATAACTGACAATGGGTGATGGCTTTGTAAGGAGACAAACCACAAAGCTGACCAATATACAGTCCAAAATTCGTTGGCAGGTTAAATCCTTTTGGAGGGGCCAGTTGTGGTCCCTGGGCCATATATTTGACACCACTGTTCTACACTGTCTCTGAATGTCTGAAATTTAGACAGCTCTTGCAACATTACCCACTTCACTAGTGCAAAGTCTTGAGAGTTCTGCATTTCCAGTCTGTAGGATTGTAATCAAATCAGCCAGAATGCCTGGCAGAGTGTGTGTGTGTGTGTGTGTGTGTGTGTGTGTGTGTGTGTGTGTGTGTGTGTGTGTGTGTGTGTGTGTGTGTGTGTGTGTGTGTGTGTGTGAGGAGTCATACAGCGCAGTTCGAAATGTCAGGGCTCGATTGATTTCTTCTCCCTCTGATTAATTCATCTTGCACTCTAATGTTCTGCATAGAAAATTGTTGAATGGCATTCAGCGAGATTAAAACCACAAACAGCGCTTTTCATAATTTGACAGGTGATTGGCAGGAGGCAGACTCCTGGTTGATTGCATCATTAGGGGATTTTTTTCCCCCAAAGGGGAATTAAAAGCACCATCAGCCTTTGCTACATCCATGTGGCCTCGTTGAAACACTGCTGCTCTGCCTGTCAGTTCACTTAATAACTCTCTCACACACACTGTTTCCGAGTGTGAACATGGACTGTGAGTGCTGACTGATTGTTCTTTGGTTGTTTCATCATCTGAAAGAACAGATACTCTTAAATTTAAAAAAAATAAATCATGAGAATCGTTAAATAAGTCATTTTTTAGCCATCTTTGCAAGATGGTCCAGATTAAAATCTCAGCAGCTGTTAAATGGATCACTATGCAATGTACACTTGATATACATAGCCCTAATGAATAAATCCTACTTACTTTTGTCAAACCATGATTGATTCACTGAATGATCAATACGCCAAAGTGATATTTTTAGAGAAACATTTAAATACTATTAAATCAATACTACTTGATTGATTCATTAATATGGCATTTAGGGCTGAGATTTATGTCCCCCTTTCCATCCATCCATGCACATACACAGAAAGCTAGACAGAGAGCAAGAGACAACATATATCAACAGACATGAAAACAGATATGACACTGTGAAATGCACTATACACAGGTACACACACACTCAGGTCTTTATCACCAGGTTCCACATTTATTTACAGTGTTCCCAGACTGAACACAGTCTGACAGCTGTCGGTCCCAGCTGATTTCCCTCTTTTCCGCTCCTCTCCGTCTCACTATAAAAAGGGAAGGAAACCATTATCAGTCCAAATCGCCATCAGCTGTTCTCACCGGCATCTCCAGCACCGCCCCGTTGAGCCCACTGCACCACTCCTCCCCTGCAGCCGCGCCCAGGACCACACCTCCGCCACAGACACCAATTAAGTCATATAGAGCATGAAAGGATGCCCTGCAGTGTAGGTTGGTTGTAAAGCAGCTTACAGAGCTGGATGCACAGAAGGGTATCAGCTGAACATCCCTCTGTTTAGCCCCAGTTACAATGTTTTTGTAATAACTGAATATAATAACCCATTTAGAGACCTATGTACACGGTCTCCTTTGGTGTCCATGAAATAATACTATTACATGACAGTGGTCGAGTCGTCTTTAAGACAACAGCAAAAGTCTGCGTTAGGTTGGAGAACAGTGGAATTAGCAGGCTAAAGTGGGGTAAAGACCTTTAATTTAACAGTTATGGACACCTATTTTCATCCAGGACACTTTTTGTTACTTTCCCACATCCCCTTGACCTTTTAACCAATTATAACAAGCGGGGGCTTGTCCAGAATCTCTGACAAAGGGAGTTTGGAATTAGCAGTATTTGGTTTTTGACTAGTTTGCTTGTAAGTGGTGACATAGTGCTACCTTTGGAAAACAAAACTTCCCAGTGAAGTTAGGTGAGTGTCCAGCTGGACTCTTAAGTTCTTCCTTCGGGCACTCTTTTAT
This sequence comes from Rhamphochromis sp. 'chilingali', assembly GCF_963969265.1. Lineage (NCBI taxonomy): Eukaryota > Metazoa > Chordata > Actinopteri > Cichliformes > Cichlidae > Rhamphochromis > Rhamphochromis sp. 'chilingali'. Next base: position 11,466,134 of record NC_137940.1, on the reverse strand, counting down.
TGTTTTGCCTTTCTTATTTTTGGAGTAATCCTGGGAGGGTATAATATATCTTCACTGATTTAATGAAGGATTCATGCTTTGACCATCAAACTGCAAACTGTTCTGAAAACTGTAACCTGGCATACAACTGCCTAAACATGTTACTGAACATTACGTTGATGCAGTCCGCAAGGACTCTGATTGGCTTGACTGAATCTGTCATTTCCCCCACTACATATTTCTGGATACTTGGCATTATGGGTGAGGGGTAAAAACAGATCCATCAATTAAATAAAGCTTTTGCATATGTAATAACATTGTACATACTGTTGTTTTTGCTGATGCATGTTTGCTGTGTTTTACCATCGTCCTTGTAAACTGATCATTTGCACTTTGTATTAATTTTTGCATGACTTCCAAATGAGTTCTGGAGTGATGGTGGTTGTATATCTAAAACACTAAAAAACACATATTCCTTCTGACTAAGCAGTACAATTAAATAGGGCCAAGTGGGTCCCCTAACAAGCACTCATCTGTGATAATTTGGGATCATGGGTAGTTAGTGGATAATCAGAAGACTTAGTAGATAATAATAGGGCTGTTCGATATAACGATATATATCGGATGACGATATAAAAACGTCTATCGTTTCATTTTACGCTATCGTTTGTTTCGTGGTGTCGTAAAATAAACTGTTTATAGCATTATTTTTATGTATGATTTCTATACGTTATACATCAGATAAAAACTTTGGTTGTAAGATTCAGATAATTATTTAATAAAAGCTAGATATTTTAAATGAGATGCCCCCCTCTCCCTGTTAATGCCCCACCTGCCTCCCTGGCAAAGCTTTGCTAGATCCGCCCCTGCACAGTTACCAGCTCTCAGCTACACAGAAAGGATCCTGGTGTTATTTGTCTCTCAGAAACAGTTCATAACTTCCCTTCAACTCATCCATGTCACCTAAAATGTAAACCTGTTTCTCCATCACGTGTTCAGCTCTGATGATTCAGTAAGGACATCTCCTGGTTTCATCTTCATGTTTCCCTCTCACCACATATCCAAACCGATATCATGACCAGCAGCTTAACAGCTGTGGCTCCAGCAAACATCAGCTGATACTAGAAATTAATATTAAATAAATTCTAACAACAGCTGATCAAGCTTAAACGTGCTGCTGTTGTTTAGCGCGACAACTGCTGGTTTCCTCTTTCTGGCTGGTTGGCAACTCTACTAACAAACCTTATGAATAAAATAAAGTTCACTATCAGTAATATAGCACCCACCCAGCTGTAGAAACTCCGTCATGCTAGCTAGTACGCAGTAACTGATGGTAAAAAGTCAGCACAACGAAAATAAACTACACCTAAACTTGGTTTATATAAGTTCAGTTCACCTGACACTCGGCCGCCTCGTGTCTCTGTTGTTATAAAAATAAATAAATAAAAATATAATAATCGGCCCATAAAAGCGAAAAATCACCATCGGCCCACCGGGCAAATGCCCGGTATGCCCGATGGCCAGTCCAGCTATGCCTGTTTTTATGGGTTGTGGTTAGCAACAACGACGCTTGTTTATGTTCCACATAAACCTTTCACAATAAAGCTCAAGATCCTGTTGAGGCTTTTCAAAATAAACTGAATCACGTGAAAGAACAGATTATTTATGGATGAGAAGTAAAAAAGAGCCACCAGGTGCTAATAAATAAACCTTACGGTGTGTTCACACCGAACGCGATGGACGCGAATAGAGCGTCAGGTTTACATGTAAAGTCAATGGAAAGGCGCGATGACGCGCGATTGCGGGTCCCGCGAAAATTCGGAAGCAGATTTGCGTCGCGAAAACGCCAAAACGCGTGAAACGCGTGTCAGTGTAGCGCGTCTGGCGCGTTTGACGCGCGAATAAAACCACGCGCGTGAGTTTTTGTGTTGCACTTTGTGCATACGCGCGTTTCGCGTCTACCGCTCGAGTTGGAAAAATCTGAACTCCAGCGTCAAATCGCGCCGCGACAACCAATCAGGAGCCTGGTGACGTGGCTGTTACCTAGGTCAAAGGGGCAGATCCAGCCAAAGCCTTTCATACTTCAATGGAGGGGAAGGCTAATCAATGCGGTAGCAAACAACTCGGAGCTGTACAACACCAGCTGCTTTCAGTACCGAGACAGGAATAAAAAGGACCGAGCTTGGAGGAAGATATGTGAAGAGATCGGGCAACCTGGTAAGTTCATTCATTTCTCTTTTGAAAGTTTTCACTGACCCGGGGAAGCCGCACAAAAGCTAGCAAGCCACCGCTATTTTCCCACTGACGTACAAATACCGTTCTGCTTTTATGCATGTTATCATTTAGGAATATATTTTATTGTTTATTAATAAACAGCACACAGTGGTCCCGCTGTTCATCCGTCACTGCTTTGCTTTTTCGCTGATTTTTTATTGCACAGTACAGCATTGCATTCTGCAGCCTGATTGACAAATCTCCTGCGCTTGCCAAATTTATCACGTTTGGTTTTGATAACCATCGCGTCCAATAGAAAAAACAGCACAAAAACACCCATAACTATGAGCCTCATTCGGAAATAGACACCTGCACCGTGAGGGAAAAAGGCGCACGAAAGTGGCGGGCAGATGAAGACAAACCGCGGCATAATAATACTTTTACGTTTTGCAATCTACAAAGGTTTGCACTTTGAGAATCAATTGTGAGAACTGTGACCAGGGGCTAGTTATTCTGAGAACCCCTGCAATAAATGAGGGACCACTGTCTACTCTACGATTATTATATCCAACCTGTTAACATTTAATACTGTATTGATAGAACCAACTGATTCTGCAGCAGAGCATCCCCAGTCCCTGAGCTCCTGCTGCTGCACCCACAGATATGTACAGCAAGCACTGATACCTTTTTAGTCGGTGGGATTCCCTTGTGATCACCTTTACTAAATATCTACAACCAATCTGATTATATCCTGTTATTGTTTTTTTTTTTTTCAATGTTGAAATTAAAATCTAGTAGCAGCCTTCTCATTTCTTTGTGTTTTGTGCTGTTTTACAGGCCCACAGAGGAGGACGGCTCCGAGGCAGATGAGGGACGGGTCCCAGGACGGTCCATCGGCGGTGGAGCTGGCCATCCTGGAGTCCCTGAAGAGGCCACACCAGTCTCCAATGGAGCATTTCCTCCTCAGCCTTGTTCCTGCTCTGGAGAGCAGCTGGTCCTTTTAATTCCTGTCTCTCTGTAAATTCTTATATTTTATATATTTATGTTTAATGTTTTTCTGTTTGAGACTTTTAATATTATTTTAAATAAATGTTTATAATGACTAATGTCTCAGTTCTACTATACAGCAAATGTTGGCACACGACTTCACACATGTAGACTTTATTTCATATTATACTAATGACAAAATATACTGATACAGTGGGATGCAGAAGTTTGGGCAACCTTGTTAATAGACATTATTTTCCTGTATAAATTGTTGGTTGTTACAATAAAAAATGTCAGTTAAATATATCATACAGGAGACACACACAGTGATATTTGAGAAGTGAAAAGAAGTTTACTGGATTTACAGAAAGTGTGCAATAATTGTTTAAACAAAATCAAGCAGGTGCATCAATTTGGGCACCACAAAAAAGAAATGAAATGAATATTTAGTGTATATCAATGTGTGTGTCTCCTATATGATATATGGGGTGCCTTTGTCTGGATGTGCTTCCCATCCAGAGCTGCACAGCACAGAGGAAAGTTCCAGCGCTCCTGGAATCCCTCTGTGATGGAGCGCCAGTCTCCAGGTGAAGGCGCAGCCATGAAGTCGTCCACTAGACAGTCCCAGATGGACGTCGCTGCCTGGGGGGTGATCTGGCACACCGTGGACACACCAACTCGAAAACTTAACGCGATGGTCCTGAAGGAGTCCCCGGTGACAAGGAACCTGGACAAAATTGTTCAAAATTAGTATTATGTGTGCTGCAGTTACAAAATACATTATTCAAATTCCAAAATACTTTTGTGATGTCAGATTTAAATCACAAAACATGAATCTTACATAAAACATTTTGTAATTATAAGGATAATTACAAAATGTATATTAGATAATATCTAAAACAGTTGTGTTTTGTTTTAACTTTAACATATCATAATTTGATTGGTAGCAACTTTCACAACTACAGTGAGCCAATCACTCATAATTCCCAAACATGTCAATCAGGTAGGAATGAAGTAAGACATTAATAGAAATAAAGAGTTGTATGTTGACATGTAGCCCTTTCCTTGCTTAAATCATTAATATTTTTGAAAAATTAATCTGTGATAAGACAGCTTATCAAGATAGAACCATGTAACTAGAGATGAACCAAACTGTTCACAGTTTTATCTAACTCTGTTTTAATAAAGGCTGTGACCCCTGCTATAGAGTCTGACAGCTGCAGGGATTATATACAAATATTCAACTATCCCAGAATTAAACCAGGTCTAAATAAAAAGGAGTGAGTATCACTACAAAGGTTAACTCAGTGGTCCTAATGCTACAGTTTGATATCAGCAAACACCGAGCGCATACATTGATGTGACACCACAGCCATGCTATCATTCAAACACTGATAACAGCATAAATCGAATTAAATCGGGACTTGATGAGACCTTCTGAGTATCACTAGAAATATTATAAAGAGTCGTCTCTGTACCACAGTTTGCTTTCAGTAAACACCAACAGCATTCACTGTTAGCATAGCACATCCATGTTAGCAGTGTATAACTGGATGGATTAGCATATTAGCACAGATATCAATAAAGGACTACCGTATTAAATAGTTTTACTAACCTCAGGCAGACGGACAGGCGCTCTGCAGGTGGGATTGAGCGTCTGTAGTTGGTGTCTAGGCGGGCAATGCTGGGACCGACGAGGGAAAGCAGGTCCTCAAACTGGCCGACGGTGATAGCGCTGGAATCGGCCGTCATCCAGGCGCAGCTCCTGGAGCAAGTGGTGAAACTCACCAAACTGCTCATGCCTCTGGAGGACCTGATGGACCCAGGTATGGCGAGAACGTCTTTTACGCTGCTGCTCTGCTCTCCACAGTACATAGAGAAGGGAGACTCTCTCTTCAAGCGCTAGCTCGATAGCTGCCATCTTGCAAAACCAGGTCTGGCACAACTCCCTCCCACATTCCTCCCACATTTCCGGTTCATATTTTGACGCGCGATGGATTTTTCTTGGACACGCGTTGAGACGCGAATGTACACGCGTCAAATTAGGGGCGTTTGGGGCGTTTTATTCGCGTCCATCGCGTTCGGTGTGAACACACCGTTAGGCTCAAACGTTAGAACAGGCTATTCCCCGCAGCACGCCGTGTAATAAATACTCACAAAGAAAACGGCGGCCGTTACAACTTATGTCTAAAAATGTATAGTTTCATACATCGGTTAAAACACTCGACTCCAGCAACATGACACACAGCTGGAAACACTTCCCGCAAGTCGAGATTCACAGAATTTACAGAAAATGTCACATTTTTGTGATTTATATCGTTATCGGGACGATCGAATTCTTATATCGGGATATGAGATTTTGGTCATATCGCACAGCCCTAGATAATAACTAGACAGTTTATTCTCCTACAGTTGTTAAAAAAAACATGATTTGGAAAAGAAAAAAAATTTGACAGCAAAAGGACAATTATTTTACTGTCCATGTATATACACAGTTCAGGCATAACATTACGACAACCTGTCTAATATTGTGTTGGTCCCTCTGAGCCATCAAGGTATGCACTCAACCCTTGAGGTTTGCCGTGGTATCTGAAGCAAGATGATAACAACAGATCCTTTCAGTCCTGTAATCTGTGAGCTGGGACCTTCAAGGATACTCGAGTGGACTGAAATCTGGGGAATTTGGAGGCCAAGTCACACCTTAAACTAGTTGTTGTGCTCTTCAAACCCTTCCTGAGTCTTTTTTACCTTTGTGTCACCTTACACAGCAAACTGTGATGTTCTGTGTTTTTGATACATTTCTTTCAGAAACAGAATCCATTTTTTCTGCAGTTTGAGCTACAGTAGTTCGTCTGCTGGATCGGTCCTCACTCTCCAGGTGCACCAGTGAGCCTTGGCTGTCCATGACTGTGTCACTCATTCACCTCTGTTCTTACCTAGGTCCACTTTTGATAGATACTGTCTACTGCAGGTTCACAAAAACTGCAGTTTTGGAAATGCCCTGAACTGGTCACCTAGCCATTAAAAATTGGCCTTTTTTCAAACTCACTCAAAACCTTACGCATGCCCATTTTTCCTGCTTCTAACATCAACTTTGAGGACAAAATGTTCACTTGCTCCCTAATATATGGCACCCCCAACAGGCCTCATGATGAAGAAATAATCAGTGTTATTCACTTCACCTGTCAGTAGTCATAATGTTATGCCTGATCGGTGTACGTTGAGTAACTGAATGTCGTCAGGACTTTGAAAGTGTACAAAATTTTTATTAATTTAAATTTAAGCTTTGATGGAGCCATAAGAAAGTGTGTTCTCACTTTGTGATGACAATCTTTCTAGCCGTAACAGTTGTTACTGCATGAATTTATCTTCCAGTGTTTGATCTGTCTCACATCATCTGTTAGATTTTAGACCATCAACATTAGATGTTACACTCTAGAAAGTCACAGTCCAGTCGAACATGTTCATAGTCTCAGTGATGACACCAGCTTGTTTATTTAATGTCACATGGTACCTTGTCCACATGCATAAGCATTCTTTGAAGTTTCTAACAGCATTGAATACTGAAGGGTTACCCATTCACATGCACATTTACAACTTCAACACTTTGAAACTGAATCTTAAAAGAACTTTCTGGCCTTCCCAAAGTAACTGGCAAAAATAAAAAGAGGATATATAAAAATAGAAATCAAATGATGAATGAAGTCTGAAACAACAAGATGGGATGAAAAAAATAATGGTATTAATAAGTTTATCACCAACACTGTGTACATCATTCATGAGATCATGGCTTATAGAAATGTAATCCTAAAAGCAAACCTGAAATCCATCTTGCTTCATGCCTTTTTAGGCATTGTCTCTAGGAAAAATATAGCTCTGTTGCCTCTTGTAAGTGCAAATTTGTCCAATAAAACAGGCTCAAAGGAAGAAATCAATTCACTGAACTTATTAGAGTTGACTGAATACAAAAATCTGCATTTATTACTTCATTCAGAATGCAGCAGGAAATTATACAGGTCTCATCGTAGCAGCTTCATCCATCATTTTTAACCATTTCCTCCAGCATGGAAGTAAAAATAATTTAACACACACACACTATCACATTTATTATCTTTAAAGGAATAAACAAGTCAAGCTGTTTTTGCGGTGAATGATTGATATCATTTCAAAAATCAGCTGTAAATTTTGCGCAGCGAAAATCTTCACAAAGAAATAATCACTTTACAAACATCCTCATTTCTTAAATGATACCCAGCATGCTTTGCTAAAACATTAATATATATTCAGAGCCAAACTGCGATTAGGGAAAATATGATATGTCTATAAGAATAACCTGCAATTTGTAAACATCCGCTCAGACGTTGTGCAGCATTCTCATCTATACTGCTGCTTGTGTAATTCCTCATTTATCAGTTTGAATAAGAACATGATAATACGGCCCGACTGCCACCATCTTTAGGAAGTTTAATCATTCATGGTGGGAAAATTGCTCCTTTATGTGCCATAAATATTGATTTATGCCTCATGCATATCTGGATGTGGCGAAGCTCACCAGGTCGCCCTCATTGTCCACATTTCAACGCTTTGTTAGCCACTCCATCTCATTTCTCCTTGTTATCGTTTTCGTTTTCTCTGGGATTACTGCATCATATTTACGGCAGCTCTCCCACAATTCTTCACTTCATTTTCAGATGACGAAGATATCAGCGGACGATGAGGCAGGTAATTCTGCCATCTGCTGTGTGCGAATGCTTTCTGGTCACTTAACTTTTTTCCATCCAAAATGAGATCGCCATCTCTCTACTGGTGGAATAATTCTCTCCTTCTGAACCAACACACTCAAAGGAGGAGGATGACAAACACATGCAGGTGAAAATATAATAACCCTTCTTTTTATATCTTTATGAACTTTTGATTTGTTTAGCGATATATTTGATCATAGACCACTGCCTTTGATATGACTGCCTTATGGTACCTCTTTTGATACATAAAAGGGAACATCTTTTGCTTTGCTGGCGCTCCTTGAGGCATTTCCACATACATTCTTATGAAAAATAAAGTTTTCACAGGATTGTGCAGTCCTGTGAAAAACGTACTGTTTCCATAGAAATTAAGAGTGTAAGCAGCAGTTCCAGCTCAGACTCTATAGGTCCCAGTTAGCAGGTGAAAGTTCAAATTGCTCATCTTGGCAAGAGAGCAAATATCCAAAATGTCAGAGTGTTCCTTTAATCACACGCATGAATACACACAAGATGGTTTTTAATTATGAATAACAAATGTTTAGAAATTCTCTGAACTTACAGACAGATAGCTGCGTCCTGGCTGCTGTTGTGAGCATGCGTGCTTAACAGCGTGAATGTTGAGTAAATACAGATTAATTCCTGTAAAATCCTACAATGGTTTAGTGGAGCTTTCTACATCACCTGCACCTCACTGCGTATCTTCAAAATTGTAGCAAATACGCATAGTGTATATAAAAGATGGCAGTAGACATTGTGATTTGAAGTGAGCATATTTGGACAAGAGGGTGGATTGTTACACACTAAAAACTGCTGGGTTAAAAATAACCCAAATTTGTAACCCAGTTCTGAGTCAAATTTGGGCCGAGCCAAGCCAGAGTTGTTTCAGTTCAACAGGGTTGGGTTGTTGGTTTGACCCAGCATACTGGGTTAGGATAACTATCCAACAATTGGGTTCAATTCACCAATGTTTAAAGCTGAGGTTACCAAAAATTGGGTTGAAACTCATAACCCATCACAGGGGTTATATTACAATTAATATTTGGGTTAAAACTATAGATTTTTTACTTATTAATTAAGCATATAAAAACTGGATAAAAAAACTACTTTTATTACCATGTGATACATAGAATATAGACAGTGGAAATAATACAAAATATATAAAACAATTAAAGTAAAATAAAAGTTTAAAAAATACAATTATATAATTTGTTATATTATATCCCTTTCTTCAAATTTTTGGTTACAGCTCAAAAAGTACATGTTAATACACATGAAGACAACATTTCATGTAAGTCTGACTGTTTTAGAACAAATTACATGTAACACGTCAGTCAATTAGTGACTTTGGATTATTTAAGGATTTAACATACATCAACACTTCGGAAAAATGGCAACAAAGAAACTCTCTCTCAGATCGTTTCATGCAGCTTTATGAGCAACATTTTACCCTTCCATCATTTGGTTCATGTCATGTCATGTTTGACAGTTTGAAGAAATTCCCAAACCTGGGCACATGACTTTGGATAACTTACATGAAAAACAAAAAATGCTTTGATGCAGCCATGAACAGCACCCAAAAGAGATTGGTGTTCCATTTAAGCGGTTCCATTTATTATACAAAAGCTTGGGAACAACAATGCCTGTCCCCCAGCGTAAAGACATATGGGTACACTGTTGTTGAACTGTGTAGGTACTCCGCCATGTTTGTCCCAACCTGATGGTGAGGGAACAGACATAAAGCAGGTTATTAGTGAATTTAAAGGTAGAGCTGTACATACCTCACTGCTAATTTTCACCAGATTCTTGTTTGATACAAACCCTCATTATAACACACTTATTCAAACAGATGTCTGCTTTTCATTGTAATTGTGCACTGTACTTTTACACATTACTTTTGAGGGTTTAACAGATCCTTAGTCTATGACAGGGGTGTCAAACTCAAATACACAGTGGGCCAAAATTCAAAACTGGAACAAAGTCACGGGCTAACATTAATATTTATTGAAAAAAAAATCTTCCTCCAGATATAAGGATGAATCTTTTCTTATGGACTCAAATAAGTTTTGCTGGAAAACTGAATATGGAACAAGCAAAGCATAATACTAAACAATATATATATTAGCTGTATAATACCAGTAGGCCAGCTCTAATAGTAATTTGGTATGGCTTCGCGCCAAATTTGGCCCGCGGGCCAGAGTTTGACACCTATGGTCTATGAGATGTTCCAACAAGCATGGAAGCTCTGCAAAAATTTGCTGAGTGGAACTGTCCCATTTGATCAGACCCATATTGCTCTATGGATGGCATGTACTGTATTGTGTTTTTAAAATAATATAACAACAACAACAGAGGAAAAAGAGACACAAACAAATGTAGCAAAACCAAAGGCAAACAAAACAATAACATTTATAAATAACTTAATAGCATAATCTTATTTAATCCCACCCCCTTCCCACTATTTAACAACTACACTCAAAAAACAGATTCAGGTCCTTCTTTCAAAGAACACATACAAATATTGTTAGTTGTTCATAAATGTAATTAAAAAATACCAAATTAATTTGGTTTTCTTTGTGGACAGGTCTTCTCAAAAGCGCCTTGTTTTAGAGGACAAATTATGTAGCCACCAACTTCTAAGTACTCGGAGCTTGTGCTAGCTTGATAGCAGCTAGCCAGCTAGCCGCCATGTGCTCAATGAAAGATGATCTCCTAAGGCTAACTTCATTCTTACTGTTTTCTTTTTATAATCTAAAAATGTGGCATTCTGTGTTTATTATTATATAATGCCATATTCTAGTAGAAATTATTGTTTTGAGGTGTCTTTAACAGCAATGTAGTTTACTGAGAGTGCTACCAAAAGTGAACCATGTGGCCGTAAGAGTAACTGCAGTCAGCACAACGTGCACTCCCGTGACGTTCAAACCTATTTATTATTAGAAATGATTTCTTTATTTATTATTCGCTACCGCCTAGATTACAAGAAAATGCTGTGTCAGGGGGAAGCGCTGGAAGGAGAGGCCGATGATAGTCGCCGGGTTAGTAGGGGAGGGCACTGGACAAACAGTGAAGTTTGGCAGTGAGTTTTGCATAATATGTTCCCCTCCAAGTGACAGAGCCCTGAAACCACCTATTTCTTAACCAAGGTATTGTTTCTGTTTTTCAGACCTCCTCCACTGAGGATGAACGGTTGAGATCCACTGCAGCAACTGTCATGGGTATTTACACCATCACAAGAAAAGGCATTCAGGAGCCAGAGGATGTGGGAGTTGTCATTGAAGGTACTACAGTTATGAATAACTGTGTGTTATCATGACATTCATCGTCTTCTTTGGACTGATTTATGCACTTGATCTCAGCTATCCAAATGACCACAAGTACACTTTGGAGTTTTGTCAGAAATTCTAAATGAATCTGGATGGACAAAAGCTCAGTGCAAAGATGCAGCAAATGAAAATGAAGATGTTTGCTTAGGCAAACAAGACTCCAGCACAAAATTCGATTTTGGCCTTTTTATCTCTTTTTTTCATAGCCCCGCAGGGGACATGGGAGAAAAAAAAATTAAGACGGACTTTTGCGAGATCTCGCAAAACAAATTCGGGATCTCGCAAAACAAACTCGGGATCTCGCAAAACTTTTGCGAGATCTCGCAAAAGTTTTAGCCGCATTCTTCCCGTTAGCTCGAAGCTAACGGGAAGAATGCGGCTAAAACGAGACCTACTACAGCCGGGAGGAACACCGCTTTCCCGGCACATCGTGCCTCGACCTCCCGGTCGGCTTCGAGCCGGCGTCTGAAGAATGCAGCTAAAAGTTTTGCGAGATCTCGCAAAAGTTTTGCGAGATGCCGAGTTTGTTTTGCGAGATTTCGCAAAACTTTTGCGAGATCCCGAGTTTGTTTTGCGAGATCTCGCAAAACTTTTGCGAGATCCCAAGTTAGTTTTGCGAGATCTCGCAAGATCTCGCAAAAGTCCGTCTTAATTTTTTTTTCTCCCATGTCCCCTGCGGGGCTCCGTATTTTCAGACTGTGACCTTTTTTTAAAAAACAAAAACAAAAATGGAAGTTTTCAATTTTTGTCTGCTATTTTGTTTGAACATCTTAGATGAACATCTTATTGTGAGTGATGTAACCTTTAATCTATACTAATATAGATGGATAAAAGGACAGTGGGAATTTAGCTCAAAAGTTGTAACCAGCATTTTCTTTTTAATTACTTTTGGGATTTTCTAAGACACAAAACAAATGTTGACAACTTTGGTGTCTTCCAGTGTTTTTAAAGTTGGTGTTCCCATTTTTATAAGCTTGTAAAAGTTTGACTGTCATTGGTTTTAGAAAAGTAAAGTTGAGAGTTTTTTTTAAAAATTAAAATACATCCGCTTTGGTAACACAAAAATGTTCTTAATGAAAACCTTTTATATATACATTATATTTGTATTATCATTGCGAATTTGCTGAAAAGCTACCTGCAAGTGTCACTTAAATATATACAATAATTCTTAAGTGAAATCTGATTTTACAAATTGCAGTTTGAAAAAGCAAGAACATACGCTTTCTTTTATACTGAAGGGACAGATTTGTTTTCAGTCTTGCCTAGTAATACAAAGGTGTGTCCTATTCAGATTTGATATTCATTTCAAATGTAAGACAGCACTTTATTGTTAGCACTTTGATTTTGTTAAGGTTAATTTGACCATGTGACATGGATGTTTATTCACAAAATATTCTGTTTCTGCTGTTAATTCAAGTGATTAAAATTGAGTTGAAAAAACAAATTCATTTTGTTATTATTTCAATAATTCAATAGTTAGTTGAACTTCATAAATTCAAATTAACAATGGAAGGTCACCCACTCAAATGATAAGACCTTAGATTGCTGCAAAAAGGAAAGGGGTTTAGAAACAAGTGTATCTTGTAGTACCAAGAAAAATGAGTCTGTTTTCTTGGGGTTGCTGTGGTGGTGAATTTTTCTTCTTGCCAGAATGAAGCCTCAGTTCCAATAAAACTCAGGTTCTAGTGCTCGGCCCAGACTGTTTCACTTTTCTGTGAGGGGACAACAGTCGCCTGGTTTGAGCCAAGTCTCAATGACAAACTAAATGTCTCATTTTTGAGAGGTGACAAAATTGTTGAGTATGAATGATTTAATAGATAAGGAACTAATGTTAATTGCATAAGAGAAAGGCTTAAGAGTAATTAGATTACTGAGACTGGGTGTACAAATAAGGACAACATGGATATTTATGTCTTGTAATCACCAGAACTGGTTATGCAGTTTACTATTACTACTGTTCTAGTAGTAATGGTAAACTGGTAAACTGAAAAAAACTATTTTTTTATTAAGTGTTATTTTTTTTGCCCTCTGTGTTCAGTGCAGTAGGATGCAGAAACCGGCTGCTATTATGAAAATGAAATGTAAAGCAAGGCTTATTTTCAAAGTTTGACCTTTTGTTAATATGAATTTTATTATAAGGGTATTATGTAATCTGCTTCTGACTCAGTGTTGTGGCAGAGAGTTCAGTGACTGTTGCATTTAGCAAACGGAAACTGTGGGAAACTAAAGTTTCTGCGAGATTGAGCCATGAGCCAGAGTAAGCGAGTATTTACACGCACAGATGATGTGACTGTACATCTCAGAAATATCCATTTTCATGCAACTATTTTCAAAACATGATATAGAGGAACAACAAAGTTTACTTTCAGGGAAGAGGACTTTCATGTTTGCCGCTGCCTCTAACTGGGACTTGCTGTCTTCCAGTTTTGTTGAACCAGTTTAATATTTAGAAAATTGGTACTTTTGTAATTGAAGTTTTCCGTTATCTATTTCAAGAATATACTCACTGCTGCTCTGGTTTCATATTCCCTGTGATAGAATATTGCCTGCATTTATTTGATCAATTTTGCATTATCCTTCTGATCTTATATGCTTTGATCATTAATTGCTTGCTTCGTTTTCATTGCTTTCATTTTAAGTTTGTATTATAGGCTTTGTAACCTCTCACTGCTCCATGCATAAGTGCTGTCTCAGCAGGATGCTCAAACCCTTTGCTGCAAGACAGGTTTATTTTTTGTTTGACCTTTGTTTGGTTAATATTTCCCATAAGTTAGGTGTCCGTATTTGTATGTTTGTGTGCTCACAGTCTCACACACACACCCTTCGACTGATCACATGTTTTTAAGCCGCAGCGGTGAGTGGTGGAAGGCCCACCAGGTCGTCAGCAGATGGGCGTGATGGAGGTGAATGGGAGCTCAAACCACGGCTGAACTGCAACCTGCTGTGTGGAGACAAAAGGCGCCCGAGGCTTCGTGTTGTCTGTTACCGTCAGCTCATCTCCCAGGTGACCTACCTCCTGTAAACCTGCTGTCACGTTTATTTGCTCCTTTCAGTGACAGTAGCAGCGGCGAGGGAGTTTGTCCTGGACGGGGGGCAGCGAGCCAATGAGCCACAAAGAAGAGAATGATGGATTCCCGGCCTCGGCTCAAACGGGGGCCGCTGTCACGGGGCTTGCGCGGTCATTAGAGCGAGTTCCAAACACCGGCAGCATCAGGATGACAAATCACAACAAAGTCCCAGCACGCCAGAGCTCCCTCTCTCTCTCTCTTTAAATCCACGACTGAACCAATGTATGTTGGACAGTTTCTGCAGAACTATGATTAAGCTGTCACCGTGGGGAGGCCAGTTTGTCAGCAGTTGGGATCTTTGCAGCAATTTCTTTAGACAAGTCTGGCTTAATTGAGTATCCAGTCCCAGAGCTCTCCTGGTTGGTTTCACTCCTGCCCGTTCCCTCGAGGCTAAACAAACCGCGGTGCTAGCTGGCTCTGGGTTTCTACAACAACATCAGAATTTGGCTCGCAACCACAGCAGCAGCAGCAACAGCAAGGCAGCAACGTCATTCTCATTCTCTCACAAAACGACCATCTGTAAGACTTTCTTGTTTGCTATTGTTCTGGGAGGGGAACGCAGGTCCTGCAGTAAACAGGACAGGTGTGGATAGCATTTGATTCACAGCAGTTCGGCATCACTGCTTTCAAAAACTTTTCTGCAGCGTGCTCGCATACTTTTTTGTCCCTGGAGGCCCTCCCCCCTCCCGCTGTTCAGTTGGATAAAGTGGAGGCGCCAGCTGATTGGCCAACCAGAACTCTCAAACAAGTCAGTGTTCACCTGTACTCTACTCTAGCCGGCCAATTACCCACAAGTCTGTGGGGTCCTTCGTTACCCAGAGGCCCAAGGGCTTCTTGTGTGCCAATGTCCTAATGAGCGAGCAGAAAGATGTGTTCCTGCTGCAGCCGATACTTCACCCTCCGAACGAGGAACTTTACTGAACACAGAAACCGAATCTGATCTGGCACAGAGCAGCTGCATGCATCACTTAAAGTAGAGAAGAATGTGTTACCTGAATTGTGCTGTCCTGATCAGTGCAGTTACCTCGAGCTACTGTGTGTTCATCCTGCAGGCACAAACAACCCACCTGCTTTCAATGACACTGTGACACGCATCTATAACATTCTTGGGTGAGGGAAGGAAATCTGAACAGCTGAATATATTTTAAGGTTAAGCTCAGTTAAAATGAACAATGTTAATATTATTCAGGGACTGCACATTTTTTTCATACTTTGCTACATTCCAGCCGTGCGATGGTGTCCTTTTTAGGAGGTGATGCATGATGTAAAATTACAGATAGAGGCTTTCTCCTGAAATAGCAACCTGTGGGCATCAGAATGAAATCATTTTGACTCTGTATTAAATATACTGGTACAACATGAAAAGGTCTGCAACATGTGCACTGCAATTACTGTTTCTTAACCCTGTACAGCCTGAACTGTGAAATAAGTGCCACATTTTTTAAACTTGACTGTTTATTGAACATTTTTTTTAAATGTAAAAAGGGAAATAAACGTGGATTTTTGCCAATATGGGTTTTAATTTGTATCATTTTTGCTACATCCAGTATTTCTGTGCATTACACTGCTCACTATAGCCCAACATGTACCTGATAGCATTAAAAACAATCACACTGAGGTCTCAAAAACTCATGTGTAAAACATGATGCACTTTGCATTATAGAGTTAATATGATATTATATGGTGAATCTCCCTATCCAAAGACTTACATATGTGTCACACACACAAGGTGCCCTTCGGAATCTGGTTTATCTCAATTGAGAGGTCTCTCACTCATAAAGGACCCCTGAGTATCATATCGTAACACACCGGGCCAGTCTGAGTTTTTACCTTGCAGGCTTAATGGTGTGCACGTGCATGCTTTCTTAAACCTGTTCATGTTGTTTTAGAGCCTTAGTAAAGTAAAAGGGGAGTGCAAATGAAACTACAGTAATCAAAGTGGGTCATGAACAGCAGTTTCCTGGTTGGTAAAATTGTATTTTACTCCACCACAACATCCCTTAATGCAGATTTTTGACCCTTTTTTAATAGACAACCGCTACCGCTACAATATTTCTGTGCAAAAGGACACCTTGTGTCTCTATTCTGGGATGCCGGAAGCATCTGACAGAATAGAGATATTGACACTGTGGGATGAAAATGGGTTGACATCTCCAAATGCAACCCTGCATTAATGTGGTTAGAATTCCTGAGTTGGGAAATTGTTTTGTAGCTGCTTGTAGATTAGAATGTGAAAACAACATAGATGTTACACACATGTATGACATTTAGTACTTTAGTGCACAGCTGTGTGGTGTATAGTTACTTTATGCTTCACAGGATTCCAGCCATTCATCCTCTTATCAAAGGGTAGTGGTGCATGTGAAGCATGGTGTACCCTAGTTTGTTAATTGATCACAAAGAGACAGATGACCACTCACACATACATCTACTAATTATCTGCTAATTGGAAGGTTGGTCGTTCGATCCCTGGTTGCTGCAGTCTGCATGCCAAATGTCTTTGGGAAGGATGCTAATCCCAAGTCACTCTCTGACGCGTCCGTCGGAGTGTGAATGTCCGATAGAAAGCACCTGACCTTGTATTTGATATGGCATGTTGTATAAAGTGCTTTGAGTGCTCAGGTAGAGTAGAAAAGTGCTATATAAGAACCAGTCTATTTGACTAAAGGCAATTTAAAATCACCAATTAACCTAACATGCATGTGTTTGGCTGTGGGAGGAAGTTGGAATACTCAAACCCATGCAGCTACACAGAAAGACCCCAGCCAGCCCGTGGATTTGAACCGAGGACCCTCTTGCTGTGAGATTACAGCGCTAATCACTGCACCACTGTGTTGCCTTACCAAAAATGTGTGCATTCCCACGGTGTTTGAATAATTTGGAAGAACAATCACCATAAGTATTGTAAACAGGTAGCTTTGCAAAACAACTTGAATGCTGATTGTCACATTGAGCCGTGAATTTCACAGTAGTGAAGTTTCTTCACATTAACTGGGGAATTTGTGTTGCTCTTTACTGATTTGGCCATCCATCCATCCATCCATCCTTCCATCCATCCATCCATCGCTGATGCTTATCTGTGTCTGAGAAGCCCAGGCTTTCCTCTATCCAGCCACCTCTTCCAGCTCTGCTGGTGGGACACCAAGGGATTTTCAGGCCAGGTGAGAGATGTAATCCCTCCTGGGCCTCCCCTCAGACCTCCTTTCACTTGGACATGTCATTTCACCTTTGAGGCGTCCAGCAGGCATCCTGGATCCTTTTCATGTGGAGGAGTAGCATCTCTGAGCCACTCACCCCATCTCTAAGGCTGATCCAAGACACCATACGCAGAAAACTCATTTCCACCACTCGTGTGAGCAATTTCATTCTTTTGGTTGCTGTCCAGAGTTTTAGCCATAACTGAGGTTGGGAATGTTGATTTTCTGGTAAATTGACACTTAAGCTTTCGAGCTCAGGTCTCTGTTCACAACAACAGATCAGTACAGCGTCCACATCACTGCAGTCTTTGCACATCTCCCTCACTTGTAAAAGAGATCACTTGCACGTCCACTTAAGTTAAAGCAGCAAACACATTTTCCATACATTCCCAGCAGGTCTTATGATCAGGGCTTGCTGGCTGTGTGGCCAACAAGGCCGTGAACTAAAGCAGATGGAGCTTTAGCCACAGTGGTCCTCAGACTCTGGAATTTCTACCATCTGTGGACTCGCTGGTTTCTTTAACAAGCAGATAAAAACTCATCTTTTTGATCTTGCTTTTGGGTAATTGTTTGTTCTTATCTTTTATCATTTTTTGTGTTGAAGCACTCTGTGATAGTTATCTTGAAAGGTGCTATATAAACAAAAAAACGTGCTTACTTTTTTACTAACTTAGTTCCCCAAGCATTAAAAATTCAAAAATTTCAACTGCAAAAATAATAAAATTTGGCCATGCATTGTGAGCTTTTGAAACAAATGGCCAATAGATTCAGAAATAGAAGAAAAGATAAATGTAATGAGGAAACTGATATGCTGATACTGAATGCACAGTAAGTTAAACATAACCCCCTTTTTTCATTGTTAACTCAGATGCCTTTCTTAAGTTTAGGGAAAGATCTGGGTTTGGTTCAACACAGAGAAGTCAAATTCAAATTCAAATTTTATTTGGCACACACACACAACCATACACAGTATGACATGGGGGTGAAATGCTTGTAGCTGTACAATGCCCGACCATTAAATGACAGAAGAAAAGTTTTACAATATTTACAATTTACTACAAAAATTTACAAATTAACTTAGGAATTTACAGTAAAGAATGTGCAAATAGCAGAAGAGATTATAAAGATAAGGATTATAAATTATAGGAATTATAGGATTATAGGAAATGTGTGGTGGTGCGTGTGGTGACGTGTGTGAGAGTCCAGTCTTATAGTGATGTGTTTGGGAGAGTCCAGTCCTACACCTGGTTCAGGCCCCGAATAGCCTGGGGGAAGAAGCTCCTCTTCATTCTCTCTGTTTTGGCCTTAAGGGAGCGGAAGCGCTTCCCAGACCTCAACAGTGAGAAGAGTCCATTGTTGGGATGGGAGAGGTCCATCATAATCTTCCTAGCTTTGGACTTGCACCGCTTGGTGTAGATGGACAGCAGGTCAGGGAGCTCTGATTGAATGATGCGTTCTGCCGAGCGCACCACCCTTTGCAGATCTCGTCTGTCCTGCTTGGTGCTGTTCCCAAACCAGGTGCAGATGTTTGACATCAGGACGCTCTCGATGGTGCAGGAGTAGAAGTTCTTGAGCACCTTCAGTGGCAGATGGAAGTCTCTAAGTCTTCTGAGGAAGAAGAGACGCTGACGGGCTTTCTTAACCAGGGTGTTGATGTGACAGGACCATGACAGGTCCTGAGTGATGTGGACACCCAGGTATCGGAAACTGTCCACTCTCTCCACTGGCGTGCCACTGATGATGAGGGGTTTGTAATTCCTCGCCTGCTTTGTAGTGAAGTCCACGATCAGCTCCTTAGTCTTGCTGATGTTTAGGAGGAGGTTATTCTCCTGGCACCAGGTCTCCAGGTTCCTAATCTCCTCCAGGTAGGCCGTCTCGATGTTGTCGGAGATCAGGCCCACAACAACAGTGTCGTCAGCAAACTTGACAATGGAGGTGGTGTCGGATGTGGCTACACAGTCATAAGTGTACAGTGAGTACAGCAGGGGGCTTAAAACACAGCCCTGAGGCACTCCAGTGCTAAGTGAGATGGAGGGGGAGACTTGTTTTCCTACCCTCACTGATTGGGGTCTGTCTGTGAGGAAGTTGAGGATCCACTGACACAGTGATGAGCTGAGTCCTAGATCCGTCAACTTGGTGAAAAGCTTAGAGGGAATTATTGTGTTGAATGCTGAACTGTAGTCCACGAACAGCATCCTAACATAATTCCCTCTGCCAGTGTCCAGGTGACTCAGGGATGTGTGGAGCAGGTGAGATATGGCATCGTCTGTGGAACGATTAGTCCGGTAAGCAAACTGAAGTGAGTCGATGGTGGGAGGAAGTGAAGAAGTGATGTGATCTCTCATCAGTCTTTCAAAACACTTCATCACAATTGAAGTCAGTGCTACTGGACGGTAGTCATTGTGGCAAGCGGGCTGTTGTTTCTTTGGAACAGGTCCTCTGTGACTTCAGATATAACAGAAGTTCTTGCCTTCGCCAGATGGTGAACCACACCTAAAATTAGTTGGGAAAACAATTAAGTTGTATATTTCATGGAGACAGGGATCCTTTGTAAAGCTGAAGAAGCCAAAGTAGGGTTTGTAGGGTGGAACGGTGAAGGATGGGAATGCTTGTTCTTGCTCTGCTCAGCAGCAGCGATAAAGTTTAAACAGAACAGATGCATGCTGGGAGAGTTTATCACAGCTGCAACTGCACCATCTGTGTCATCTCACTCTTCACAGGAGGTTTTCCATTATTTATCCTGATTTAAAGAGTTTCAGTGTCGAGCATCCCTGAACGCCGTACTCGCAATCCTCTGCAGCAAACAGTTTTCCATCTTTCCTTGGCTTTCATTTCATCCGTTTCTGGAAATGTGTGGATTTTCAAAACCAGATATGAAGTTTTCTACTCACATTAAAAACTGAACCATCTTCGCTTCTTTTGCATATAAAACTTCCTATGGCATAAATGATGCAGTAACTTTGTAAGTTCTATCATCACTGGTCCAAATAAAGGGAAATATTGGAGCCTGGGAAAAAAATATTCTTTGAACCATCCGTGTTTGCTGTTTTATCTGAACTGCCCAGGTCATTAACCGCTGCTCACATCAGAGAGAAACACACAGCTCTGACCGTTCCTCCGGCCGCAGAATGGCGACCGCGCTGACCTCAGCTCCTCCTCCTCGCCTCCGCCAATGTGTCATTTGGTGTCTGCTGCCTGGCGAGGGAAGGAAGGAGTCAGCAGTGGGAGTGAATGAATGTGTTTTGGCACAGGGGGAGTCAATAGTCTTGATTTGACCCGATCAATCTTTGCAGTCTTGCAGTCAAATTACCCCTGGACAAATTAAGCGAGGAGGAGTTTCCCCCTCTGCAGACAGGAAAAAAATACTGGAGAAAGTGTTGAGGAAGCAGATAACTGAGGAAGAGAGAGGAGGAGGAGGAAGGGTGAGAGAGAGGGGAAAGTAGAGAGGGAGGGGTGTGTTCAGCGGCTCCAAAGCTTTGACTCGCTCACATTATCACCACAGTACAAAGGGCCAAATATATTCAGTGGCTTTTCCGTGGCACAAAGCTGATTAGCAGAAGGTAGCCCCCATTGTGAGGAAAATCACTTCCACGGCTGTAAAGCAAGTGATTTCATATCCTTTTTTTATTTAAGATTACACAGCAAGTGCCTAATCAGCTGATCCTTAATCATCAGCATTGTGTCTCTTTGTGTTTCCTGTAACCTCTTGCCTCCCCTCTGCGCGACTGCCTGGCTCTGCCGGCTGACGACCGGGGTTATGAGAAACCGCCG
Source organism: Rhamphochromis sp. 'chilingali' (assembly GCF_963969265.1). Lineage (NCBI taxonomy): Eukaryota > Metazoa > Chordata > Actinopteri > Cichliformes > Cichlidae > Rhamphochromis > Rhamphochromis sp. 'chilingali'. The sequence goes on along the minus strand of NC_137940.1, from coordinate 11,444,853 downwards.
AGAGCCGGAATAGGAAGAGAGAGAGAAAACGACGAGAATCTCTTCCAAGATAATCGCCTTAAACAGCCCGGCTCTGTCTCCATCTGCAGCTGCAGTCTTAGTTTCTTCATCTGTTCGCATATCATATTAGAGCTCGTAAAGGCCCGCAGGAGGAGGAAAGAGGGGTGAAGATGTCAGTAAGAAGAGGTAAGGAATCAATTATCAGTTCCTTCCAGCACAGCAGTTAAGCATCATTTAGGAGATCCTCCGACCTGCAGACCACTGGTATCACCTTGTTGCTGTTCTTACCACAAAAACACGTCTCATTTTATAATCCTGTACTGATGGGAGTGGAAACATGTCTGAACTTTAAACACATATGTGATAGAGCAGTCATCGTCAGGTTGCAAAACCTTTCCTCAAGCCAGAGGAGTGGAGACTGACTGCGGAGATTTACTTTTGTACTGCAGTGAATGAGATTCTCGGTTTGCCATTAAGTATTCCCTTCTGTTACAGATGGTAAAAAATTAGAGTGTTTCCCATATTAATGGCTTGTAAATGTTGCAGCTTTTAAGATTGGAGAGTCTGATTATGTTTGCATTTAATTATATGGTCCAAGAAGTTTGTCTGCAGTGACACATGGGCACTTGTTTGGCTTTCGGGGGCCAAGAAAGACTGATGGGAGCCTTAAGAAACATTGTGCATTTTATGGTGCTTGATGTGAATGAGTTCTACAAGCCTGAAACAGAAATAGAGCAACTCCAACATGACTTAACTGATAAATCCTGCATAAGGCCCAGGACTGTATATAAAAGATGAATGTAAGCACTGTGGCATCACCCACTGGTTTGTGTTACATTTTTTAAATCTTAAAACTTGCGACTTTTGGATTTTGTCATCTTAAATTTTTGAAACCAGATGTGACGAGCAAGGAATGCAGAGACACATATAATAATGTCACATATAACAGCAAATTCTATCATCCTTTTTCACTAAAGGGTGGCGTAATTTATCAAATGGGCATCATGTTTTATGTAATACAACCTAAGATGAACATATGAGCCCAGAAGCTCATCAGGAAAACATTTGCTGACCTAAGAGGTAAAAGGAACATTGGGGTTGTTTTCCCTTTTACTTCTGTATATTCTCCACTCGCCTTAAAACCTGAGTAGCTGCCCCCTGCTGGCCATGAGAAAGAATGTGGATGTTTGACACTTCTTCATTTGCTTTACCTTTCAGGTTAAACCCATCCTGTGAGTTTTTATGAAAAACATGGTTTCAATCACAGGGCCATTGTCAGCCATAGACAGGAGCAGACAAACACAGTTGGAACACAACATCACAGATAAAAATACTTTAATGGGAGTGCTTCCTGCTTTCTGAAAATAAGAATGTATTTGCCTTCATTCTAGTCATAGCTGACTTAAAAAAAATAAATGATCAAGTTTATTCAGGCATACTAGACTTTGTCAGGGAGATTACATGGAGCTCCTAACAGAGTAAATAGTCGTCTTAAAGCATACAAAGAGAGAAGATGATGTCATTAGTGGTAAAATGTTTATCACAACCAAAAAAACAAAAAGAAAGAACCTACTGTAAAATCCGCATTAACATTTAAGGCCTGGATGTTTAGTAGCCTTTATTTAATAAATCCAAAAGGCTTGCCTTTCAGTTCAGTTTCTTTTTTCTGCCGCTGGATGAAAAGTGGGACGTGGCCACTGCCAAAGGCTTCTGATGTGGATGGGTTATTGTTGTGGAACTCCAGGAAGCATCTTGCCTTCAGGTCGTTGACATTATCTTTGCGAATGGCATATTTATGTTCTGCTCATCTCTCTTGCAAATGTCTTTTTGTTCTCACGGTGAAAAAAAAAACAGGTTTTTACAGTAAAAAGTCTTCTGAGAATAAAAATCCAGAAGGATTGTGGTCTGTCAGGATTATAAGACCAAGCCAGTTTTAAACCCTGGTTGTTTGGTTGGAGATGGCTGTGTCCCACTTCATGGTGGTGTTCCTGAAAAAGTGACATAATTGCCATTGATTGATTTGGTGTTAAACTGGTCCTGGTCACAAAATCTCTGCACTTAGTCAAAATGTAGATGCTCTTGAATGGCCTTGGATATATATGACGGAGTATTATTTGTCAGGTTGATTACTGGAATGCTCCTGACTCACAATTACTTTCACATGATAGAAAACAAGAGAAAATAATTGCAACTGTAATTTCTTCATTAATTTATGAACCACTTGACAACAACCTGACATTACAAGATAACCCCACAGATATTAATACTCAGAGCAAAATAGCACAGAGGAATATGATTGAGAGGTTTAATCCTTTAATCAATAGTTTCTATGGTTAAGTATGAAAAAAAAATCCTCATATTCACACTTGTGTTAGATGTAAATTAATGTAAATTACCCAAAAAAACAGAAATTGTGTTTGTGTGACATTGAAAGACAAAACAAAGAGCTCTGTGGATTGTTTTATAGGAGTGTTGTATAGCAAATCACTGATTACCTGATGTTTATTAATGGTGATAATTGAAGGATCCCAGCAGAAGATGATTTACAGCTACATGTGATAGATTAATGATAACACGGGTGCCATAAATAGGCGCAGTTATGGGAAAACGTGTGAAGAATTTTCAGGTCTTTGAGACAGTTTTCTTTATTCAAAGGTCTAATTACAGGTGAGGCTAGTAAAACAAATTATATACAAACAAGTTGCTCCAGATATATATTTAACTCACCACAGTAAAGCATAAGTGGAGAGGCAGCAAGACAGCAAATAGCATACTGCGCACCTATTTGTTTATGTTCTTGTCAGACCAAAGTTCCCTCCTTAAGATCTTTCCACAATGTTGTACATTTAAATGCCTTTAGCCTGCAGTTACACATGCTACTCAACTGTAGAGGTCAGAGGTAAGCAGAATAGAGAAAACAGAGAAATGGGGAAAGGTTGTTCATGTCAGCCTCCATGTCCGACTCACAAGTGGAAAGGGAAATAGGTACAGAAGTCCAGTTAAAAGTAAGCAAACGTGGATGACAGCCAAAACAAGTTTGGAAGCCAAGTTTCATCCAAGCCATCAGCAAAGTGAAACCTTCCAAGCTGTTAGACTCTCCCAGTGATGAGAGACGCTGTAGTCCTATTTAGACAATCTGCAAGCAGGTGATACCACAGGTGTATCTGCACCCTTTAATACACTCTCAGAAAAGTACCTTTTTATAGCTTAAGTGCCACAGCGGCTTGTCACTGGGTTGGTACCAGGAGGTGACGGGAGGTACGCCTACTTGGTTTTGTTGCGGTTTGTACCTTAATGAGATCAGTGTCGAATCTCTGCTGCATATTTATACTGTATTTTCATTCTGACAGGCAATTGCATGCTGCTTTTTTCTTTTCTGGCTGATCACTTAAAGTGATATCTCGTATCTGCACCTATGGCTAATTTAGAAACATCAAGTAACCTACCATGGCACATATTTGAGCCTTATCATTGTTAAAGAATTGAACACTGGTCAGATATACGAGAAGGATACAGAATACAATTTCTGAATGTGCATTTCCATACTTTTTACTTAAACATACATGAAAATAAGTAAAAAAAATAATAGATGCCCAATTTCATTTTCCTGATCTACTCCTTAAACTCTGGAAGAAACAGTATCCCTGTTTCTATGAGTACAGGTCAGCCTGTTGATGGAAACGATACTTGTGCATATGCATCAGGTTGAGTAATGATCACATTGTAAAACAGGACCAATCAGCTTCCAGATTTGGATTTTTTTTTCTTCTACTTCTAAATAGATACAGTAGTTGTAAACATGGTTTTATTTACCAGTAAGTATTGTTTGAAATTTTTACTTCTTAGTAGGCATAATAAAATATTTCTGACATATTTTGGCATCAAAGAGTTACCACCAACTTTACATTTCAAGCCATTTCACACTGATCAAGCCTGTTCTCAAATAACATTTAAAGACAAGGCAGAGTTAAAAAAACAAAAAACAAAAAGAACACAAAAGGCGAACAATCTGTCAGCGCATCACTTCCTGCAGCTGCAGCATCAACGACCTCTGTAGTCACAGCAGGCTTATATGTTAATGCTTTTTTTAAGTCGTGTGTCATAAACAAAACATTAAAAGAAGGAAAAAAAGAGAATGAAGCTCTCATTCAACAGATCTTATTTTTATCTGGCGGGGCTTTAAGAGTTTCCAGCAGACGAGTTCTAAGGGTAAATGAGAGTGCGGCAGTAAAAATCAGTTTCTGCCGCTGCTGGAGAAGAGGGATTGAGGAGGCCACCAAGAAGGGGAGATAATGGAGAATTTATGTTCTCTCTGAGAGGCCCTCTTAGCTGGATTTAATTCTCTTAATAGTGGCAAGATCTCAGCCGGCAACACTCAGGCTCTAACCTGCCCCACAGTTTGAAAGCCAGGCATGGGGGGGTTGGAAGCAACAGATGCATAATAAATGAATAAAGCCCTCTGGCTATGAAGAGACATAATTGCTCTCAACACCATTAATGTTTCATGATTTTAATAGCTGCATTCAAGCGATTTCTGAGATACTCTGTGAATGTGCTGATGTCACTAGGATGATGATGCGGTTGAAGAGGTGAGAAGTGAAAAGGCTTTTCCTTTGAGTGGACTTACACAAGGTTACACAACATGAACCAATTCAGGCAAGGCAGCAAATTAAAACAAATCTGAGACACAGGATGTCCCACCATAACAGGTTTTTATCAGCAAATAAAATATATTTTTTCCAACTTTGATAAATAATTGACCTGGTGAAGCAATTTAAGGAGCTCTGACAGAAAAGCGTCTGGACTTCAAGTTTCTTGAAGACGTTTCATCCGAGAAGCTTCTTCAGTTCTAAGACCAATTGGTGGAGAGTCCTAGATTTTAAGTCCTATTGGGAGTGTCCCCGGGAGGGTCTTTGGCCCACTATGGATCATCTGCCTAATCACATCAGCCAAGGTGTGAAAACGGGTGTGGGTCACTATCAGCCAAGGTTTCGGGTGAACCCATTGTGACATCTTGCCCCACCCTATCATGTGACTTACTGAGATCAAATGACCCAAGATGTGAGTGGGCGTTAAGAAGTCTGGGAAGGGATCTCAAAACTGGATTGCAGAAGACAGACAGTTTGTGTTGTAAGCCCCGCCCTCTGTTCAAAGATGGTCGTTCACAGTGGACATAGACGGCTTCTTTTCCGTTTGAAAGAGGATGAAAGAAGACATTGCCAGCTCAGCTCAGCTCAGCACACAATCTCAGCTCTTTCTACACATCTGCATAGACAACATGCTACTAGCGCCCAGAGTTGTGTTAAAGCTTTTTCTGTTTGTTTGGTTGTTGTTGTTGTTTTTTTTTTTGCTTTCTCAGCATTTATAGAGTCCATTTTCCTTTTCCAAGATGAGCTTTATAAGTCCTCTATAGGCTCCTCTTGTTTCTGTATTATTTTAACAGTTTTCTATTAATTCATTTCTGTTAGTGTTATTTCTGTTATTACAGTTTATGCGTAATATGCTTAAGCTGACAGGCAGGAGTAAAAAAGAAAAGAGAGAGAAAGAAAAAGGAACAGGGAAAAAAGTAGAAAATATAATAAAAGGATACAGCACAAATAGTGGTTTAAGTGTATGCAGACTTCAGCCCCGCAGCCAGAGCCTGAACTTCAGCAGGCAACAAAGGCAGTGACGAGTAGCCAGACTTGGAGTATTGAAGCCTAAATGTCTACCTGTCCATGTTATTTTTCTACAGTGGTGATTGCTTTAGAACCTCTTTGGTCTGGTTTTGATTGATTTGGTTTGAAAATCAACATGACATCCACGGTGTGATAAGTAGATATAAACTTCCCTACTGCGACTGTAGCTCATGGGAACACTCTGGTAAGCAAGGTTATATATTTTTTCTCCATGATGATAACAGGGTGATTCATAAAAGCAAAATAAGTTCTACATTTTAAAAAAGTTTCCAGATGGCAAAACTGCTGGAGCAGCAGAAAAATTCTGAAAAATATATATTTTGGTGCTTTTCTTTAAACCTTATAGCACACATTTTGAACATCATTTTCTTTAAAAGTATCCCATCACTTCTTCTGCCCTCTTGGCTCTCGACTCATCTGCTTCATGCCCCACTTGACTCTGATGATATGAGATCTCAGTCCCTATGGCAACCAGCGGGACTCGTAACCATCACAACATTCCTGTCTCTAATTCCTGCCCCTTTCATTTGCATAGAAATAACATTTTGGGATGAATGAGTGGTCCCCTCCAGTCTCAACCTGTGTCTGTCTGAGCTCTTCGAGCATCTTATTTGTGTTCCTGCCTGCCTGTATCAGTGCGAACATTTGCCTCGTGATGAGAATGACAAAGCAGACAGTGTAGAGGAGCCTGATCTGAGCTCTCTGAGCTCTGGGCCTCATTTTAATATCGCCTTTGGCCATGTATTTTTTATTACACTCATATTTTATCAAACAATCTTACCAACAAGCGGGTAATGACATAATTAACCTACAGGGGGGAGTGCCCTCATCGGCAGGACAGTAGGTTTAATTGGGGAGGCTTCAAAGCAATATCGGCCAGTGGAAGAGGTTGAAAAGTGGTGGGATAGCAGGCACAGCGTTGCCACCGTGTCCTGAAAGAAAAGACAGCAGCAGGCAGCAACAATGAGTACAGAGCTAATGAGGTTTTAATGACATTAACTCGAGGTCCAGCTAGTGCTGAGCTCTGTGTTTTACATCTAGGTCATCACTACAACTATTAAAGGGCTTCACTTTCTACAAAAAAACCCCAAATCTTTATTTTAATTTCCATAAATTTGAGATCGAGGCAAGATTTTGAAATCAAAAAGGAAATTAAGATGATTTCTGATACTTGTAGGGTTTGTTTCCTTTCTTCTCTAATAAAAGCTTATTATTCAAATCCACACACATGGCTGCTGCTGGAGTTTTTGCCACATGCACTCTAAGTGGTCGTAATTCTTCCCACTTTTCCCTTCGGTGCTGTGCTAATGGACTACCTGAAGGGCCTTTGCACAGTTTCCTGTTTAGAATCAGATTACTTGCACCAGCGGTAACTAATAATCTAAATGAGCTTTATTTGTTGCGAGTGGACTTTCTGTACTGGTAGGGCTTTCTTTTTCTTTTTGCAAAGGGGCTCAAGGGTGGTCATTAGTTCATCCAAGCTACCTGACAACTCCTAGTTAGATTATACAAGCTTATTGCAGATATTTTTGATCCCTGGAGGAAGAAAATAATGACTATGATACCCCCTTATCCTCCCTTTAACTAGATAAATAAACATGCATTCTCTTGCACTTAAATATCCCTACTATACAATATTGTAAACACAGATGGTCCCCCCAAAAATGCTGATTAGGTTAGAATGATCCTAAACCTTTCTCCAGAGTTATTTTGACCTCCTACAAAAATCATTGTAGGGCGTAGTTGACCTTTAACATCCACCAGGTCAATGGCAGTCCATTGGGGGTTTGGGTCAGTTTTAGGGGTAGGTTTTCTGTTCGGTCAACATCCACCCCTTTTTGTGGAGTGCTAACCTATTTTGAGCACCCAAATGGACAGAAAACAAAATAACAGACGTAATGGCAAAATTTATGATTAATTTGTAATGTAACACTTTCTAGTTTCTGTCTATTCAACATGTAGATAGACAAAATCCAATCCTAAACCTGACCTTTGATGGCTTGTTAGGGGCCTGGTGGATGTTCAAGCCTCTACAATAAATGATGAGGATTTTGGACTTTTTTTGTAAACTTGGAGAAACAGGCTTTTTGCCACTTAATGCTAGCAGAAACAAAGAGCCAAGACACGTAGCAATGATGCTATGCATTGGTTAAATGCAGACTGGTTGGACAGAAAATGGAGCCATGCTGGTGTTGGTCACGCAAAGAAGATTATAGATTAAAGAAAAGAAACAGAGACAACGACTGTAACGGAGAAGCTCAAATTACCAGATGTTCCACACAGTTTTGACACTGCTCCCGAGCAACAGTACACTGCTACAACAACTAGATGTTAGTCTGCAAAGCTCGGGGTAGCACCTTCAGATGCTATGCCGGGACGTTTTAAAGGTTTATTTACTTATTTACTATGTAGGCACAAATTCTGTTAAGGTATTAAGCCCTGTACAGCCTTCACATCAGTACCCTTCAGAAAGGAATCACTGTCTACAAGATGACAGAATGCAATGTGTAAATTAGGCTGACATCACTAACACTCAACACACCTTTTATTGTAACCCCAGTAACACCTAAGAGATCTTTAACACTCATTATTTCACTGCAGGTAAATAATTTTGCACATTGTAATTGTTTTTATTATTAGCCTCAATTATTCATCTTTTTAGAAAAAGAAGGTGCCTGTACCTGCCTGTGCTTTTCATTTTTTAATATTGTTTATCTTTAATTGGCTCCAACAGCTTTATAAAGGACGAAACGCGTCCTTTATTAAGGTTTTTAAACCTGAGTTTTTAAAGCAGCTGATAATCCCAACCTCTTCTTCACGTACTACTCCACTGTTGCCGAGGCCATTTTGGCCAGCCTTCAGAGCAGATAGTACGAAGGACTCGGAAACCCCGCAGGGTCACACTGCCCAGACTTAGCCTGAGTGAAGACAGAGGCAGAGGAGAAAGAAGTCGACTGTCTAGCTGCCTAAAAATGTCTAATCTCATAAGCAGTCTGGTGCCTGCTGACTGGGGAGCGCAGGGACACCAAATACAACTTTAAAAGGCTTTTTCTTTCTTTTGCACTCCACATCCCTTTATCACAGACAAGCCATGTGCTGCTGGCTGAAAGGCAAATGCCTGGCAGGAGACCCCAGTGGGATCATGGGAAGAAAAAGCATGTGTGTGCATTTGTGCTACATGTTTCTTTTCTTTCAGCATTTTTTCGAATAAAACAACACTAAATATTTCATGTTATGAATTTCCTCTAGAATAATGCAGCTTTTGTTTTTACATGCTTACCCCACCATCGTTAATATTAAAAGGGAGGGCCTCTACAAAAATGTCTAAATTGATGCATTGTGTAGGCTTAAGGTCTGCAGAGCAATAATTCAGAGAGGGTCGCGCAGCCGTGTGTAAAACACAGCGATGCATTCAAGAAATAGAAAAAAAAAGATGTGTTTTCTCTAAATATTGAATATTTAAATGGCAGCAAAGAATGCTGCTGTCGCTGCGGGTGGTAATCATGGACGGTTAAAAAAAATGTGCTTCACCGTTAGCATGAATACTTACTTTAAGTGCATTTTTTTGTGAATTTAGAAAACGAAAACAAAACGTAAAATGCTGCAGTTGCTAAATGTTCACCTAGAGGCTCCAGCAGTGAACAGAACAGCTAATATACTGGTCAGTGAGTCAGATTTATCACCCAATGGCAACTGACAACACAACAGTGGGGCAGACTGTTGCTGTTACATTCTATAAACACATTATATTTTTGTCATGAATCGGATTAATTTATTGTAACTGAAAGTGTGATTTTCCTTATTTTTAAGATTGCTTCCCTCCATTTTCCTGGTGGATGCAAACACACCCAGATTTTATAAATACTAATCGAAAAAAAACTGATGTTTCAGACTGCACTAAACAAACTTCTTCTACTCCTGGTTCTTTATGATGTCAGAATGATGTGTTAGCCTGAAACAAACTATATTAACCTCAGGCATTAAAGAGTGCTAAAGCCTGAATGAAATGAGGGCCTACACAAAGAATTTAGGATTAAAGGTGAATTAAATTGCTGGAAATGAGGAGAAAAGCTGCCTTTTTAGTTTTTGTAATAAAATTTGTAATATTTTATGGTATTTTAATAATCAAGTCTTAGAGGTCAACTGATGGAATTGCAAAGTAGTTTGTTTGTTTTTCAATTTTCAATTATATAAACAATATACAGAGGGTCATTTAGGAAAAACAAAGAAAAACATACAATATAAAATAAAGCTAAATATACTCTGATATCATTCCACCAGTTCACATATTAATGAGGAGTGGGAAGACGTTCACACTCATGGAGACGGTGCTGTGATTAGATAAGTTATCAATTAAATTAAATTTCATTTATATAACACCAAATAACAACAAACGTCACCTCAAGGTGCTTTATACTGTAAGGTAAAGATACCACAACAATACAGAGAAAACCCCAACAATCAAGCGACAAGTAATAATACATATATTTCTAATTACACAGAAAATATACATGTAAATGCATTTTCATATTATCTTATGTTTAAAACCTCTCAATTTTATAGGCGCACTTCAAAGCTAAGCCAGGCCTTTGGCACGTAGTATCTGCTTAAACAGATACGACTCTTGCTGTGGGATCGTTGTCCAGAGCCCTGACAGCATTGCATCATAGATACGAATTTAATGATCTTAAATCTGCAAAATCTGCACAGGAGTGTAATCCTAAAATATCACACATACATAATACAATAAAGCAGGAATATAACCAGAGCTGAATGTGAACTGGTTCTCACTGCGTCTGCAGCTCTCTGGGTTTATTTGTCATCTCAGCAAAACCCAAACCAGAACCACTTTATGGAAATGGTTTTTGGCTCGGGGTGCTCTGGCTGCAGATGCAAACTGTCTTTATTCTGAATTATTATAAACCGAAACGCTTAGAGAGACATGCTTCGACATTAATTTTCTTTCTGCTGTGGGATGCTCTGCCTCATGCCTTTGATGCTGTTCCCTTTCAACGTAAAACAAGACATGAATTTAACATCGCCGCTGTTTATCTCGGCTAAGGCTCGTGCAGCTTTCAAATGCAGAAAATTTCCTGCGGCCATGTTGCTCAGAACAATTTAACAGTTCAAAGTTGTTTTAATACATCTCTGTGTGGCTCTTCTCAAAGAACTTCCGAGCACTTTTTAAAGACTAACAGTAGAATTAACATCAAACACCTCTGTGTTGCTCCATCTTTGAGGTTCCACGGCACTTGAAAGCAACTGTTTACCATCTTTTTTTATCAGTCATCTTTGAAGAAGCTGTGGAGATTTCTGCGTACTGTACAAGCATGCGGTGTTTGGTTTGGTGGTGTTGTCTGTGATACATCGCACTGCCTGGGGTCACACTGATCTCTGTTTGTTCGCTCTTTTATTTTTTTCCTTTCAGGCTATTCATCAGTTCTCCCGGACTCATTGGTGAGTTTACACCACGGGGAGTAAAGCGATTCACCTCTGAGGGGGTGAAGATTTCCTCTCAGCTCAAACAGAAGCAACGCACGCTTTCATCTCTGCAAAATGTCTGCTGAAATATTAAAGGCGCTTTGAATGTGTTGTTTCCAATAAATAAGTCATCGCTTAATTTGGAGACACAAGTTTGAGAGGTGGAAACAACAACTACTCAAAAACACTGCATTTAAACACGTTTAGTGAAATGTGTTCAGCGAGTTGATCAGCAAACCAGTGATGAAGAATATTGAGGAATTATTACTATTTGTGCTCTTTGACCCTTATGCACCCTGTTGCAATATATTGGTAAAGTGGACATGAAACACTACATGTATTAAAAGCTCATTTACACCACGGAGCCCTGATCTTAAAACTCTCACAGATTTAACACCGTGTGTGGATTGGGTCATTTGTGTTTTTATTCGTTTTTAGAGCATGTGCAGAGCTGTGTCGTACATCATGGGACATCGCTGGGTTGGTTGGTTGGTCACTGCTATTAGACTTAGAATGGTTTCTGTTAGCTAACTAGTGACAAAACTGATAACTCCGTGAAAAATAAAATAATAACACCAAGGATATACTGCCCACTTTTACCATTGGCTAACTGCACTGAAATAGGAAAGTCCACCAGTTAGCCGTAATGCTGGGGTTTGTGGAGCACTTTGTAAATGAGGACAGTATGGAGGAGAACCTGTTTGAGTCAGGTGACCTGGTGGTTCACTAGACTGACAAGCTGGAGTGCTACAATCTCCGGTCAGGTGGACAGACTGAGGGGCACAATCAGCTGACAGAGCAGATGTCCACAAGACGCAATCAACACTATTTTATATACCAGTTATATCAGGGTTAAGACTCTTTTCCCAAGTACACGCACTTTATAACATAACTTTGTACTGCATGTGCATCACTACACACACATAACTGAGTTTCTCACCAGATCAGGAGTCCTAACAGAGAGTGTTAAATCCCCAACTTGTTTTTAGAGCAGGGCTCCATGGTTTAAATTAGCCTTAATATTTGTACAGTGTAGCGTTTCATTTCCATTTTAAGTATACTTAGTAACATGTAATTATTAACCAGTTAGTACATATCATTAACCACCCTTTGTTTCTTAACAGTAAACTGCTTTATTAATTAAGTGGAAACATGGTTCAAAGAATATGGCCAGAAACTATGTGTCAGCTTACAATCCAAACCCACACTGTCTGTAAGCTCACTGCATACCTGACTACTAGCTCAGACAGGAGCTAATGATAATAATAATAGTCATGATAATAATAATAATAATAATCTGACCCTGTTCTAAGATCTACCATACACAGTAAAAAACACGGACGTAGTTTGTAGATTGGACAAATAAAGCCAATGTCAAAATACCTTAATCCTTAATTCTTCAGTCTATAGCTGTCTGCAGAGCTATAGCTGCAAAAGTACTTCTGGTCTTATGGAGTCTATGACAAAAGTCTTGCTTTGGACCTCTGCAAGCAGTTTGCATTCATTGTCTCAGTTCATTGTCTTAGTTACCAATTTTGGGTCACAGTGGATAAAAAATAAAATCTATTTTGTAAAACTTTGTCATGACAAAAAGGCATATTTTCTGCTTACTCATTGGTTAGTCAATGAGCAAATGGTTGCACAGTCAGATCATACCCCTCCCATAAAATCTGTTTTTTGCAATCAAGATGAAAACGATAGAAATGATAATCTCTTGAAAACGGGAGCAACTTGCATCTTTTATATAGTCTATGAGTCCTGTCCATTATTTTGCACAAATTTGTTTCTTGGAGAGCAGCAATAAAACCCCAGCGCAGAACAGCACGATGCAAAAATCATTGACAAATGACAAAACAGTGACTCAGTCAGACACAGCATGAGAGGGTGGAGGTGGGTTGCAATGTGGCTTGCAGATGCAACAGCAGCTTTGTGATGTTAGCTGATCTATAGGGATTACTGTGAAATTGATGCTAATCTTCAGTAATACACAGCACTACAGCAAACCTTGCAATCGCAAAGACTTCTTCATCATCCATCCACTTTCTTCCACTTACCACAGGGCGCATCCTGGACAGGTTGTCGGTTTGTCACAGGCCTAACACAGAGAGACAGACGACCACTCACTCCTACGTTCACACCTACGCCCAATTTAGAGTCAACCCAGGCATGTTTTTGGACTGTGGGAGGAAGCCAGAGTGCCCGAGCATGCAAGCTTCGCCCAGGAGATTCCTTCTTGCTGTGAGCGAAGAGTCCCAACCGCCATATCACCCCGTTGCCATCAACATCATCAAAGCTAAAACCTGCTGAGCTTCTATAGCATTCACTGGAGAATACCAGCTGCATTAATGATCAATGATGAGAAAGCTGCTTCAGTGGTTATCTACGATCTTTTCAAACCATTTCGGGGATGACTTGTGGCCTGTTGTGTGTTATATTTCAATCTGGAAGGGAGATTAGACTGAAAAAAACTGCAAGGTCACAAGATTAGTAGGTTAACCTGTCAACAAAAAAACCCAACTTTTTTTGAGACCCGGCATGAAGCAAATACATAATTCAGAGAGTTCCAAGGCATCTCTAAACTTCTGACTGTCAGTGTTAAACATGACAGATTCTTTATATAATCTAATTTCTGAGGGCATGCATGCGTATTAATAAAATATCATGGGGTGGTTTCCTATGAGGCTTTGGGTTAAAAAGTTAACAACCTGAAATTATTTTTATTCATCTTTAAAGACACACGCTGCAGATTATCTCAGAGGAACCGGACAGATTCAGAAATTCTTGCCTCCTGGTCACTTTGTGCTCCACAGAAGAAAAACAAGTCCTTAATATAACACTGTGATAATCACAGGCTCCCCAGCAGCTGAGTGACAGAAAGCAACAGAGGTTGCAGGTACGAGTCCACCTGGACATTTTCTATGTCGATCACCTGTCAATCAAAGGGATGCCATGTTCCACTGGACTGTCTGCTGCAACCGTCGGATGGTGCCGAGGGCAGCGCTGCTCATAGCTGCTGCTGTTGATGCCGGGTGAGTCTTGGAAACACTTTGTGGGAGTAACACTCTATTAATTTAAAAAGTTGAAATATATTTAACCTCTGCTGCTCTGTGCCCCGAGTGCGAAGCCATCTGGAGCTGCGATTGATTTAGAAATGATATTAAAGAGAAGTCTGAGACTTTCCCCATAGGCACGTGACCCAAAGCAGCGCTGCAGACGGAGAGTCACGGCTGTCATCGTATCAAAGGGAATCTTTATCTCACCCAGCTCCAGAAAACTCCATCACAGCCGCCTTTTTCTCCCACTACAATAAATGTTCAAGAGTCTGAGTTTCTAACTGATCACACGACACGCCTGATTTGAGTCTGTTTAGTTGCATCACTTCAAGCAGCGCTTCAGTATCAGAATAAACACAGTCTGAAAAGAGAGCTGCTGCGTCTGATCTGGTCTGAGTACAAGTCAGTTGTGGTCGCAGTGCAAACAACGTTCAAACACAAATGATGTGTGTGTGTGTGCTCAGCTGGTTGGAGCTTCATGATAGTCTTAGTGTCATAAGTAAAATGCATACCTATTTTGCAACTGATGCTCAGATGATAAGAAGTTCTCAGGAATGCTCTCTCTGGGAGCGTGTACCTAAAAGTGATCCCACATGCTATACATTATGTTTTGTCAAGTATGGTACAGTCACAGTGGAGGAAACAGGGGTCAGAGTCCGCAGCAGGACCAACATTATTGAATCTGTGTGTAATGAATTTGCGATCGCATTGCTTTTGATATGGTTGCTTCAGAGATGTGGAAACATGTGCTGTCTCCAAAGCAACTTAGTGTTTCAGGGAGTGATAAAACAGCAATAAGATGTCAGTCTGCTATTAGTTTGTGACTCAACGGATCAAGTGGGCAATTATACACAGTCTGTTTGTGGGAATATATCGCGATTAACTTAATTTGTTGTTGTCTGTCTTCCTAGGTATTTATATTAACTGGTTATATTTACAGAATCTGAATAGAAAACAGAAACAGAAATTCCTCGGCAGGTGGAGGTTTAACTGCAAAATGACCATTTGGCAACCAGATGAGTAAATGTCCACTGTAAAGAGATACATCACACTGTTGCTGTCATTGGCACAGACTGGCTCAGATTGCAGTCTAACTTAGTTTCTATAACCAACAGCAGGTTTTTGCAAACCTTTGCCAGCCTATCTGAGAGACTCTGAGTTGGAGCACCAATGCCTCTAACTTAAAAGCATGTGCAGTCACTTTGTAATGGACTGTGGTCAGCTAGAGATCATCAGAAATACGCTCAATTGGTCACCAAAAGTGAAAAAAAAAATCACTGCATTCACCGAAACCCAAGGTCATGGTCGCAGGAAGTCTGCTGTCCTATTTTTACTCTGATGTAAGTGAGCCATTAGCTGGGATCATGCCTGTGAAGGACTAGGTATTGTTTCTTTGGGCTTTTCTTAGTGTACTGAATTCTCTCTACAAATACAAAAGTCGGTTATTTCGACTGACTGATATGCCGGCACAGCTGTCTCGATGGACATCTCAACTGTTTTGTGCAGTTGGTGCACATTTATTGAAATTATCTGACAAAGAAAATAAAGTCTGCGGTGAGGTACAGATGACAGAGCAGTGGTTTCGGTGAGCAAAATTGTCGCATTTTATCAGTCTTTTACTTTGCACTAAAGAGCACGCCTGTCTGTGCCTCTGCACCCAAAAGCTTGCTAATGAAGCTTTATAACCAAGCTGCTAAATTTAGACGATCCCACCATCCAAATATGTCAATGTTGTTGAATGTTGGGAGAAAGCTTCTGAATCGCTGCACCTTCTGTTTTTAAACATAGACCATCACGGGAGGCTGTCGTGCAGAACGTAGTTATTGCAAAGACAATATTAACCCATCTGTAGATCAGACTGTTACAGAAAACAGGGGCTTTGAATTGGAGTAAAATAATATTCATTGGGATTTTTTTTTCCAGGTTGTTCTTTGAGTATAAGTGGCATACAAATTAGTTTATTAAGTTGAATTTTGTGTGACCTTGACTGTTGCCGAGCTTCTCTAAGCGATCCCGCAGTCATTTATGTTGTTAATTATGTTTCCAACCCACAAATATTTTTCTTTTTCAGGTAATTTATCCATAATCCTCTGTTTGCATCCCAATGGGTCAAGGAGCTTTGAGGCGCTGTTATGTGTGATTGTATCTCCATCAGGGTCACCTTGCACTTGCATAAAAACAGGGTTTAATTGTTCTCTTCCACCAGTCTCCCATCATCTTTCTTTTTGTTTTCTTCCAAGGGATGTTGAGTGGAAGGCTGATGAGAATAATCTACATGCCGGAGAGAGAAAGAGAGAGAGAGAGAGAGAGACAAGAAAAGAAGGAAAGACGGCGCAGCAAAACTTTGAGATGGGAGGTGATGATGCAAGTCAGAGGCAAGATGCCTAATACCCCCGGCTAACGATCCAGCAACTGGAATGCAAACCCTCGGTGAGTTCAGGTGGGGAGGTTCAGTTGGGGGAAGGGAGGAGAATTCTTCCCTTTCTTTTTTAGCAGGGACGTCAGGGTGTCACTCTGCTCCGAGGCCTTTGGTGCCATTGTCACTTCCTCTTCCTGCAGAAATAGCTCAGTGGCAGCAAGCGATGATCAAGGAGGGAGATTTAACATTCAGACAATGACTCTACTCTGAAAAGAGGAGTTTCATCAAAATAAGGAAAAAAATACAGCGACAATAGCTTCTAATTTTTACACCCTTTGTTACCTAGCTACGGTATGAAAAATGATTTGATACCAAACTGCTACAAAAATGCAGTCATTGAAGGTTAACAGGATGTAAAAGGAATTAATTAAAGAACCACAAATGAACACTGTTATGTAGGTTTAAGGAGCAGGTCGTGCAGGACCGAACCTTTACCCCAATAAACTACTCTATTTGACAGTCTCATCAGAGTCACTTAAACACATGCATCAAAGAAAGGAGTCAACAACAGTTATGATACCAGGAGATGGCTTCAAAGCAGTGACGAAGATGCTGGATCCCGATGCTAAACAAAGTGTGGTCTGACCTTCACCTACACTTCAAGCACAGGAGAAATAAGGTCAGCTCAACACACACAGCTGCCCTCAAACAAACGGAAAAACTGAAACAGAGATTGTTTGCAGATCTGACCTCATAATTTGAAACTTTGAGTATCCATCAACTCATGCACTTTCCCCAAAAGACGCTCTCTACAGTCACCCAGCATCTGAACAATTACACAATCGCCTTTATTTGCTTATAGATCCATTTTTATTGATGATGCTAACATTCTCGCTGACGTCTCTCAGTGAATCCTGTGTTTTATGTTTACATTCAGAACCTATGACACGGTTTGTACAGTATTGTAATATATTGGTTTAACTCAGTGACCTGCATCCAGATTAATCACACAGTGTAAAGTGTCTGCGGTCACTGCTTAATGGTTTAGAAAATATCCAAAAACATAATCCTCCTCAT
This sequence comes from Rhamphochromis sp. 'chilingali', assembly GCF_963969265.1. Classification (NCBI taxonomy): domain Eukaryota; kingdom Metazoa; phylum Chordata; class Actinopteri; order Cichliformes; family Cichlidae; genus Rhamphochromis; species Rhamphochromis sp. 'chilingali'. The sequence goes on along the minus strand of NC_137940.1, from coordinate 11,427,205 downwards.
ACTCAGCTTCATCGGGCATGGCTTCTTTTTTTTTTCTGCCATTTTCTGTTTCTGTCATCAGAACCCTCCAGTATCAAAGGCAGTGCCGCTGCACTGTGAACCTCCCACAGAGCGCTGCGCCATCGTGTTACTCTGACAGGAAGGCAACGTAAACAGACGTCTTCATCATTCGCTGTGCATAAATTCAGATGAGCCTTCACCAGAAGTCTCAGAGGCTAGGCTTTTTATTAGTTTACAGTCCGGATTGGATCAGGTGATAATCATGAATGATTAAATGTGTGTTGTGTAAATTCAGCTTTTTGGATGAAAAACATCACAGCAAAAAGGAGACACCAAAAATAATAATAATAAAAAGAATCTGCCAACATCCAACAAAGTTCTAAAAAACAGATTTTCTCTCCATTGTACAGCTCAATTTCCTCCATCCTCATCTTTAATTATAGCCCCGATCTGAGGTACCTGGTCTGGGCTGCTGCTTCTCCTCAGCACACAATGAACACATAAAAACACAGGCGAGCTTCCCTTTTTATCTCCTGACACTTCAAAGGCAATCCATGCAAAATTTAGCATGCCTATTTTACCACCAGCACGGCAGCTCATAGAGTGTCCTCTCTGCATCAGAGTGAAGACATCTCACCGGGGAGAGGTGGGCGGTGGGTGGAGGTGAGGTGGGGTGACAGGTGATTCTGCCACACACACACACACACACACACAAACACGCGCACACACACACACACACACACACACAAACACACACACACAAAACCAGCTCAGAAACTTATTTTGCAGCTCTCCAGCCTCCTGAACCTTTGAGGGAGACCAAATATTGCAGAAACATTCACATTTCTGTGAAAATACAACCAACAGAAAATGTATATTTTAGAATATCATCTTTATAAAACTGTGACTGTGGCTTGTAGAGGTCTTTGTATTTTTTCTTACATGCAGAGCTACTAAGTCTAAACCTGTGAAAACACATCTTTTATATTTATTACAATACAAAAATTCTCTTGAAGTTGCAGAGGTACAAAGCTAACATATACTGGACAGAACTGAGCTTAGTTTCACTAAATCCAACACTTAGTGTCATACTAATTCAATGCATCATTCAGTTCATTCAGTTTTATTTACATAGGACCAAATCGAACAAATTCCCCAGTACCTACAAGGACATCTAGGATAACAGAGTATTTATCGTTATGAAGTGGACTGCTGAATTATAAATGAAATGCAACGATTTCCACATTATTTAAAGAAAAAGTGTCAGAAAAAAAAGGTTTTTCTCATGTGCCAGTATCCTCGATAGCCAGTAAGTGCTCCACAGGGCCTCCGTCTTTCACTCAAATTCAATGTAGCTCAAAAACATTTCAGTGCAGACAAATCTCTAAACTTTCAAGGTTTTGCTAATCTTTCATGCAGGAAAAAAGTTTCCTGCAGAGCTGAAAGAGTTGAGACTCACTTCAGTTAGAATAGTGATCAAATCTTACTGAAGTCAGTCTTAATGTAGACAGGTCAGGAGTCAGACTCTGTCTGCCTGAAGTGTTTTTGTTCAATGGGCTTTTTGTCTCAGTCTTTCTGTATGAGGCAGCAGGAGGTCAGGGGACGGCGTTCCGAGGGCTCCGGAGAGAAGAACACGGAGTCTAATCTCACATCACATCCTACTGAGGGACAGCACAGCTAATGGAGTTTCAGTGAAGTTGCGGAGGAGGGGGTGGTGTGCAGAGGGCAGAGGATCCTTCTGAGGAAAAAGTTATCAGAGAGACTAAGCTGAGACAAACAGATGCTCATTTGTGTTCATTTAAGACCTTTTTTAACTATAATTTTTCGACAAACCATCATCTACTTTCTAAAATTCAGCATCTGCGCATAAATTACATTTAACTAGAATCAAGAAAAAAAGTTCATTAAATTATGAGGTACTTTTGTATAGCATGAACTTTTTAAAAGCATACTTGTCTTAAAAAAGAAATCGTGAGTATTCAGTCAATAACAGCCCAAGTCCAAGAAACAACCATCAAAGGAAGGAAAATTCATAAGTTATTAACATGAACATGAGGAATGAAATTCAATATTAACATGAGTACGTCTGTGTTTACCTGGGGTTGCACAGGGGGCTTTATAATTGCAGTGTGTGGAGTTTGTGTGCAATCATTTCTATAACTTTGCAAAACAGACACGTTGTCATCGGTCAGCTGTGTGGGCAAGAAATGAGCCAAATGCTGCCCACCTGTTTTTACTCTTTGTGGCACTTAATGTCGCGCTCAGTGTTTCCATTTTCTTGATAAATGGTCTGAAAATGAGCAGCCATATCCCCATTTTCAAACCTTCCCACATCTCCATCCTCTCAGCGGTGGCCAGCTTTTCACTCCGGCATGCACTGTGGTCATTTGCACCCATGTAAACACGTCTCGCAAACTACTTCTGACAGGCCATTAACCAGCCTTAAGCATGCCTCAGGTCGTGTTTATGCACACATAGCAATAGCAGTATTTATTCATATATGGCTCTTTTCACAAACAAGACTCACAAAGTCCTTTAAAGACAATACACAGCAAACAAAATAAAAAAACAAATAATTACAAATGAAGAATACACAGCTCACAAATAAAACTTAAAAGCACAAAGATAAAAATGCACAGAAGCAGATCTAATGCAAGCCCAACTCATGTCTTCTGCTGGCTCTTCTACAAATCTGCATAATCAGGAATTACTGTGCTCGTGCTCGATCACCCGGGTCCAGGAGACACATCCGCAGCATTCAGAAGAGTCCATTTCCCGCCTCAAATATTTATGAAAACATAATTAATAGAATTTACTATATCAGAGGTTCTTCTAGTTAGTCTGACTGTGGTTACATGCGTTTTCTCCCACCATCAGGAAAAGAAATTAATAAATAAAAAAACCCTCTCACAAGAGACCCTACAGATGTGCAATAAATATGTGAATAATAAAATACTGATTTATTTATTTTAATTTGAATGATGAATTTTTAAAATCATTGGCATAATAAAGTACAGTGTGCATAATAAAGTACAGTGATTTATGTAGTTTTAATTTAACTTTTTAAAATTTGATTAAAAAAATTCACTGGCTGGTATGCAGAGGATTTGGATACGGTTTTTCCCAACTGTTGAGCTGTTTTTGGCCCACCGGAGTCAAATTTATAGTTAGGAAATCCATGTTTATGTGACGTGTCAGTGGATAAAACTTAGGCTACATCCACACGTACGTATTTTTGAAAACACAGATTTTTCTGTGTGTTTGGACATTTTGTCCACACGTAAATGCCATCTTGGATCACTGAAAACTGAGATTTTTTTAAAACTCCTGCCAGGCTGGAGATTTGCCCATAGCTGGGTTTACGCGTCGACAAGGAAAACGGAGATTTAATCACACAACGTATAGATGTGCATTTACATGAAATGAATTTCTACAATGATAGAGACAAAATACTGTTGCTGTTAATGTTATATTATCTGCAGTTTTTACATGCTTACTTAGACACATGCAGTTACTGTCCCTCCATTTAGAAAGACCGCTTCTACGTGCCATCTTTGTTTACTCTTTCCCACCCAGGCTTCTAGACTTCTGATTGGCCAACATTTCTACATTAGGATTATATTGCCCCCTGTTGGTTTGGTATGTTTTGACAGCGTTTGACTTCGTTTTTTGCATTTACACGTGGACGGGATTTTTTTAAAAACTAAAACAGAAAATCTCAGTTTACAAAAATACCCATGTACGTGTGGACATAGCCTTATATTCACCACTAATCTAGATTAATCTAGATTCTCATACTTTTTAAAATCGAACTGACAATTTTGGTGAAACAGTTAACAGTTTTATTTAAACTTTATTTTGCCCAGCGTGAGCAAGCACATCAAAATGAAACAATAGAGTTTACAAAGTAACATTCCTGAGGACAGAGGACAAAAAGGACAAAATAAAAGGTAATAATAATTAGCAGATGGAATGTATTATCAGCTGAAACTTGTGCCTCAAATGCTGCATCTGTAAAAGTAACAGAGCCGTAAGAAACAGCTGATGGCCACAGCTTTGATCTCCTTAGTACAGAAAACCCAGGGTTAACCCCAAAGTCACCTGGATAAGACTATATTAGAAGTCTACATGATGGTGTAATAGTTCAGAGAGGAGGGCCCAAACACAAAACCCTGGTATGTAGTGCAATCTTTCATCTTTAAGCTGAGCTCATACACAGAAAAGTCATAAAGAGTTACAAGTTATCACACAAAAACGTAAAACTAAGAGCACAATGAAGCAGTGCATCAGTGACTGACAAAGACAAACTGGGATGTATTTATATACAGTTAGAAGATTGATTGGTTAATTTGATGCAGTTGACACCGATGAGTGCAGGGAAAGGAGAGAAACAGGAAGTGAAGCTGACAGGAGCACAAAAAGAGCAGAAATTACAAAATAAAACAGGAAAGGACTTGAAACAGAAGGCATGACACGTGTGCTTCTACCCCCCCCAAAAAAATAAATAAATAAATGTTACCCCAGTGGAAGTAATGGACTCAGACTTCAGTGAGCGGTTTAAAAATAAAGTTCCCCGATGGGTAAATTCACTAAATGCATCACCTGGATACTCAGATGCTCCATTGTCTGACAGTTTATTGATGTGCTTGGGAGATAATTTTCCACCAAAAATAATAATAAACAAGATGCAAACCCCAAACTGTCTGAATGTTCCAAACAGGAGCCTGTCAACAGGTAAATCTCTCATCTGCAGCTTTACATATTCATAAGCACAGGCGAGCGTGTGCTGAAAGCGACGAGTAGAGATAATAAATTCAATAAAAATATGGAGCCGCGCTGTACGTAACACTCCGTTTTCTCCTCATTCAGGCTGTGGAGAGTCTCTGCGAGCTGAATTTCATCCTCCTGTTTGTTTACTTTATTACCTTGTTGCAAGTTTTTGAACAGCACTCCAAGCGATGGCTTGTCAATTATGCATATTGCATATTAATACTTAATTTTATTTGATTTGCCTTTCCTTTGCTGTTAATCCATGCACAAACAAGCGGCGGATCCGTCAGAGCGGAAGAAGAGCTCTGGTTCCAGCGTCTATAGGAAACTGAAATCGCCCCAAAACCACTAAATCTGAGTAATTAACTCCTTCCTTCACGCTTGGCAGAGAGGGGTTTTTATTTTAATGATTTGATTCACTGATCCTTTAAATTTAGCCCCGCAGGAAGAGATGCAAATAAAACTCTGTCTTCATTTATTGTCTTTGCACCCTTTTATGCTGCATATTGAATCAGGCAATAAAAGCCTCGTTGAATTTATGAAACACAAGAGCCAAACAATGCCCCGGGCTGACTCGGTCACTTGGCTGATGCTTTCAACAACAACTGTCTCCAAACGACTTCCTGTCACCTGACACGCCTCAAACCGGTGTGTGTTTGGCACCGCGTCCTGACATCAAGATGGAGCTTCAAAGGACAAAAGTGTAGTTTAAACCCGATTACTCAGGCATGAAATGACAGGGAGAACATACAACTGTGTGTGTATCGGTTTCTGAAGGTGGAGATAACACCTAGAAACACCCACGCTGATGCGCCTGATCGATATCCAGTCGAACTGTATCGCTGACGCCGCGGATAAGACATCAAAAAGAGGTTCCTGCCTCCACCTCGCCTTATCGAAGGCAGCGCTCATCCTCCGCCGCTGATGGTTGTCATTCATTAGATACGGCTGAGTATGAATATGAATGTAGAGTATTTGACTGCCTCAACATTAACACGCTGAAGTCGACTGCACACGTTAATGTGAAGTGAGAGGGGATTCGGGCAGATCCTTTAGCTGAGCTGCTCTGAGAGATTAAAAGCTAGCAGGAAGTCAGTGATGTCAAATTAAAACCGTCACCGCTGATGGGACTTTTTATTTTTAAAGAAAATGAAGCCATTTCTGAGAGTTCTGCACTTTAGTGGAGTTTAAAGCTTCTGCTACTTCACTTGAGTGCTCCCCTTAACTTAACTACACTGTTGTACTCGCTTACACTTATGTGACACACACTCACCAGTAAAAATCTCTTCTAGAAGCCCAAAATCAGCATTGTTTAATCCAGCAATGCTGAGATTTCATCTGGAATTTCATACTGTACAGTGCTGTGAAAAACGATTTCAGTTTCTGACATATTTGTCACATTTAAATGTTTAAATTTAATGGAGTACATACAAAATCTGTATTTTTTGACTATCATTAAGATGCATTTGTGCTCTGTTTGGGAGCCACAGGAGAGTTCTCCTTGCTTTCTTTCACATACTTTGTTTTTTCTGTGAAAGTTTGTTCTGATTTTCTGTCCTTGTGTTTCTGTGTCTCTGATTCTCTTAAATGCCATTTTCCTTCCTTCTTTTTTGTATCCTTGCCTCATCACCGTACACATACCAGCTGCTTCCTCTTTCCCTCGTTGATTTATTTCTGTCCTTTTCCATAATTCCTTCTTTCTTTGTTCCTCTTTTCTACTTTTGTCATCTTTTAATCAGCTTATTTCTTAAACTCTTTCAATCTCTTATCCTCTGTGTTTCATAACATAATTTCTTCTTTTTCTCTACTTTTCGTGTCCCCCTTTACGTTTCTTTCCTCTTCTCTCTCATTTGTCTTTTCTTCCTTCCTGAACCTTCTCAAACCTCCCACTGCTGCGGCTTTGTTTCAGTATAACACTATTGATGTGTGTTTCTGGACACAAATTGTCTTTTTGTGTGTTCATAGAGAGAAATTTAGACATTTTCAATAGTGATTTGTGTCAGTGAGTGAAAAGTCTTTTGTGTAAAAAACAAAACAAAAAAACAATGGTAGAAGTTTCTGGTTGCACACCAGAGATCAAACTTTCCAGTCCCGCGTGGAACTGATGATTCTTGTGATTTCTTTGATATTACTTTTAGACCTAAGTTTTGTTTTCATTCATTGTTTGGGGAAGTTTAAGCAAAAAAACTTCTTGGTTATATTTAGCCAATAAAACTGTCTGATAAGCGTTACAATAAGATCCTGTTTTGGGTTAAATTGTTGCCACATTTCAAAGCTTCATTTTCTCGGTTGCCAGGGTGACGCATTGCCGCAGGAGTCTCAGGAGAACATACATGTTGTTCCCAGTGTATTAAAAACACTCTGGTTTCAAATTCATGCTGAAAAACAAAAAGAAAAATGATCCGTGTATCCGTGTACATCAACAGATTTACTGGATTACCGTCATTAGTGCACATTTTGCACATCAGGCTGGTCTGCCTGCTTTGTTCATCTTTGCTTGCTTTCTTTGTCCTTCTTTAGATCCTTGCCTCTATTTCCTTTTCTATTGTTTTCAATTCCTGCCTTAGATCTGTAAAGACCTGAATCCCCTGTAAATTAATATAATTTTTTTATTCAGTTGAACTTCCTTCTGGCTGAAATCTGATGCATTCTGATGTCATGAAGAGAAAAAAATGGGTTAATGTTTTTCAGAAGGAATGCTTTTTGATCGTGTGTGTGTGTGTGTAGTACTATCCTACTTTACCTCCGCTAATTGCAATTACCAGCGGTGGCCAGGGCTATTATCGTTTGACAGTTTACAGAAGTTTCTTTATTGCAGAGCTGAAAGCGTCTAAGTGGGTTAGGTGTCTTGAGCTTTTGCGTTGGTGCTCTTGACAGACTCCCTCTTCCTGCTTCTTAATTGCTTGCACCTCAGCAGGTCGGAGGCGAGGCACGAGCGCTTCCCCCCACCAGCGTCCCACCAAGGACTAATCTCGCTTAATGAAGCTCAAAAAACAAATCCAACGAAAAATTAACTCCTGTCACAGGAGGAGGGGGACATATGGAAGCCAAGATAGGCTGTCAGACAGACTGAACACCGAACCGCCAAACTCAGTCACAAAATGCACGTTGAGATTTACAGCATGACCACATTTCTTAGTCTTTTTGTTTGTTTGTTTGTTTTTTGAGAATTAAAGTTTTCTAAATAAATACATTGGATTTGCCAGAGAAACTGCAAACTGTTTATCCAAAAGTATGAATTAGGTAAATTATTTAAAAAAAAATGGATGGTAAGTGGAAAAAAAGGAAAAACCCCAATTTTTGAATAAAGTGAAAGTATTATTTTATTAATGATATTTTGACAAAGAATTGCAAAGTAAAGACAGAGACTTTATTACACGCAGTCCACCTATTAACACAGCAACAGAATTTATTTTTTTGGACAGCTGGTACGTTTTTCTTCCCTCCAATACAATCATCATCTTCTGGTGTCTCCACTGAACAAGCATCATAGGTTAGTTTCAAATGTTACCTGGAGCATCACACTTTTAAATTACAATACAGTTACTTAAGGCTATAATGACAATATAAAGGTCATTAGAAGGATTATTTAATTTAGTAGTGGTGCTTCACAGCAGGTGCCCAGCAGTACACAAAGGTGCACTTGTTGAGTCACAGAAATATAGAGCCTCAGCCTTTCTGCGCAGTTCACCTTTCACAAGCAGATATTTAAAAAAATAAAATAAAATCCTTTTGTCCATGGCCTTTCTGTAGAGATTAAGCATGGCAGCAGCTGCTGCTCTTTGATGGACATTTGTGCCACATTCCTGCAAATGCTGCAGCTGTAGAGGGCAGTCACACCCCTGCAGCAGGTACACGCGTGCCCGTGCACGTGCTCGGGGGTCAGCAGTGGTTTATGGAATAATCTGTTAGACATAAATTAATTGTCAGAACTGTCAGCCGCTGGAGCAGCAGCTCTCGAAGAGACAGCTCTGGAAAAAGATTTGAAAGATGATTTGAATATTTTTCTGTCCTTCCCCTGGTGTCACATTTGATTTGACAGAACTTAATGGCTGCCAACATTGGAAATTCACCAGAGCTGGAATTAATGCTGAAATGGAAATCTCCTCTGCTGCTTTGCTTTTCCTTTTTTTTTTTACGTCTTATAAAAAGGGATCAAGAACTTTTGCCTTGTTAATACTTTCTTTTGTGTCTTTGATATTTTGTTAAGCCTCAGTGCCGGATACTTCAAATTTGTACAACCAAGAGAAGCTGGAGGATGGAGGGCTGTGGGTGTATGTGTCTGTGTGTCAGCATACTGTATTACACATTCATTGTTTCCATATTCACCTCTCCACCTGTGAAAAGAAGCCTCTTCCTCTTCTTACCTTCATTTTTTATCATGTTTCTCATTTTTAATGCAGCACCAGATCCACGGGTACTCCTGCAGCTCACTGTCCACAACATACATGCAGCAGTGGAAAATAACATTTACATTTCTGCTGCGTTCAGCTTGTAGGATCACGGCTTCTATTTGGGAAAAGCACTTTTTTGACAACTAAAATGACTGATGAACATATCAAATGTAATCTTTAATAAGACTGACCTTTCATAGTTGAGCAGTCTTAATTCTGCAGGATGCGATGATATTTTTGTGTTTTTAACATGGAAATTTGAAACAGGAGAATAAGGATGTAAAAACAGCGTAATTGCAGTCCTGCTCCTAAAACCACCGTTGATATTTTTAAGCTGGATTTAAAAGAAAAATAATTCAAATACTCTCACAGTTGTTCTCTGCACAGCTCTGTTCTCAGCTCTGTTTGCACGAGAGCACACAGGTTGTGATACTGTGCCGTTAATCTCTGAGTCATCACGCTCTCGATCTGCAGGTCTTCATGTAAAGAAACATCAACATTATGTCCTCTCTGCCTGCTGAACTGAGAGCGTCTCACAGATTCCCACACTTTAAGGTACGCTCCCACCAAGTCTGTGAGGGTGTAGGGCTGTTCCACTGTCAAGCTGTCAAGTGCATGAGGGCTCACTTGAAGATATTCTGAGCCTTTTATGCACACTGAGAGTGCATTCCTGCAGACCCTGCCTAAGGGAATGACCCACAGATCAAAAAGGGCTACCGAGGGATGACCAATGGCATTACAGAAAAAGATAAACGTGGAAGTCAAGACCGGCACTAATGTTACAAGAAAACATTAGCACAAAATAAATAGGAGTTTATTAATTAATTGGCCCTCACAGGGTGATGTCAGTACTTTTTCTCCAGGTTTAATGTTTTTACCTTATAAAATGACAATACAGGGCTATTCTTCTCTACCTGACCTACTAGCATAATGCTGAACAACAGCCAGGAAGTGGAACATGAACTCTGGTCGGTAAAACTCAGACAGTCAACCAGTATTGCATTTTAATCAAAAAACAAAGATGATGCTAAGAAAAAAAAAGAAGAACAATAATAATAATATGAATTATTAATCATAGGTAATCAATAACCAGCCATATGAAAGAATCCTTATCAACATAAGTCTGCAAATAGTTGCTTTGATTGCATTTTCAGTCATTTCCACCTCAATTTCTAGGTTTACAATTAAAAGGCCCTATCATTGATGTGAATGTGACAGTTAAATTAAATTTACAGATAAAAGAAAAGAAAAAAATCAACATAGATAGCTGACGATGATATAAGCTGCACCTCATACTGGATTGGGCCAGTGCCATTCTTACTTTTAATTGTCTTTTAGGTCAGAGCGTGGAGCAATCACTAATCTGCTGCTGGATTGATCCAGTTCAACAACTCCAGTTCAAACCACATGATTTTGCTAGTTGTAGTTGGTCCTCCTCAGCCTGTGAAAAAGTTTTGTATCACTGAGTTTCGCCCCTTCAAGTGCAGCTGCAGGTATTTCCTTTGCATTTCAGTTTTAACAATGCAAACTATTATTCTCCTTAAACTCAAGAAACGTTTGTAATGTAAACTCATTCCCTGGCTGTCTTTGAGATGATTGTGTGAGTTTATTTTCTGGGTTTGTCCACTTGCTCTTATTTTTGGATGCAGAGAAGAAAGAGAAAGATGGGAGGATGAGGGAGATTGGTTTCAGAGCAGTAATCTGGTTTGGAAGTCATGCCTGGCCCGTACACTCCCAGTAAATTTCCTGCTGTAAATGGGGGCTAATGGGGGAAAGGTCTGTGTAATTCTCTCTCCATTAGCTGCTCCGCCTGGCCTAATTGCCCAGCCGAGCCTGAACAATTTTGTTAGACGTTGCCCGGGTAATTATGGCTGCTTTGGCTAAAAATAACAGCCCGAATCCAGAGTCAGGCAGCGGATTTCTTCTTTCTTTGTCTTCCAATTCAACCATCTCCTTTCTCCACCCACCAGCAAGCAGCTCCATGCCACTGGGACAGACTGAGCTGTAAATAAAATGAATACGGAGGCGGCCGTCAGGGCTGAGGGAATCAAACCACAGGCAGTTTGTTCCTCCATGGACCAGCAGTCTTTGCTGCTGGTGAAAAGCTGAAGGACACCAACAAGGGATGAAGCTCTGATAATCCAGCTGGAGCTGCCATCATGAGGCAGTTTTAACCTCCAAAGTGATGTAACTTCTCACGGTGATGGTGACTTTTTTTTTTTTTTTTTTTTTACCATTTCACCATTCAGATCAAAGAACATGAGGCATTTCCCAAATGAATCCACGTACCTGAGACATCCACGTAAAGTCCGGGACTTTTGTTTCATCACATTTATCTCTTCCTCCTTGTCAATGAAATAAAAATGTCAGAGAGTAATTATTCTTAAAATGTGATTTTCAGTGAATCCGGCAAAACACAAATGAGATAAGGCATGTTAATGATAATACAGATGAAGATCTAGTGCTTTACCATTCATTTTCAGCTTTCCTTTCTTGTTTGTTTTTTTGTTTTCTTTTTACTGTTCATGCTGTTATAAATCCAATCAATAATCAAAGCTGGGTATCTGACACCCACTGGAAAAGCAGTTTATGCAGGTGCAGCTGCTTCAGGTGAGGTCTGCATTATTCCAGGCTCACCGGCGTTCCGTGTGCTGACGGGACGTTTAAGGAAATTGTGACAGGAAAAGTTTCAGAGAGCAGCTTTCTTTCAAACTCTGACTGTGAGGAAAGTGTTCTTTTAAATGAAGACTCATGTTTTAATGTTCCCTCCATCCCTCCTTCCGGACAGATTTACCCCCGGCTTCGTGAGCTCCGTATTTATCCCAGCAGCCCGTTTTGCTGGCCTGGCACTTGTGTTTATGTAGTGCTGTGATTGTTGATTTATATTTTGACAGCATGCATCTGCGTATTTTGCTGATGTGTGTTTTTTTATTTGTGTATACGTGCACACCGCTGGTTGTGTGTGTGCGTGCGTTTTTCTCTGCCTGTGTGTGTGCGTGCATTGCTAACAGAAGCTATTGACTTGTTGTAAAGCCGCGGTCCTTGAGAGTATTTATGAGCGAGGAAGCGGAGCAGCTCGGTGGCATTTTCCTGTCGCTGAAGCAGAACGACTCTCTCGACTCTCCCTCTCCGCTATGACAGCCTCTGCTGAGCAAAGAGACACATTTCCCAGAGTCTACAGTACTTCCTCCCATCTTTTAATCCCATCCACAGCTATCTGACAAATCCATATGGAAACTTATTGATGACAAGTATTGAACAACAACCGAGTTGAGCTGCAATCGACCTGGAAGCGAGGGGCCTATGAATTCTAGTCTGTATACAAACTGTCCTACAATATTATATTTTAAGAAAAATGACAGATTACCTGTACACATGGTCAGATAATGAAAAAAATGTCCTGCCATTCAAATATATAGGGAAGTTTTTAGGCTCATTTATCAAGTTGAGCTTGGTTAATCTATTCAAAGGTGCTCTGCATTTTTGCTGACCCGAATGCTTCGCATATAAATCAGTCTGCAGCCTGTTAGAGGAAACCGAGGGAGTCGCAGAAGGTCTCTTTATTTAAGTTCCATTACAATCCATTCAGACAGTGGTAATAAAAAGTGTTTATTACATGAAAAAGGGTTACCTGACACACACTTAAAGCCTGGCTAACTGCCCCCATTACACTGGGTATTACAGTGCAAAGCAACTACATCTTTGCTTTGTGCCATTACAAGATTCACTGATGGCTAAAGTCGATACTGTTTGACATACAGACATGAATCATGTGGGCTGGTGAAGTAATCTGGAAAGCAACCAACTGCTAAGTATAGTCACCTACTTGTCATTTAGATACTCCACAAATCTGATGATGATTAGTTAGCCGATTTGAAACAGTATTTATCCAGATAGTTTGGAATTCATCCAAACGGGTTGGATTTGAGTTCTCTCTGAATCGAATGACATGCTGTTGTTGACTGGAGGCTTACAACTGATTAAAAAAAGGCATTCTTCTGACTGTTGTTAATTACCATTAAGCTTACTGCGAGTGTGCACAAATTATTTGATACCAAATTTAGCACCTGGCTGACCGTAGTTTGCTTGCTAACATTGCCATTAAGCTAAATATGGAAAATAACTCAAATCTAGCTAGGTTTTCTATGCTTAGATCAAAAGCATTTATCACATGAAAAGGGTTACTTGATGCATGTTAAAGGCACAACAGATGTTTTACTAATCTCCTATCTATTCGCACATTTGATTCAGCTTTTCATTTATTTATTTGTCTTTGTCAGCTCACTGACATACTGCAGTTTTGTCCTCCCTGAACCTCCATACCTCTCGTAATGCTGCATGTCAATGACAGATCCAGACATGACCTGCAACAGATGCACAGCTTAATTCCCTGTGCACACTCTAATGGAGACAAATGGATGAGTCAGGAAGCGACAGAAGGTGTCGCACATCTATATTCATCTAAATTTTCCCAAAATTGTGTCTTTATAGCAGTTGTGCATCGATGTCGACATATAGCTGATACCTGCTGCTGCTCTGTCGGAAGGCCTGAACAAAGAGCTTCTCTATTTTTTCTGACAACGTTTATATAGATGTCAAATTTATCCTGAGTTAGACGGTATCAGTCTGTCATATGATTATAACATTTGCATAGAGGGATATTCAGCTGCTGTGAACGCAATGATTCAAGCCAGACACAGAGGGTAGCTGGTGGAAAAGAGACAGATGACTTCTCAGTGCTGATGCAGCCCCAAATTAGTGCCAAACAGAAAGAGGGGAAGTAGAAAAGTGATATACTTTAACTTCCAGACTGTGACACTGAACATAAGCACACAGAGTATTTCATGAAACTTTTGTGTAGTTGCTTGTATGTGCTTCCTTTAGTTGAAAGGTTTCAAGGTCATATAGCTCCTCAGAGTTTAGGATATGAAAGAAAGTCACTGACGGGATCAGACAGGGCAAACTGCTGCAGAGTTGGAACTGTAGAAGAGCCCATTCAGGCTCACGAAATATACTAAAGGTATGTGGACAAGAGATTTTACCAACACAAGAATGTCAGTGTTACATTCATGCATCTAATTTCAGTATTTCCAGAGGATTATACATCCTGCCTATAGAGCAGGAGCGTGAACTTTGACTCTCTTGAAATCTGATGGTCCAAATAATAACTCCTCACTGAGTTCTCACTCGTTTTTCAATTTGGTGTAATTTAAATGCCACCACATTTAAAGACTCCTGGAACTGCAGAGTGATTTGTATCAGCTAGCTCCGTCTCTAAGGATGGATGAAGGTCTGTTTAACTGACTGTGTTCCAGTTAATTGAAAATTTGTTGGATGGTTTTGTAAGTTTAACTTTGTCTAAAATATACTCGCCTGCTGCAGCATTAAAAGTCTTCACGTTCTCCCTCTGGCTGCCTCCATCGTGCAGTCCAAAGACCCGACTGTACGTGCGTGAATGTCCGCGGGAACGGGTGACTGTCTCTCGGTGTCAGGAGCCTCCAGGGAGCGCACTGCCTCTCATCCAGTGTCAGCTGTGATAGGCTCCAGTTTGCTTACAACCCTGAAAAGATAAGTGGTTAAGAAAATTAATGGATCATTGATCAAAAGACATAATTTGGTTTTAACTTTGATCCACTCTAAACCCAGAGTACCAAATCGGTCTGGGTGTCTGTCGCCACCTTTTCAAGCTCTGGAAACCTCCTGAGAGACCCTCTCTCCAGTGTTCCCTGGGTCTCTCTCACCCTTCTGCCAATTGGAATGTCTGAATATCATCACCTAGGAGCTATCCAGGAGGCATCATAATCAGATACTTTTTCATCTAGATTCTTTCGAAATCAAGGTGCAATGGCTCTACTCTGAGAACCACCTATGGTGTAGTCCCCCACCATTTCAGTGAATCTTATCACCACCTCTTGCATATTCCAGTCACTGCTCACAGCTCATGCCCACAGGTGAAGAGAGAAGCATTGATCAACTTGTTAGTCAACAGCTTTGTCCTCATGCTCCCTTCTCTCCTTAAAGTGAGGACGAAGCAGAGAAGTCTGAGTTCCTAGGGTCTCCCAAGGAAAACTGCTCCTGAGTTAGTTCAGACTAACTGCAGTTCTAAAGACTCCTGGGATGAGGAGCACAAGTACCACGCCACCTTGCATAGGACAGAGAAACAAGTGCTCCATCCTGGAACCAGGCCTCGGGAGGCCTTAGCACGTGGGACCCAGCCTCTGGTGGGCAAACACCTGCAGCAGAAGCTGTCGGGTTCTGGTGCTTGGAGGATCAGGTGGAAGTCAAATGCAGTCCAACTATTTATAAGTTCTTAATTTTGAGACATTTCCAAAATAACAATTTTATATTTGGTAATTTGTTTTATTGTGGTTGTTTACTTTCATTTTTAACAAGATGTCACTAAACCAGACAATCTTTTAGAAACAAATATTTGACCTCAGCTCAGGCCTTTTTAAAAACACCAGCATTTCTTTCACATTAATTAGTTCGTAGTAGGTAGAGGGCTAATTACCTGAGCTCTATGTAATGACACTGTCTGAACTTTAGCCGCTGAATTCTAAATGAGAATTGGCTCTCATACACACAAACAACAATAAAAGGTATTTAACAGTAATTGTCTGGCAGCAAAAAAAGGGGATGACATTTCGGAGGATGGCGTCGCTGCTAATTGAGCTCAGTTTTACCTGAAGATTTATGAAGACCCTAAAGAGTGAGTTGTCCTCAGCTCTGCAAGGACACCCTGCACCTGAAAGACAGGAGGAAAGACAGACGACGAGGCAGAATGCCTTTTAATGTGCACACTCTCAAACGCACATAGAGGTTGGTTTTTATCTAGTGGTGAAATATAGTACTGGGATTGGGTGGGTTTGGGGGAGTAGGGGGTGCCAACACAAGGCTGTTGTCTCAATTGGATTCATCTCAAAAGAAAAGAAACACAAACATGGTTCAGTTTAACTAAAACAGGCCTACTCTCTCACTTTCTACTGCTTTAAAAAAAAGAGAGATGTGAACTGCACGCCTCTAATTACTGAAACTGCAAAAATGCTGCGGCAAAAGACAAACAAACAAGCAAGCAAGGTGACCAACATCATTTTAACTCAGCAGCTATCATTCTGGATAAATGTGCCTGTCATTGAGGTGTATTGTCTGTAAAGGTTATAAAAACCCTGAAAACTCAAGAGATAAGAAGAAAAACCTGTTTGGGAAGGTGAAATCCATCTGTGGCTCCGAGTTCAGACTCTGCTTATCTGAGTCTGTTCAACAGATGGGTCAAATCCAGTGTCATTTAAACACTGTTTGCCCAGTTGACTTACTAAGCTTCCTGCAAACACTCATGGTGTCTCGGCATGTTTTCAGTTGAGCAGGGAGTTTAGAGACAGATGCCACACAGTGCTGCTAATAGCTGCAGTTCATAAAGACAGTTGGTATCACCTTGTTCCTTCAACACAAAGCCTAACTCACAAAGTGAGTAGGCTTTGCAAGTAGGGTAAACCCTGGTGTAACATAAAAACACGAGCCTTCCAACATCCAAGAACCACCAGTAATGAGATTTTTAGCTCTTTACAGATCCATATAAATCAGGAGCTATTGGCAAAACATCTAAAAGCAGTTAACACTGTATATCTTAAACACACCTATTCAAAAATGAAAGGAACAAATGGCTGACTGGCTTTTTGGCCCGTTTGAGATGGACAGAGGAGAAGCCACAGAAACCAGATCTTGTGAAGAGAGACCCGAGCAGAAACGTGAACGTGGGTAGCTCCTAGGTGAGGTTTACTGGACATGTCCTCCTGGGAGGAGGCTCTGGGTAGACCCAGGACATGTAGACATGTTTCTTCGCTTGCCTGGGAATGCCTCTGTGTTCCCTCGGATGAGGTGGAGGAAGTGGGTGGTGGTCAAGCTGCTTCTTTAAGGTGTATTAATTCAATCCACAGACATGGATACCTTTCAGTTCAAATCTGTTTTATCTGTAAAGCACCAAATCAGGTGTAAACAACAGCTGCCTTGAGACACAACATACCTGCCTATTAGTGCTTAGCAAGAGACTAAGAAAATTTCAACTGGTTATTAAGACCAATCCAAACTTCTTGGATGGTTGCATCATGCAGTAGGTCACATTGCTTCTGAGACAATTCCATTAAAAATCCTCCAAAGAATGTATCAACAGCACAAACACAAAAAAAAGAGGTAGGGTCTAGCAAACACTGATTGGTTCAGTCTAAAGCAGCCACACCCCTAACACCAGGAAAGTATCGAGACAAGATGCTGGGCTTTGTAACGCGGGTCTATGGTCCCGATCAAAAAATAAAAGCTGTTATTGATTCTGAGGCAAGTAGGAGATTCAGTCATCATATTAAATTTTGCTGCCATCAAAGTTCTTCTTTATTCAACCTAAAGACAAACAGGATAAATGAATGGGAGTAAATCAGAACGCGAGGACACCTTTGCAGCCACAGCCCTTAAACAAAATTTCCTCGGATTCAACTGGGAATCGTAACATTCCAGTGAATTACAGAAATGTCCTTTCCCAGGTTTTATGGCCTTCCAGCTTTACGGCTGCTGTCCCCACAGGAACAGTTTGGAAAAAATTAAACTGTGCTGCTGCTGGAAGCTTCTGCAAAGAAATCCGCACGTACTAAAATATATAAAAACAGCTTTCCTCTTTTTTCTCTCTTAGGTGCGCTGGTTTGGTCTTATCTCTGAATGACACTGAAAGTTTTAATGTGTTTATCCAGTATAAAGACACATATTTGGGATTTTTTTGCCAGGAAATGCCTCAAGGTTTAAGGTTTAGCTTTTCCTGATGCCCCTGAACACAAAATTGTTTAAAAAAAAGAGGGATAGAAAGAGGGAGGGGAGGAGAAGAGAAAGTAGTTGTGGCCTTGTACGAACTAATCACTAGTTAGTACCTAAAAAAGTTAAACCATCCTCTACACTTCTTGAAGTTAGTGTTGGTGAAAAAAAATATAATCAAATTTTTAAGCTAGTGGTTAAAGATTTCAAGCAGCCAGACCATCAAGCAAAGTCTTTTGTTGGTTAATGCTCTTCAGTACGCATATAAGAACTTATATATTCAAGGCTGCAATGAAAAGAGAAAAATCCACAAAGCATCTTCTTTTGTTTCTTTCTCAGAATTTGAAAGTCAACAAATCAGGACAAAAATAAATATTAAGGTTTGACAGTTAATATTAACAATAAGCAGCTACAGTTTGGGTGTTCGGGTGTGTTTTTACTTCTGTCTTGTGAAATCTTGCTGTTGTTCTGCCAGTTTTTCTATTTAAAAAAAATGGTTTCTTCTTTTTTTGTTTGCTGAAGTAAATAAAACTCTGGGCCAGGAACAGGCTGATTATTGAAGACTGATTCCTGCTACAGCAGACAACATTTTGCGTCAATAATCTGTTGAGCTGAAACAGGAGCTGAAAAATACACATATCTATATACTGGAACAGATTCATTATCATTCGTGTGTGGGACCTCATCGTTGCAGCTTTTGATCAATCACCTCATTTAAATCTGATCAGAGTAAGGAGTGTTTACTGTAACAATCAGCATCAGGCTTTCACATCATCACCTTCATATCTAGAATCTCTCCAGATCTGTCGCCTCATTGGCAGGTCGTTATCCTTCTCCCAGTGTGTCACAGTGAGGCAGCCCTTGGATTTCATTACGCCACTCAGTGATTTGCAGAACTAAGATGGAGCGGGACTCTAAAGGGTGACAACTGGCAGCATGTCGGCCTGTCCATCTTCCTCTGCCAGCATCATCCAGTTCTCCACCTCTGCCACCAAGAAAGACGACATAATGGAAGGGAGATGGAGGCGTGGTGTAGAAGAGGAAAAATGGGATGACAGCAGAGAGGAGAGAAGAGAAGGAGGGAGTGTCACATCAGGTGACATTATTTTTTATCTTAGATGGCAAAAAAAATGGCATGTGTTTGGGTGGATTTCAGCCAGTGATCGTGTTAGTGTATAAAATCCGGCGCATTTCAAGGGTGACAACATTCAGGCTCACCATATTTACTGTCCCTTGTGAACTACAGTTGTCATCCTTTCACAGGCTTAGTGTCTCTGGCATCCCAGCTAATGAGTAACATATAGGTAAATTTGTTTAAGTTGGAAATGGTTGGCTGATTACTGTTAGCGACCGATCTGCTGCCGAACGGTGGCATGACCCTTGTGGGCACAGTAAAAGCAAACAGAAGGGAGATAAAAGGTAAAGAAAATCTCATGCCAGGCTCCAGTGCATTCACCAAAGAAATAACCTTGGTGTCCTTCCTCCCTGACAAAGCTTCAAAAAAGAAGGTTGTCCTGCTCCTGTTATTCATGCACACACTACCAGGCATAGGCCCCACTCGCAAGCCTGAAGTGATTGAATTTGACAACCAAACAAAGGGAGTTGTTGATACTTTGGGTGGCAGTAGCTCAGAAGGTAGAGCAGGTCACCTGCTGATTGGAAGGTTAGTGGTTCGATCCCTGGCTCCTCCAGTCTGCATGTCAAGTATCCTTGGGCAAGATACTAACCTCAAGTTGCTCTCTGATGCATCCATCGGAGTCTGAATGTAGTTAGGAAGCACTAAGTATAGAAGAAAGTGCTTGTGTGATTGGATGAATGTGGCATAGAGCACTTTGAGTACTCTGGGAGAGTGGAAAAGCGCTATATAAGAATCAGTCAATTTACCATTTAGATGTGTGTTCACTATGGCTCTGAAAGAAAAACCAAGAGATGGCGTGATCAGTGTTGGTGTGATGAACTCGTGGATCAATCGCAATGAGACTACAATAAAGAGGTGACAACCAAATGCAGAGGAGGCCTTATATACAGGCTTTGGCACTGGCACTCATCAAACCATTGGTAGAGGAGAGGCTCCCCTCTTCAAATCTCTCATGTCAACTCAGAGTCCTTACCTGTAGCGTGCTCGACATCCATACACGTGTCACTCTTGCAGGTGAGGCAGGACCAGTGGTAGTCCCTTGGTGAGGTGTGCTGGTGAGGTGAGGCTTGGACAGGAAGTGTGTTCACGCCATTACTACCCTGCGTGTATGGACTGCATGTCAGGAATAGGTAAGTAAGAGTGGTCCTGGAATTTGCATGTTATCCTTATTTAGTGCAGTGGTTAAGAATAAATATCACAAAGTGGTGATTTCCAAGAGAATCCATATGGTGAAAAAAATATTTTAGTCAACTGGTCATTTTTACCCACTCAAAAAATGCAATTTTTTTGTTTCTCTCTCCTGCAGCTGTTAGCATGTCAAGGAGACTGTGCCTTCACCAGGGACGTCTCAAATGTCCCAAGAATGGGTGGACCAAAGACCAGCTTTCCAGTGTCATTATTTTTTTATTTTTTGTTTTTTGTTTAGGAATCTGTTTGTTCTCGAATTCCTAATTTTTCAGTAATTTTGAAGCATTTTTAGGGTCCCCCCATGACACTTTTTTTTTCATTTTGTTAGACATGGCACAGTTGAAAATAAAAGAAGACCACTCTAATTTTTCATGTGTTGTCCTATTTGTATATATTTTGATGACAAGTACTTTTTGTTGGGTATATTATATTGGGTAAAAATCACCCGGCATTAGTGATGGTGTTACAATTTATAGCGACAGTGTTCTAGGGTTAATAAACACTTTAAATAAGGGTGAAGTAAAAGGAATGATCAAAATCAAACTATGAAGAATATATGGATATACTGGGTGACTGTAGCTGCTGTGACTGACATTTAAACGTGAACAATCACAGCACAAAGCCAAAGGACAGCATGTGCATATCTTAGAGAATTTAACTGCATCCCAAACACTGCTGGGGTCTCAGCCTGCCCAGGAGTGACACAGAAACTGGAAGCCGGTGCACGTTTGGTGAAGTTTATGCAGTTAATCAGTGGTTAGATTTGTGTACACATCTAAAGAGCTGAAAGGGAAACTATTTGCATATTCATAAATCCAAGATTTTTTTTTTCAGAGTGAAGACATACACGTCATTTCATGTCACTTCTTAGGGTTTATGCTAAAATCATGCAAATGACTTTCAAAGCAGAGTATTTTTAAGGAGCCATCGCATCGTCAGGATCACATCTAAGAAAAGAGAACATGAAGAATTCTTCGGCTAGGGTTCACTGAGATTCAGCCTATGTGAAAGCCGTGCCCTCGCCCTCTATACATAATAGACCAGCAGCCAGCACACTATGATAACAATACACGGTCTCTTACATGTAGGGCACATCATCCAAACATTCTCCAATTATAAAATGCAAATATTCATATATCTCCATGCAGAGGTGAAATCTGAGAGGAAACACTTTACCTGAAACTGGGTCTAAAGATGTAAATACAATGACAAACCAGGCTGAAGCTTGTCAGGCTGGATGCTTCCCAGATCAGTTTTTATTGAATTTCACTGACTGATTTTGCCCAGATTAGCTCGGAGACATCTGGCTAACATCACTGCAGCTACACCTGAAACCAGATTACAACTTCCTGTTTATGCTCCGTCTGCTGTCTTACATTCACTCTGGACTCAATTTGAAAACAAAGAAGCATCATATTGGAGATTTTTGTATATCAGTGGATCCTGTCTAGTATTAAAGTGAAACATCCTCCTAAATATCTAGAGTTTATTTTTATGTTTCCCCAGATTTGACTCAGTCTTCTTTAACTCTCCATCTATCTCTATTTTCTTATTTCTCTCCCTTATACTTCTTTTTAATAGAGCAGAAATTCGATGTGACATTTTACACTCTGTAATGCACTCTGTGCATTTACTTTTCCTCGCCTCACTCCCTCCTGTTGCACCTTTCACACCTCCCCATGCTTTGACCGGTGTCCATCCTTTTCCCTTTCACACTCGTCAGCCTCTCCTCCTCCTCTGCTGCCTGTTTGAAGCCCGAGAGATGAGGCCGGTCCCACAGGGATGTTTCAAATGAATATTAAAGTCAAGTTTTATCAGGTCAAACTGGACAGTTTTGTGTGTGCTTCAGCTTGAATGTCATTGTATCTCAGGCACATCATACAAGAAATGACAATAAAGACAACACAGTCAGAGCGATTTGCGAAAGTTCATTTGTTATTAATAAAGCTAGGTTACTACTAGACACCATTCATAAACAGAAGGGTTTGAACGGCAAGTGGGCGGGGCTTTTGTCCCAGACATGACGATTTAAAGATATCGACTCTTTATGACATCACGCAGAGCCAACAGTAGACTCCATTCAGAGCAGTCTTTCCCATACATTAATCTCATTATTTAAAACCTTCCCGTGTTTTATATTAACAACCATGACTGGAGCTGCATGCATGACAAAGATGCATGAACACTCATCGCACACAGAGCACCATTCTTTGTTCCGTCAAAGATCATATTAAGTGAGCCTTACATTCTATCTTCAGTCTTTCAAAGTGTTTGGATGATAATGTTTAATCCAATTTAGCTGCCATTTAGTGTCAAAATTATCTGAACTTCATTTACGTTTTCTGTTCAATTTTAATGGAAAAGTGAAAATGGAGGCAGCTGAAGGGCAAACGTCAGCAGTCAGGAAGGAGACAAAGGAACCAAAGAAACAGAGAAAGGAAGAGTAATTAAGAGGAGTTATCAGTCAGAGCTGCAAACAGAAACAGAGATCACATCTGATTTCTGTCCATAATGGCCCTGAACGCCAGGTCAAACTCTCACCCTCTTCAGTTTTGGACATTTGCCTGACAAAAAAATCCAATAATGATGATAACATAATTCAGTTGATTGTGCGATGGTTAGGTGTTCTTTGGCAGCTTGCTAATGAGGATGCATTTGCACTCTGAATAGTGCAGCAGTACGAACACAAAATGAGAAATTCTCTGCAGGAAATGTTCCCACCCTGCCCCCCCGAAAGCCCCGCCCAGCTAGCTGGAGATAACATTGAAGTCACCAAAGATTAACGAAGGCTCTGCTCTGTGTACAACACCACCAGAGACTCAGTTCTGTCTAGAAATGCCAAAACAGGATGAGAGAATCAGGAAGCCTGCTTCTTTATTTTCCAACAGCGGTTATCGGTTTCAGGGTTTGACAGGAATTTGGCAGCAGGCTTTTCCGCGGAGTTTTCTCTGCCGGTTTTCCCCACGATGTACCTGGCTAACTTCCATCCACGTTCAACTTTAACCCTCTGAAGGCATCATCGTTCCTGCATGTAGGAGTCTGGGACGTGACTTCGCTGTCGACCTTCTGTTTCTGCAAAATAAAAACTGGTCTTCAGCTAGAGCAGAGCTCTGGTACAAACGGCTGTGTTAGGAGGGAATTTGGCTCACACTTTGAAATTTCCTCTGCTGTGATAAAACGCTGGGATTAAAGTTCAAATGCAAAAAAAGTTAACGCTGAAGTAGAGAAACATTTTGAAGAAAAAATAATTCTGTTGCCATTTTTAATTATAAGCTTTATCTGATGTTAATGATGACAACAGAAATGTAGAATTAAGCTGCTTACTCACAAACTGTATATCAAAGATGGATGAGTCAGGTTACGTGAAGACCAAGGACTCAAAATGGAGATTCTTCCCAAATGAGTAACAAAAGAAAGTAAACCTTTATTGATGGTAAAACAAAACAAAACACAGAAACACTCAAGCTATAGGCTGAACACAGGAAACAGGATGATGTGACAAAGAGCTGAGGCAAACTGAGGGAATAAATAAACAAGGGCAAAGGGGAGACACCTGGGAATCCGAAATCTAATAATGAGACATAGGAAGGCACTTGGACCCCTGACCAGCAAAACAACACAAGAACTGAACATGGGGACATCACTGACAGAAGCTGTACACGGGGAAGGAATATTATAAGCATAATAGTAATGTAACAGATGCACCAAAAGCAATCTAAGAAACAAACTGAAGACAATAAATAATCAATACAACTGAAGATGCTCAACAAAGTGGCTAACAAGAATAAACAATGGGGACCAATACTAAATAATGAGAAGAACACAAAGTACATAATAGACAATCCTTCTCAAAAACACCCCAAAATAATGAACTGGCAGCAAAATCAAAACTCTGGCATTATGTCGCCCACTCTGTATCTTACGTGTTCAATTATAAGCTAATGATGTGAATACAATTCAATTCTATTTTATTTATATAGTGCCAAATCACAGCAACAGTTGCCTCAAGGCGCTTTGTATTGCACAGTAGATCGTATAATAATACATACAGAGATAAACCCAACAATCATATGACCCCCTATGAGCAAGCACTTTGGCGACAGTGGGAAGGAAAAACTCCCCTTTAACAGGAAGAAACCTCCGGCAGAACCAGGTTCAGGAAGGGGCGGGGCAATCTGCTGCGACCGGTTTGGGTGAGATAAGGAAAACAAGATAAGACATGCTGTGGAAGAGAGACAGAGATTAATAACAGGTATGATTCAATGCAGAGAGGTCTATTAACACATAGTGTGTGAGAAAGGTGACTGGAAAGGAAAAACTCAATGCATCATGGGAATCCTCTGGCAGCCTACATCTCCAGCGACACCTAAAGTAATAGTGAACAACTTTATTAAATGATGAGTGTGTTTCAGTTTGTAGCCTTCATCAGGGTCATTGCAAAGTGTCAAACAGTTTGTGTGTAAATAAAAAACAGGAAACAGAAAAAAATCCAAGAAAAATCCAAAAATCCAATCCAGTCCACCCTCACAAATAAACCGATTGATATTTAACAAGGTGGTACTAGTTAATTGATTAATTGGTTAAGCCACAGCCTCACTAAAACTGCAGCATGGGCATCAACAGTCTGTTAATAATATTAACCACACAAAAAATGTATTTGTCAGATAACTCAATTACTTTTTTGGGGAGCACGTTGGCTTCATTTTCCATTTTCTACCCATAGAAGTGTCCACTGATTTGTTGCATGGGACATAACTCAGGAAGTGGCAAAGAAGGTTGTTGTAAATGAGGAAGTTTGGTGTGTAATGTGTGGTTCATGTTTGAAACCTTGATTTCTTTATTTATTTCTTTATTTCTTTATTTCTTTATTTCTTTATTGTCTGCTGTCTAACCCCAATGGAACAGAAAAGGAGAATTTTAAAACAAAAGAAGGACGTTACAAAGAAGAAGTTGGAGATTCACTTGTTTCAGGAAAAAATGAATTGTAGCCTCTCAGGGGATATATCTTTATTTCTACCTATGTGTCACATGTGTGGGAGTTGAACCTGAAGCCCACATGTCAAACTGATTGGCTGACTTCTGTTTCTGTAATACATCTGTCACTTTAAACATGAGCCGAGTGAATTTCAGATCATCTGAGTCACCTTCAGAGTTAACATCCAAAGCGTCTTCCGAATGCTCTCTAAACTAAATATTTCATTCAAGGTCTCATTATGGTTTTCACGATTGTATTTAACTTTGGGCTCAAAGCTTCCTCTGATGAATTTCTCTCTGTGGAGGAGAAGCCAAAGGCTGGCACAATGAGTCCATCCATTTCTTCTGGAGAATTTTTCTCTTTTTTGGCTTCCCCCACCTCTGCTGCTGTTAATTCCCGAGATCTGTCCTTTTCTCTGACATTTGCACAAATGCTAAAGGGCCCAGGCTGTTTGCCTTCCTCCATGATGGAAGACGAGGAGTCTGGCTCAGTGGCAGCCGCAGAGAGCTCGATATATGAATTCAGCCAGGTTTCCTTCCACATGCGCGAGGCCCGGGGATGAAATCCATCTCTCTGTGATGAGACAATGATTTGCTGAGCTCCATTGTGGCTGCAGAGAGGCAGCAGAGGAGCGAATTTGCATGTAAATGCACGAGGAAATGATTTTGCAGTAACAGCAAGGCAACGTGCCCCTTCTTTACCTGCTGTGTTTGCTCTGGTGTCACAAAACAGCGTCTCACAACACAGACCCTGCTGTAGAGTAAAACCCATCTACATCTGAGATATCGGTTCTAACTCAAGTGATGCTCATGTGCAATGACCACAACAAAGGAAGGGGGTGATTACTATTGCTTTGTGAAAGCTACTTTTAAAGCGACTGTAATTTAATTAAGATAAAAGTTGGAAAAAAGATTTTCAGCCTGGGTTTGGGTGTTCCAGCTGAGCGCTGTGTGATTCACAAAACTTGCTTCGCAACTGGTCTTGAAATGAACTGCACGGTATACTGCATAACTGACCCACCACCAACCACTTCAACATTGTGCATTTCCACTGTGAATATTGGACTTAATGGAACTCTGGAAGCAGTGGGGATTACAGTGACTACCCATGACAGATTCCTTTTACACAAAATCCTAAAAAACTACCCACAGAAGGAATAAAACCCCGAAAAATGGAATAAGTTCCCCACAAATGACAAAAATCATGCATATTTAGTTAAGGGACTTTTATTATAGAAGATGAGCCAAGAGCTGTCAATTTGAGGTAAATAGATAAATAGTTCAAGTACACCAAAGTATACAGAATAGACTTTAGCAGTGAATAGGCAGACTATATGTGCGTGAATGTGTGTGTGAATGGGTGAATGACTGAATGTAGTGTGAAGCGCTTTGGGGTCCTTAGGGACTAGAAAAGTGCTATACAAATGCAGGCCATTTATAGAATGGAGCAATCGTCAGCTGTGACATCGAGCTGTATGCCAAGAGTGAACGAGACATCGATTCACCGATCCACACCACCAGGATGTACAGCAACAACTTGTCGTTCGGACTCGAGAAGTGTAGTTGGATGGTAACGAAGAGAGGGAAGGTAGTCGAACTGAGGGGATCGAACTACCAGAAGGCAACATTGCAGACACTGAGGAAGCTACAAGTGCCTGGGAATCCCACAGGCAAATGGGAACCTCAAAGAGGCCACTAGGAAAGCTGCAACCACCAAGTACCTGCAGAGGGTCGGGCAAGTCCTGAGGAGACAGCTATCTGGTAAGAACAAGATCCAGGCTATCAACACCTACACCCTGCCTGTGATCAAGTACCCTGCTGGGATAATAAGCTGGCCAAAGGAGGAGATAGAAGCCACTGACATTAAGACAATGAAGCACCTGACCATGCATGGAGGATTTCACATCGAGTCTAGCACCCTTAGACTGTACACTAAGCAGAGGGAACTGAGGGGCTAGTGAGTGTCAGTATCACAGTCCAGGATGAGACAACAAACATCCACGAGTACATCAGGAAGATTGCCACAACCAATTGCTCGCTGAATGAATACCTCAGGCAGCAGAAACCCAAAAAAGAGGAGCAAGAGGAGGAACCATCAAGGAAAGACAGGCCCCAGTACAGTATGTATGACCAGGCTGGACAAAGCTTGACTGAATGACAGCACAGAGGCACTAATCATGGCAGCACAGGAACAAGCTCTGAGCACAAGATCCACAAAGGCTGGGGTATATCTCACCAGGCAAGACCCCAGGTGCAGGCTGTGTAAAGATGCCCCTGAGACAATCCAGCACATAACAGCAGGATGCAAGATGCTAGCAGGGAGGGCATACATGGAACGCCATAACAGTAGCTGGCATATGTAACCCATGTGAAATACAGGGCTGCAAAATCCTTTTTTGTAATCTAAGGCTATAGCCTGTTATTGTCACAAGGGGGCGCTGTGATGCAGTCTTGTGTTCTGACGACCTTGCGTCTAGTGCGCAGGAAGTATTACCTCTTGGAAAAGAAGTTAATGAGCTCATGTTAAGAACACAAAATGGGAAAAGAAATTGATTGTTCTGCACTGTTTGTGTAGATTGGTTTTTTTGAACTACTAGAAGGATTCTGGAGAACCACTGACGGCGAGAACAGCCCAAATGAGATCCTGGATGATCGTGAAATGGTGTGGCCAGCCATGCGATCGCATTGTGGGATTTGCCTGAGAAACTGATTCAAGCAACCCTGGATTACAGATAAGCCCTATGCACTACTTTTCCTACCCGGATAATAGGGTTTGCACACTGACAATTCCCCTACAGTACACCTGTTTGGGTTTTCAACGACTTTAAAGGACAATTCAGACTGGACAATTCAAACGTCACAACAGGAACACTTTAATCTGTTTCATTCATTCCCAAGAGCTCTGATACTGTTCAGTATAAATCTTCCATTTAAATGTCTTTATTTTGTTTTGTTTTACATGTATTCACCTTTAAAATGCACTATTAGTGTGCAATTTGGGTTATTGTGTTGTATATGTGTATAAATGGTACTGAGGCAATAAAGGTCCCAGTTATTCACTTCCAAGCCAACTCCTTTTGTGAGTCTCCAAAACAAAACCTCCTCCTGAACCTAGAAAGATGTCTAGGGTCTCTATTTAAAGTGAATGTGTACTGGTGCTGAGTAGAGGCGCTACACATAGTATACAGAAACATCTGTGCCGAGTATGGCCTGGAAGTCCTGAAGTCAAAATGGGAATGCACCCTAGGGTGGTCGAGAATGGCCGAGATAAGATCCTGTGGGACTTCCAGATACAGACGGACAAAATGGTGGTGGCTAACCAACCGGAAATAGTAGTGGTAACTTTAGCTGGTTATTAATATAGGATTGGATGACAGAAGCTCGAGGTATGTCCCTTATTTCACGCAGTGTGAGCTGGATTCGACTCCACCTGGGAGGGTTAAGCAGAACCACTTTGGTTTAGTATCGGTTGAAACAGTTTATCCCAGTGATCGTATGAGTTATACATCTGTTTATCTTTGAAGAAAACTCATAAGATTATTTTGAACAGCAAATTTAATCAGGGATTTTACCAACGGCAGTAGAGAGACAATATTCTGTGTCAAACTCCAAACTTCATGTTCAGGTTTCTGTAGGGTCTATATCCAAGAAACAAAGGTGACTGCAGCAAACTACCAGCAACCAAAGTATTTTTTTTTTAAAGATTCTCAATGCAGCACTTTTGCTTTTTTTAAAACCAGCTTCACCACATAGTGATTCCCTTTTAACCACTGGTTACTAGGTAAAATTATCTGAGTAGTCTTCAAAGCAATGCCCAACAACATCCAGCAAGCACTCACAACCAGTTGAGGACTGCTATAGTCTTTTTGGTCACAATCCTCGCTAAAGCACCAAACTGATGATGTGGGATGTGAAGTATTACCTCATGGCTGCACTGAACACATAATGCATGCGTGCTGTTTGCGGAGCAGATGCTGCAGATACTTTGCACTTTCACTGTAATCAGTGAAAGTGGCTGTACCAGGCACAAGAGCAGCTTTGGAGTGGTGCTTATCAGGTGTGGGAATCCACTCAGCAAACATAAAAACAGACTGATCTTCTGTTTTCCTTTTT
Organism: Rhamphochromis sp. 'chilingali'; assembly: GCF_963969265.1. Classification (NCBI taxonomy): domain Eukaryota; kingdom Metazoa; phylum Chordata; class Actinopteri; order Cichliformes; family Cichlidae; genus Rhamphochromis; species Rhamphochromis sp. 'chilingali'. Next base: position 11,397,835 of record NC_137940.1, on the reverse strand, counting down.
TTTCAGTTTTGGTGTATTTTCATACGTAAACTACCAGTACACAGGAAATGACTCTAGTATTGGCATTTATTTTAGCATTATCAGCTGGGAGTTGTTTATTTTACACAGTCTACAGTCGGTACTTTAGTTAGCCATGCTGCGATCTCTCTGAAAAACAAAGTTTCACAGTTTTCACAGGGTCCAAAAGCAGAACGCAAAAAAACCCCTAAAAGAAACCTCACCACCTTGATAGCTGTGTATAATTTTAGTGGCTACACCTGCAGCACGTATTCTGCACAAAGGTGTGAAGCACGTAACACTGCTCTGTGAATGGTCCGCAAATGCCGCACATTCACTGTGGCCACAGAGTCAGGGAGTGCATTGGGCTTAATGACGCACATGCACACACAGTTAGATACTGCATAGGAGTTCTTCCACTCTCCCACACATTATATTGAGTCTGCTACAATTTCATACCCTACAGACAGATCAAACCTCCTCTTTTGTCTCCCTCTAGCAGCCATAAATGGTGCGCTCACCTCTGCGAACTGCCGAGAAGGTCACAGTTTCACAGGCCTCTGTGTCAATGTTTAATTGCACCGCAATTACACGCATCAAGCCAAGCAGCTCCATCAAGGACTGCTCTGTAATAATCATTGCTTTCAACTAGTCATATACTGGCTCTGTGTGAACTGAAGGGATGCTGCACTATTAACAGTAAAGCAGAGGAAAACAGCAGGGGATGAAAAGATGGTGGCGTTTGAGTGGAGGGTAAAGAAGACAGCAGGAAGAGAAAATCCGTTGACATGTCCCTAAAATGTCTCAGAGCGCCTCAGAGTTGGTAATTACCTGCATTTTCCATATTCACTTCTGTATTAATTCACCTTAATGCCAAAATATTACAGCCTTAATCTCGTGCAAATACCTACCTGTCACGGCAGGCTTGCGTGTGATTATGACAATGAGAAGAGAGGAGCGAGGTGTGAGCAGAGGGAATGGAAGAGGCAGAAACGCAGCTGCCACATTGATTAAGAAAGCCGAGGCGGAGAGGAGACAGGAGGCCACGGCCAGGCTCAGCACAGGTGTGAATACTCACGGAGCTCCGTGTGGATTGTGTGGAATAGCACTGTGGAAAAACCCTGAAGTACTGATCTGATGAAGGTGAGATATTTTTATTACAGCCCAGAAGACTGCACTTTCTGAGCTCCTAATGCTAAAAAGCCAAAGACATTGGGTTCTGTGGGCTCTGAGAGGGGTTATTCCAAAGTCAGTGAGGTCTTTTGGTTGATCCTAGCAGTAGGGCAACTGTTTAGGGACTGTTTATGAGACTGGTGTTCAAGCAAAAACTGGAAACCCATCACCCATATAAGAAACAACGTCACTGCTCCCTCGTTGATGCAATACCATGGATGTTGACTAGGTGATGCATCCAACCCACCAACACAAGTTATCTTTACAAACTCTGACAAAAGCCAGACAACATGCTGTGTGACTGTCAGGAGTAACCACATGATTTTCAGCTGAAAAGATAAGATATATTTTCAGCCTTTTCATCTCTTGCTTCTTTCAACATTTAAACTTCAAAATGCTCAGAAACACAGTCTCAGAGGTGACGCAAGCCAACATGTCTATTTTGTGCTTCGAGTTTAGTTTTGGTGAACACTGGTGTTGGTTGGTTGCATAAATGGTTAAAACAGTGACATTCTGTCTAGTCAAAGGAGAGACCACTCACTGCATGAAAATAAAAGATAATGTTCATGAATTACCAGTGTGTGCTTGTGTATCTGAAACACACTCTGTATCTCCTCCAGCTTTTCAAGGTCCCAACTTTTTATTTTTACTTTGGTGAAGTAGGTTTATGCTTGTGAGACAGTCAGCATCATTGCGTTGGTGTGGTCTCCTCTACACCAGTGGCACTATGGCAGTTACCACAGTTCCAGTCATTGGTGCTCAATGTTCTCCTTTAGTTTCACTCTTGAGGACAAACTCATAGCAGCATTCAGCTCTCAGTTGATGTTTGCTCTCTGCTGTGGTTAATTCAAAATGTGCAAATGCAGCTTTCACCGTAACTAACTAATCTAAAATGAGTTCATGAAAAGATAACCTGCCTTTTTAAAATGGGAATAGTCCCAGAACTTAATGACTGCATCTTTTTTACCTACAAATCACAACATTAAAACCCAAAGATTGTTTAGGTCCCTGTTTAGTTTGTTGGGATGGTGGCTGGCGAGTACAGAGTTATATTAGAGAATAATGAATCATTCAATCCCCAGAGGTCACAAATCGGTCTTTGATCTTTAAAAGTTCATCTTGCAGATATTTGACATTATCACATTCACTGTGATAATGTCAAATATCTGCACCAGGTTGTTTAGTTTTGAGCCAGCATGAACTCGCATGTTATCATTTTAACATTTTCCACATGCTAAAGGACATGATTTCTGACAACAGTTTGATTATAATACTGTTTTTTGGGGCATTTCTGTTAATTAACTCTCTAAAAGCTGCCAATTCTCTATCCACAGTACAGAGGAAATATATATACACCGGTATATAAAAGTAAAACAAGCACACCAGTGTTCTAACAGTAGTCCTAATAAATTTAGGCCATCAGAGAGCTGACAGGGATAAGTGAAATCACAGCAGGTGGAAAGCTGCGATCACGCCTGTGTGCCCGTCTTTCAGGTGCCAGATCGATCTGATTGATGAGCCGGGATGATCATTTGCCTGCTGCGTGATGGGGCCAAACCAGCGGTCTGATTAACCAGCAGAATGGAGGACAGCCAATCCGGGCACTCCCCTCCAGCAGCAGTTAAAGGCCTCTTATAGATTTTCCTGGAGCGTCTTTACTCTTCAATCACAGAGCTACTTCATCAAGAAGCATCAATCAGCATCCAGCGGAGCGGCCAGTAATTACAGGGGGCCACTTCCAGGCGCTGATTTCTCCCCGAGCCGGCGTCATCGTCTGTGCTTCAAGTCGCCAAACCCTTGCCAGTGACCATTCGATCCCCTTAGAGCTGGCCTAGCCTCAAATAGATGGCACACTTCAGCCAGTCTCATAAGCCAGGTGGATTTTTTTTTTTTAATTCAGGTTTTTCTTAGCAGGCTGGAATGAAATCAGGCTCCTGAGAGGGAAAAAAACCCCTGATAGATGCCACTGATGGCTAGAAAGAATTCAAACTGCAAGTCAGAGGTCAGTCAAACTCATCTGCTTGAGAGCCTCAGAAGGCTGTGTTCACACCACACACATTATCGTGGTCGTAATCCTCAAATCCCTAACTTTAAAGAGTAATTCCAGTCTATTCAACTTAGGTCTTTCTCATGTTTAACATTATTCTCACCAAGTTAATATTTGACATCTTGGAACACGATGGCGTTACTAAAGAGAGGTATCTAGCAGTCAGACTATCAGGCAGGTTGAAAATGAACAGGCAGTTTAGGCAGATTATCTCCCTGCACTCCCTTTCAGTTTGGATGTCAAACTAAAAGGGAGTGCAGCTAAAATAGCTGTAATAATCTCTCATGTTTAAAGCAGGTGGTCAGTACATTCCAGCCTCATGCAGAAAGGACAACACATCAGATGCCAGACACCACATACCAGGATCCATCTGTGGAAGACAAATGATTAATACCACATTTTAAAATGTTTTATTTATAAGTTCTTTAAAAGTTGATTAAATCAGCAAACATCGGTAAAAGGCATTTAACAAATGAATATTAATGTAAAGTAAGTGAAGTTTATTTATAAAGTGCCAAACAATCAAGTTCAGAAAAGCTCTGAATAATGACAATAAAATAATAATATGATGGAAAATACATAACTACAGTTAAAAGCAATACAGCACAAAAAGAAATTAAGGAAAGAAGACAATGAAAATAGTTACTGGTAATATCAATAAACAGAAAGCTTCATTAAATAAGTTTTAAATCAATTTTTAAACAAGTCCACACAGACAGCTAAATGAGACTGGACTGGCAGACTAGCTGCGTGTTTGATAAGAACCCCACATAAATAATCTGGAGCTTGTCCACTGAACCTCGTGGAGCACCGTGTGACAGGTTAGAGAGGGAGAGAAGGTGTTTACCCCAACATATAAAGTCCTGTCAGGTAAATATGATCAAAACCAGTCTTAAGCGTATTAACTAACATCCAATGGTCAGTATAAAAGGCTGCACTGAGGTCAAGTAACAAAAATAATCCAGGCAAAATGTTGTGTAATGTCTTCATTGGACCTTTTGCTGATATTTAAATGAAACTGTTTAGTAGGCATCACTTTTTGTCATGGTTTGCCGGGCAAACCGTGTCGGGGTGTGGAAGAAGGACCCAAAGTGCTGGTAGTGTTGTGGTGTGAGTGAGCTTTATTGTGGAGAGGAACATACAACAAAAGGCGAGGGTGGCGAGAACGGGACTGAGAAATAACCTTAACTGGGAAAAACTAAGAACTAAACAACAAATCTGAATACAAGGAGACAGAGAGTGGAGGTACATGAAGAGGTACATGAAGAGGTACATGAAGAGGTACATGAAGAGGTACATGAAGAGGTACATGAAGAGGTACATGAAGCGGGACGAGCATGGAGGAACACAAAGAGCCGCATGAAGGTAACACAGACAGACCAGTAATGCACACAGGAAAACACAGGGCTTAAATACACACAGGGCAATCAGGGAATGGGAGACAGGAGGGAGACACAGCTGGGCGAAATCAGAACTGATGAGACTGAGTGAAGCAGAACAGAATACAATAACCTGAGACACTGACCTTCAAAATAAAACAGGAAACTCAACACATATGCACAGACACAGATTAAGAGAGGCGGACTTGACACAGAAGGAACACACTGGCAGGAAAAGATAAGATACAGAACCGAAACACAAAGACCCCTCATGAAATCAAAGATAAATAAAACAAAACAGAAAAACACACTGGGTCACCGACCCAGGTCCATGACACTTTGACCTGAATGAGGGGGGGTTTCCTTCCCACTGTCGCCAAAGTGCTTGCTCTCAGGGCGTCATATTATTGTTGGGTTTTTCATTGTAGGGTCTACTTTACAATATAAAGCACCTATAGGCAGCTGTTGTTGTGATTTGGTGCTGTATGAATAAAATTTATTTGAATCGTGCTGAATGTAATTTTAGTGGGACTGTGAACTTTGCCTGCTTTCTCTGAATGGTAGCAAACTAGATAAGTAAACCATAATGTTTCATGTTTGTGGGCAGCTTAATACAGTACAGTACTTCCACCTCTTACAGACATGAAGTGAAGCACACAAGACCGTACAAAAATCTTGTCTGCGTAAACACCTAACACTTTATTGTTTGCACCCTGCTACCACCAACACCACCACTACTACCATTACAACCCGTTCTCACTCCCAAAGCGTAACATTTTACGCTAGGTGACAAATCGTCACCATATTACGTTTTCGGCTACCCACCACGTTCCTAAATGACGACCTCGGAAAAAAGAGGAAATATGAGAACCGTCTGGAATGAATCTACACATGCTCGCTCTTTTTCTTCAAATCGCTTAGAAACACGCTATTTAACATCATTAAAGTCCTGGTTACGGTCAGGAATAAGGTTATGGTCAGGGCAAGGGATAAGGTTAGGTTTAGGGCTGGAATACAGGGCTGGAACGTCCATTACCGCGGGAGCGTCATTGCACTGGATTCCAGCCATAACCCGCCGCGTACCATAAGAACGCCGAAGGTCTCCTTTCGCGTTCCTCAGGAACGCCGCGGGACGTGACAAAACGTCGACATGTTACGCCTCGGGAGTGAGAACGCTCTGACCATTAAGGCAGATAATGGAGCTGGCCGAGCAGCAGGAAACATCTGCACAGTTTATCTGTTAATGCATTCTTTCTTCACTGCAAGCGTGCTAGCTGGAGATACCATTGATTCATCATGTGACCAGAGGTCATGTGACCTCTCTTGCCATAACTGTTCTCAGTTATCAGTCCATTCTGACAGGACAAATGTGGTCCAGAGGTCCAGCTGAAGGACTCCGATTTGAAAAGCAGAAGATTAACAGACTGCTAGCAGCTATAACTGCAACTTTAGCAAGGTTTCTAGCAACTTCAAAAACTTTTTTCTTTGTTTTGATATGTCTGTTATCACTAACTAAGGTGATATAAATATTCTCTGTAAATATGACTGGGGCTATCTATGTTCCAAAATTTTGCTTACCTGAGCGAGTGTGTTACTTGTCTAGTTGTCACATATTTTTATGTCTTGTATCTTGTTTTATGTTCTGGGGAGCACAAAGGGAAAATGAATAGAAATGTCAGCTGCAGCTCTGCCTCAGTCACTGCTGTATTCTCCCACTGATCAATAAATGACTCATTACTCTAAAAATGGAGCGGGAGGGGCAGAGAGCGAGAGAGTGAGCTGTGGTGTAGTGGTGTAATGGGGTCATGCTTGTCTTTTGAGAGGTCATCAGTACGCTCTGTGTGTATATATGTAAATATGCGTATCTGCTGAGTCAGCAGGTCATGTGACAGCAAAGGTCAATCGCAGAGCAAATGTTGTTTCCCAGGCTGATTTGGACCTTAAAGAACGCAACAGAGGAAATTCATCTTAAAACAACAACAAAGAAAAATATAAAGGAGCCAAGAAGCTCCTAAGTGACAGGAATTCTGGGTAATGAGTGTGTGGTATATTTCAGTTCAGTTCAATTCAGTCAGCTCCACCTTACAATAATACATACAGAGAAAAAAAACCAATAATTATATGACCCCCTAGCACTTTGACGACAGTGGGAACAAAAAACTCCCTTTTAACAGGAAGAAACCTCCGTCAGAACCAGGCTCAGGGAGGGGCGGGGCCATCTGCTGCGACTGGTTGGGGTGAGAGAAGGAAGACAGGATAAAAGACATGCTGTGGAAGAGAGCTAGAGATTAATAAGCCGCCAGCAGCGACACATCGTGCAACAGAACAAAGTGTCCAGATGGAGGAACTGCTGTCCGATGGATGTTTGCTGGGCGCTTGGAAATATCACCAACAGGTGGAGCTTGGTGGATTATTTTTCCCACCTGCTTAATGATCAACACGCTGCATGACAGAGATCCTACACATATGGGCTGATGGCAGCGCTCTGTGACAGTTTACTCCTGCATTGAGTTGTTTTACTGATACAGAGAGCATTCTAATACCCAGTGTAAACGTGGGTCGAAGAATCAGGCCTGTAGTTGCAGAATGTGAAAAACCTTTGTTTGCCTTCCACATCTGCGGTGCCTCTTTGGATTGATATATGACTTAGATGGATTAAAATTCAGCAGAAAGTCTTTGTCATCTCATTATGAAAAACAAAGTTCAAAGTGCATTAAAACACAGTAACTTTATTTATTTAGAATATAAATATAAAACGTTGCTGGAAGTCTGGATAGCATTACCATTGCTTCACCTTGCATCTCCATAATATGTTTCAGTTCTAAGACTTGACTGTCTGCACCATCAGACTTTAGTCAGAGGATGTTTTAGACAGTTAGCGATGCACCAGTTCAATCCTTGGATTGGATATCAGTCTGATCCTGACTCAAAAAGCTGATCATGTATCGGTGACAGGCTGATGTAATGAATTCAGTTTCATGTTGACAACACCATTCATCATAGTGGAAGCCGAGATGATGTGGTGCTCCCCGTCAGCTTTTCTCACTCTCGTTATGTTTGGTGTAACACTTGTTATAAAGCCAAAGCTTGTTTTCTTGCAGGCACACAATACATGAAGCTATCATCGATTCAAATGATATTTAAGAGACTGACAGCGGGGCAAGAAGAAAGTAGTGCAACTGTACCAGACGGCAGTTTGCCGTCAATGTTTGAGCAAAACTGATGTTTATACCTTACACATAAAAGAACGATTCCCAGTCTCTTCCTGTGCGCTGGTATCAGTGGATCAGTCCTCTGCCTCTGTCCAAAGCTGGACCAGGTGCTCTTAAAAGGAAGTGGCTTTAGTCCTAGCCAGTCGGCTTCAGGTACCAAGAAGTTTTTTTTAGGTCCAGTTTTCCTGAAGTGTGCTTCAAACCTGTGCAGCATTCTGATGGAAGCTTACAGCACAGGTGTTTGAGGAATTTATAACCATTTCATTTCCACATGTAGGCATAAAACCTCGTGTACACACACACACACACAGACTCAGAGCGAGTCAGGTGGTGACAGTAATGAGGGCCTTGGGCTGCAGTGCAGGTGATGTGGCGTCACAGAAAACATGCATCGGATTAGATTCACCCCAACAGAGTCTCCTTCCACTTCAACCAGCCACTTATTCCTGTTTCATAAGACGAGGAAAGAGGATGACACTTCAGAGAGCATTCATCCCCTTTCTCTCTTTCTTTCATGCACAAAGAAATCGAGAGGGGAGAGGAGGAGGAGGAGAGATCTCCGTCTTCTAACTTATTCTGATGGCGTATCTTCTCCCCATCAGTCACGCATGGCTGCTAATCCTCTGCTATGCTTCTACAGAAAAGGAAAGAGAGGGAGGAGGGGGTCAGAAAGATGTGACAGAGTATATTTGCATTCAGGAGGAAAGTTATAGAACGAGGGATGAATCTTCGATGGGAGAAGCCATTATCAGCTCGCAGGTTATTCGGATGGTGAGAAAAAGAACGAGCGAAAAAGAGGCGAGAAACGTACCTGCTGCTCTCAGGTTGCGTTAAGCTCAAAAGGTGAACAGTCATCTCGGCCCATTAGAGAAGTGAGAGCGACGCCTTTTTATTCTTTAAGATGACAGACCGAGTCGCGAGCTGCTCTCAGATCAGAGTATGTCAGGAGGCGATGGTGACAACGATCAGCAAAAGCGGCGGTAACGGCGGGATTTAAAGAGCAGGTCAGGCCACTTTAAAATTCTAGCCTCAGAGCACAAGCTGCCAGTTGTCTGACAGTCTGATTGTCTTAAGAATAATCACTTCCAGATCTGCTGCTTAATGGCATTGTCTGCTCTGACGTCGCCACCTTAAAGCCTCATGTGCACTTAGTTCACATTCCGATTTCTTTTTTAAAAGAAGAGTTATTCTTACAAGTACTAGCACCAAAAGAAGGGAAAAAGAGTCAAGAGAAATGTAAACCCGTCAAACACTGCAGCAAGTTCAGAACATGAAACAAGAGCAAGGATCTGAAAAATGAGTAACAGGATAATTATGTATAATTAGTGACTGTTTGTAGCTACAGTCAGCAATACACGCTCCATTTTACAAGATTAACAAGGCACAAAAAATCCTTAGGATAAATAAACTGTATTCACAGTCAGTTTCATTATGTTTGAAAAGATTGTCTTAGCAACTGGCATAGTAACCCTTTAGTCACTGCTTAAATCAGTGTCATTGCAGCTGAATACTTAATATCTAAGCACTTCCATTATTTGCATTTAATCACCCCAAAAACTACACACAGCATCACTGCGAGATCAATAAAAGCACTCAAAGTTCTGAAATCTGGAGCAGAAACTGGATCTTTGGCAGATATGATCAGTTTGTTTACAGCAGTACAAGACTCTAAAAGATAGATGTCGCCCAGCAGGTTTGGACTCTGATTTGGAGGTTTTAATGCATTTTACTGTTCTGGAGCTACAAGTGACATTTACATTATCAGCTAATTCTAGCTAGCCAGGTTAGCAGACGACAGGTTAGCATCTACAGACACACATATAAGCTAATCAGTGCAGAGTAACAGACAAAATGCTCAACTTTCACTCAGCAAAAAAGTAGCACGGCCTTCTTGAATAGTACTTTTGGGCCTGTTGAGCCATTTTAATGCATTTAATGCAATTAGCTAACAAACAGTTTCTAGCAGGAAGCTGTTTGTGTGGAGAGGAGTGTAGCAGGTTGGCCTTTATATTTGTAACTGATCTGCAATCATCTTGTTTTTCAGTGGCATTGTTTTTGCTGGATGGGATCAGGTCTGGTCCGATGATTTTAACCTCACTTTGATCACTGTTTCTTACCCGAGCTTCAGATTTCTAAGTAAAGTAGTCCTCTTTAGCTCAATGAAAGCATTTCTCCAGAGACAGCATCTTTGCCAAGTTACGCCCACCTCTAAGCGATTATATTCCTGTCTTAATATCTTGTTCGACTCTGAAACATTTTGGGGTTTTGTGATATGTTTAAAACAGTGATTCAGTTCTGTTTCCAAGAACCTTTTTACCACTCACAGTTACAACACACCATGTGACTAAATTCCTGATTAAACTAAAAAAGGAAAATAGCTTTGTGTGACCATGTGTGACTGCAGGTGTGTAAAGTGTGTGCCGCATAACAAGAAACCAGACTGAAGGGACACTGTGTTCTCTACTGGATGAGGGCCTGTGTTGATGGCAATATTTTAACCTGAGATTATCGTCATCAGGAAGCCATTCTCACAAATTGAAATAATAAATGCTGAATGAACTTCTGGTTATTGGAACCTCCCCGCATTTATTTAAGCCAAGAAATGGAACGAGGCTTGTTTTCAGGGTACAGGACACCAACTAAAGCCCGTTCTGTCTCTCGTGTGACAGTGGGGAAAAATGGATGTCAGTACAGGTCATGAATTCATAGATGATGAAATAAATTGCCAATAATTGCTTCAGCGTGAGCTGAAGCAGACATTTTCTTCTCCATCATCAGCTCAGATACGACGTTTCTCTCCGTTTTTCCTCTCAAATGAAAACCGCCACAGATTGTTTCCTAACGAGACCGGGCGAGCGAGACAAGACATCTGTGCCCGTCTCATGGTCTCCTCTGTCAGTTGCCACGGCAACCGCGATAAGCCCCACTTCCTCTTGACCACCGAGCCGCTTAGGAGTACCTCCATCATTATCCCAAGGTGTTTTCAATGAGGAGGCTATTGTGAAGGTATGCTGGCTGACTGTCTCCCTCCACTTATTTTCTTGCATGTATACAATGTGTAGGGGCCATACAGAGAACGCATTAGAATGAATGGAACTGAATGCGTTCAACACAGAAGCTCTGAATATCAAGTAGTTTTGCCATTTCACTGCTATCCAGGTGTAATGATATTGGCGGTAACTCATGTTATCAAATAATCAGTCTCTGCTCTGAATGCATCCTTTACCTGATCTCACGAAAATGAGGCACATTAACAGTTGAGCGTGGGGTTAGACATGCAAATATGATTATGCAGTGATTGAACTAAACTAAACTGACATAAATACATCCAGAAGATTGCAGCAAAACCTCCCGGAGTAACTCATATCCAGGGTGTTCCCCAGCCTTTTTGAGTGTTGTGTTCAAAACACGAAACTTTTACACAACTTGGACACAGGTTAGACTTTCCAAGTGATAGCTGTCTATGTGTTTTTGCTCAGGGCTCAATGTATGGGAAACATATTGGATCCATACACTACCAAATGAAAGACCAGAAAGGTTAAAATGAGATGCTCAACCAACCCATTATCACACCAAAGCGTTTCACAGACATTTATGCAGAAGTTGCATTACCAGCAGGGGGAGATAATATAATTAAAGACAAGAAGTCAAGAACAAAAAACGTATGAAGTACATGTCCTTAAATGTCAGAGATGATTAAGCTAGGCGGCTAATATTTTTGTACATGTAAATGTGTTAACAATGTCTGATTAAACGCCTTCCCTGTGATTATCTTCATGTTGGCTTGAAATAAAATACCTCCCTCTGCTGTTACAGAAGACATCATGGCTCTTTCATGCTGCTATAAATACCACCACAATGGATGGTATGCAATTGTAATAAAAAAATGACTGAAACCAAGTAGAGCAGAGTTGAGTCGAGTCAAGCAAAAAGGGTACTAGTGGAAAAGAAGCTTTTGATTCCCGTCAATTTAAAGCAAACTGGGCATCAGAGTGTGTTTTCGGCAAACACCAGAGGGCAGGAGGTCAGGACAGCATTGCATTGCAGCGAGTGTGATGTTGTTGTGTTTCACCAGTAACATACGGAGACAGAACAAAACGTGAAACAACAGAATTCAACCAAAGCACGGGTTATGAACTGACTTTTATTTTCTCCATATGTGAAGTTTGTACTTTTATATATCTATAAAAGTACCTCATTACCCACAGTGAACAGAATTTTTTATACATGTCTTTATACATTACACTGTTTCATATAAATGATTTTTATATCTGTGAACTACACATCGGCATTTCCAGTTAATAACTGTTGCTTTTTACTTGAAGTGTGCATAGCTGACCATAGACTTTTCTGTTGTTTATATTAGATATGAGATATGATTCATTATAACACATGAAAATAATCGTCAACATGAAATCATTCCAATTTGCCAAAGATTCAGAAATGCACTGCAGAGGAAAGAGAGGGGTCGAGCACTCTGCTACAAGCTTTTTATATTCACAGCGATCACAGTGCTATAATGAAAAGAGTCTAGGCCATGCGCTTAGATCACGTGGATGCAAACCATGTCTGTAGACTTTGCAGAAAATATGCAGGCAACATGTTAACATTTTAAAATTTTGCTGCCATCTTTGTGATGTTGTGTACTGTAGAAACCCACTCTAAAAATGCATTTTAAAAAACGATAGAATTATTCAGAGTCATTTAGTTATTGCTGCTTTTCCATCGTTGTTTTCCACAAATCCATGTGATCAAAGCCATGCAGCTCTCATCACGTAACTCGTAAATTCAGCGTCACTGTTGCCTTGGTGCCCATATAGATTTAGAAAGTTTACTTAACATATAGAGAGACACGCTGGCAAACATTTATACTTTACTTAGACAATTAAAAGTGATCGTCTTTCTCTTTACTCAATTAAGCTAATCTGAGTTTATAATCATAATTATTAATTTAACATAATTAAAAGAGCGTTATGATATGTATTAGTGCATGACCATGTTTAAGAGTAAATACAGATACATTAACCAAAATGTAGAATGTCATTTTCCTGCTGCTTCATTCTGACATTTTCTTTCACAGTAGTGTAAAAATTCACCACAAGTGTCATTTGATACGAGCACGGTCGGCGGTCAGACACCCGGAGGAAGATGGCTGTGGCAGAAACACACCTCACAGGCCTGGCTGCAGAATCCATAAGTGCATTTTAAATGTGACTCAGATTCACTGTTAGATTTTTGTGGATTCTGAGAATCTCACTTTATATGAAGCTTAAAGTTTGAGCTGCAGTTTTGTAGACCCAGATGATCTTAGAAGTCTCTGAGGCTCATATGGCATCAGCAGATCAAATATATATTTCGGACCATTTTGACTTTATTTATTTATATTCTACATCACATTGTTTTAACTTTGAAATAATTAACTTAAAATGCAAACCTTACACAAAAAGGCCTCTTATTGTGGGAACACGGTGCTAACCACTGGACCACTGTTCTACTATTTTAAATCTTGTGCACGTGTCAAGTGTAATATTATATATATATATATATATATATATATATATATATATATATATATATATATATATATATATATATATATATATATATATATATATATATATATATATATATATAACATTTCCACCAGGGATTAAAATATGCTCTTATTCTGAAAATGAAAATCTGTGGTTATGGATATGCTGAACATTTAAAGATCTACTTGGGGAAAATCTGAATGTTCTTTTTACTAATAATCATTAAATATTATTAACCATCAATAAAGAAAAAAAATACTTTGACCAAAAGCAGGAGTGGGCTTAACAAAGTTAGAAAGATGCTCCGGTAAATCCTACATGCCTTACATCCCAGTATTCACATTATTCATTTCATTTCTGTCTGCAGTAATAAGCCCACGGATCATTTAAAGGAAGTTTTCTGAATCATTTCCCTGAATCATTCTGTTTATTCATAACTCCATCTGAGTTTCACATCATCACATTTTAACTAGCAGATCCGTGAGTTATAAATTATCATTTTCTCCCACAGTTTTACAAGGTTTCATTAATATTTTACTACTAGCATAAAGATCCAAACTTTAATATGATTTTATTTGTATTCATTCCCATCATTATCCCGTTTCCCCCCCTTGTTTTTTCTTCTCCGTAATCCGTACACCTCCTCACTGCTGCTGTTAACAAACCAATTTCCCCTCTGGGTTCAATAAAAACACAACTGCCTGAAATAGGAAGAGAGGGAAATGACTTAAATTCTACTGGAGGCTGATAGAAGAAAAATAAATTTTAATCAGGATTTACATCTGAAATACAGTTTCAGAAAAACTGGGTCCAATCAGAAAGCAAATCATGTTCCAAGTCAAAGATGAAGCTTTAAAGCTGCTGTACAAAAATATATCGTTGTTACATGTTGTTAAAATCACTCAGTTATGTGAAAAGTGTTTTTTTCTTTCTTTTGCCTCTGCAGCATGGTGGCGTGGTGGTTACCACTATCGCCTCATAGTCTTAAGTTCAAATCCACGCCCTTCTGCGTGGGTTCTCTCCAGGTACTCTGGCTTCCTCCCACAGTAAAAGACTTGTTGTTTTGGTTTGGTTAGCTGCTGATTCTGCATTGCCCATAGATGTGAATGATTGTCTGTCTCTCTGTGTTAGTCCTGCGACAGGCTGGCGATGAGTCCAGGGTGTATCCTGCCTCTCTGGGAAAGGCTCTAGGAACCCGAGATGCCTCCAACATCCAACTTACCTCCATAAATCTCATCATTCCAAGTTCAGGTGTTGAGATATCAGTTTTCTCAGTAACTCAGTCCAACAGCAGTCATCCCACACTCACTTCCATTTATCCCTGTGCCAAATTTATATAAGGTTTCCCCTTCTTAACTCTTCTTTTGATGGAGGTTTTATTCTAGACTTGGTACCACATTAACCTCTTAGCTGGTTTCTGTGCTTGAGGAAACTATGACCCATGTGTAGAAACAACTGCGAGTGAGACGGAAGTCAAGTAAGAATTTACACTAATGTTTTCTGTCTGTGGGCCTCACAGCTTCTCTTCTAATTGTGTAAAATGAAAATATTCAAGCTGACTTTAGCTCAACTGAAATGCCAGTATGCTCACTTCATTTTGCAGTAAAGTTCCCACTATGCTTTCTTTTACACATGCATTGAACGGATCCCCATTTCTCATAACATTTCTTTTTTATTTGATGCAAAATAGGACTTTTTAACTCCCTGAAGAAAGTTTTAGTTTTGTGTGAGATCGGGCTGAATCCAACTAAAAGTCTTCACAGAGCTGCAGATTTGGCCGAACAGCATTAGGATGATACAAAGTTGATAAATGCTGGTATTTTGGGTTGTTTCATTCCTGTAGACAAGAGCTCTTCATGTGTTCATGTCCACTTGTCATTCACAGTCACCATACTAAAGATTAATACTGTTCATCATTTGCAGGTTGTTTGTTATTGAGCAGCAGATGATTTAATTCTGTTCCTGTTATTGGTTATTTGATTTACTTTTATTATGTACTTGTTAATCAATTCAGATGCATTGATTGGTGTGTTTTTATGAACACATGAAAGGTTGACTTTTGACCTACTGTGTAATCCTCACAGGAGATCCATACTTCAAAAATGCTTTCATAGAATTTTATTCATGTGCTCTAGATTAATCTATCTAACAGAATATTAAATATTTCCAATATGCAAAATCTGAAATATCTGCAGCAGCAAATGGAATACAGTAATGCAGCAGCAATATCAATCCATAAACATGTGAAAGAAGCACTTTAAAATTTGCAGTTTTGCTTGTATAAGGCTTGAACGCTCGGCTCTGATTTGACACAGATTAATAACGTAATGGCTTTAATGTAATTTAAGAGCAAGTGAATTGGAACTGAACTTCAAGGGGTTAAAGAGGTGTGTATTTAACCCGAGTCTGTTCCTGTCCCTAAAAAGTGCCACCCCCCACACAGAAAGCAAAGAGCAGACAAAATGTCTGTTGCTCTCGAACTCTAATTGGTCCTCAAAGATAAAAAAAAAAAACAGTCTCCCCATCTCCGCATGTCCTGCCTGACCTCAAGTGCTCTCTTGTTTCCTATTAGTTTTAATTGACTCCATCTCCCTTCATGTGTTGACCTCCAGTCCCCTCCTCTTCCTCCGACAGAGGCTGTCTGCAGATAGCTCTGGTGAGGACTGCCGCGCCATCCATCAGGGGCAAGAGAGCGGCAGCAGGAAGTTATGTCAGGAAGTTGGTAGTTTAGCGAGGTGGATGGAAGGTGACTCGTCAGGCTCGGCAGCTAGTTGCGTCCGGCGGCTGTCAGAATGCCTGACCTCCCCCTGCTCTCGACATGACAGAGAGGACGGCTGAGTGTCAGCTTTACTGCTCAGCCTGTCATGTCTGTCACGCCCGGCGATACAGGAAGTCATGTTTTCTGAGCGTGCTATGAGCAGTTGAAGCATTTTTTCTTTTATCCTTTCATTCTGGATTCAACTTTTTTTCCCCTCCCATACGGTTCCACGGACCTCAGAGCAGCTTGCTGTCACAAGATGAAGCTTCCTGGCAGGTTTCTCCGCCGCTCGTAAAGGTTTTATAGGAAGTAGATGAGTTTGGACAGAAGGAGATGAGCCAAAGAGGGCACGTCTTTTTTTCTGAACACTCTAAGCAATCTGTCTGTAAATCTAACACGACCCGTCACACCTATTATCTCCTCCCATAGTTCTCAATGACTTTGGCTTCTCGTATGCTTGTTGCCCTTTGTCTCTCAGATGTGTGCTGATGACTTGCTTAAGTTTTGCTTCCTGGTTCATGTCCTTGGAACTCTTTTCTAGATCCCATATGATGAAGAGGAAGTAATGTAGCCCAGGCTCTATCTCTAATTTAAGGTGGACCGACTTTTCGTCACATAGACCTTTTTTTGGTCAACGGTAAACACGGCCGAGGTTTCACATGTGGTTGTATCAAAAAGCACATTTCATCCTGCTCCAAACAGAATTTGCATTCTGTATGAGCTCTATGATGTAACTGAGACAGGATGACCATATTAGGGATGTCATGTACAAAGGTCCCAACCAACTGCTGATTAAACATGCTCAGCATCAATTTGTGAGTTGCCAAATATGTAAATGAACATTTTCCCTTTGATGTTGATAGAAAATTAATCCATTGAGATGAATTTTCCTAAAGACATCTGTTGCTCTAAATGTGCTGTGTTTAAAAAAAAATCTCTGAAGGCTTTGGGACCATTTGGTTACTACACATTACAGACAAACATTTCAGGACTGGAAACTAAATCCAAACACTGAGGATAAAAACCTTTTTATGAACAGGAATTATTGCACTGATGACTTGTGCGTGCATGCCTCATACTCCTGACTCACTGCAGTTACAGGTAATAGCTGTAGCATTGTTGGTACAATTCTATGATTTGCATTTCTTCATTTATTTTCATTTGAGACATTTAGACCCAGAATTTGTCTTTTTTTTCCCAGCAGCACTTCACACAAGTGTGCCATATATTTTGGCTTTCAGCAATTCAGAATGAGTCCTCTTTCCTTTATTATGCGTAATGGAGTTTTAATGACGCTGTTGGTGAGGTTGGAGGAGAACAGAATTAAGTGCACACCTGAGGTGTATTGAGTGCTGGTTTACATAATGTATACCAAGGAGGCTTAAACTTCTTAATGAAGAAACATCCATTCATACCGGTGGCATTGTAAAACCTCGCATTAGAAAGTCGATTTTCTCCCCTGTTCTGAAACATTAGCCAGAAACTGAAGGAGTTAACATACGGTGAGATATTAATGTTTTCTACCCCTGCAGGGAAAATAGGAGATCTGCGAGAAGGAAAGATTCTTCCACAAATCACAGCTTCATTTCAACTATTCAGCCAAATATCCCTCTTAACAACTCATTTAGAATACCAACTCCTGAAATCTTATTTTCTTGAAACAAAAAAAGCCACCAGGGCTCAGAAAACAGCCACTTCTGGCACCTATTAAAGTCTGGCTTAATGGAAAAGTGTCAACTGGATATTTCATAAGTCAAACGTGCCTGAAGTAAATAGGTGCAGAGGGTAAGAGGTGCTAAAGAAAAGAATTTTTTATCAAAGTAATATTTCTCCCTTTTCTCCTTTCACTGAACTCCTGTCACATGATTTACTGCAGCCGTTTTCAAAGTCTTTGTGCCCAAAGCACACCAAGCCAGAAATCACGACACACCTGTATTTATACCTGCACAAAATAATCTGTCATCTGATATGTGAGGGAGAATTGGTCCAGCAAAACCATGTGGGTGGCAACCTAAAGAGGAAAAGGAGCTTACTATGAAGTGTTAAAAACTGTGGTGCCTGGTTCCAAAAGTGAGTCAGTCCCCAAAATATGAAACTTTACAGTGGAAATAAACATCTTTGCAGTTTGGATCCAAAAAGTGTGTTGGTAAAGTAGATAGTTTCACAACTCATCCACCTGGAATCAGGGACTCACTGCACTCCATTTTGATGAACTCTGACAAATTTATCTCTCTCTGCTAAGAACCAGCATGGCCATTTCATGGACTCACCATTATGTGGCCAGGAGTAGAATTCATTACGGACTACATGCCAGCACCTCAGGACTGCAGCAGTGATGCCTCATTGCCAGATACACTGAATGACTTCTGTGTACGCTTAAGGAACAAAAAAAGGTAACTGTGAGAAAAACCACCCCTCCTCTGGTCAGGGCCAACGTTGGGAAGACTTGGCATAAAGTTAATCCATAGAAAGCTGCTGGACCAGATAACATACCTGGCTGGGTGCTCTGGGAATGTGCTAACCAACTGGCAGATGGTCTGCTAGACATCCCTGAGCAGAGCAATGGTTCATACCTGCCTTAAAGGCAAAAGAATCATCCCTGTGCCCAAGAAGTCAACTGTGTCTTACCACAGCCATTATCAGCCTACAACACATATCATCAAGTAGTATGAAAGCTGGACCTGAGGCACATGAAGTCCTCTCTTCTGGAATAATTAGACCCTTTAGGTGGAGGTACAGAGCAGGTACATCAGACTGCTGTTCACAGACTTCCGCAAATCAGTCATCAACTGATTGAGAAGCTGAGCATACTGATCATGGACACCTCCTTTTGTAACAGTACCCTGCATGGTGTTCCACAAGGCTGTGTGGTCAGGCCACACCTGCTCACCCTGTTGACACATGACTGTACTGCCACAGAGCTACACAGCGCAAACTACATCATCAAGTTTAGAGATGACAACATTGGTATGGCTCAGTGACAGTGAGGAGTCTGCATACATAGAGGAGGTCAGCGGAGACAACAGACATGATTGTTGGGGGTCTGCTACTGAGACCAAGAGAAAAGTATCTGAGAGTGAACATGGAAGGTGACCTCATACAGGCACAACCCTGAAACAGTTCAGCAGCGTTTTCACTTTCTGTGAAGGCGAAAAGGCCAACCTTCATCCTGCTATTCTTACCACATTTTACCTGAGGACAGCTGAGCACATCCTCTGCTCATACGTCAGTGTATCATGTGGGAACTGCAACAAAACTGAACCAAAGTCTCTCCAGCATTTTGTAATGACAGCAGAGAAGATCACACATAGCAGATGTGTCTGCATGATAGACCTGCACAGCTTTTGTATGCACCTTGCTAGCTGCACCCTCCAATCCAAATATAGTAGCATGCTCAAACGCTACATCCAGATACACAGAAACAACTTTCCTGGATTTCCTTCACTGGATGATTAAGCATGCATGACACAGTATCCATGTGACCCCACGCCATTAGGGAACCACTAATTTACAGAATCTTTAAGATAAATAAAAATACTAAATACAATCACAAGCATGGTGTTATGGGAACATGGTGAAGGAGTCCTTGATCTTTCTCTTTCTAACTATAAAACTCTTCTGTTCTTAAGTTTTCATTCAACTTAGACACACAGGGCATCATCCAGATTAAAAAGCTCAATATTATTCAGGACTTAACATCTCAGACAGCCTCCAATTTCCTCATCAACTGGGATTTTATTTCCATATCAGACTTCAGGATGTCCCTACTGTGTTTTCCTCCCACCGGTAATTATTTGACTCCACTTTTAGTTTTGTTTTTCCTACATATTGCAGAAACATTTGCATAATGGCTCTGCATTAAAACCAGAAAAGTGTTGCGTTATACTTACACAGTTGCTTGACTACATTAAAGCAACCTTTCTGATGGTTTATTACAACAGTCGTAGCGTACTCAGTTTTATTTGAGTTCTGTGCGTAGCCGTGCTGTGACAGGTTTAAGATTTAGGCAGACTTTCTGCATCACATGGACAAAAATACTGAACTTTAAATGCAGTTTTTAACCAACATCAACATCAACATTATGGATTTTCAGGATGACAGCTGGGAACCATTGACAGTTCTCTATTGTGTGCTTATTATTAGTAACTTATTGTTCCCAGATGTTAGAGTGGCACAGTGGTGCAACACTTAGCAATGCTGCATCATCGTAAAATGTGTGTGGGCTTGAATTTGCTGTTTGAAAAGGTGTTTTATATGGAAAACTGATCTCCCTTAAAAAAGGACATACATCAGCTACCTGAAAGACCAACTTAACATTACGCTATTATTGCTAGCCATTGTTCTCTCTGCACTGTGTGCTGGTAGCATGTTTTTATCTGCATGTGAAATGCAGTGTGGTTTTGTCAGATGGTTCGATGTCTGTATTAGGAGGTTGGAAGGTGGAGGCAGTGTATCCAAGAAAACTTAGATGGCTGTGTTTTGATACTTTGATAGTTCCCATAGTTTTTCCCCACTTCCTAATTTGTTCCATTTTTCACTCACTGGTTGGAGTTATGGAAGTAAAACCTACTCAGCAAGGGTTAAGCTATAAAAACATCTTTTTAAGTTTAGGAAAAAGGTTGTGGTTAAACTTCAAACAACAGTAAATCTACTCCTTAACAACTAAGTTGCAAGTAATAGATGTGTCTCCCTCACTATAAGGGATCATACTCTCAAAGTCAGCCATGCTAGTGGCTTTTTGGAAACAATTGGTTTATTGGTGACAAACATCTGCAAATAGTAATTCTAACATTACATTTTCAGTTTGATGCATAAAGATGAACTAAAGAAAGGTTTAAGTTAAAAATTAAAAGTCATGTTTTTAAATTAGCAACTTGTTTGAGATGTTTCAGGTAGGAAAAACTTTTTAAACATGTATTACTTGATTTACTAGATGTAAATTATAGCTAAAAGTGATAAATCAAAACGACACGAACTTGCATCATTTCTCAAACATAAAAGAGAAAGGCATAAAATTAGCCGAGCACAGTGCTCACAGATACGCAGTTATATCAGTAAGCTATAGAAAAAGTTGTTACATACAAGTTACCATATATAAAGGGCATAAAAATGTCAAGTCCATTCTAAAAGAGATGAATAGGGGTAAGTTTAAGAAGCAGGCATAATGGAAAGTCATGCAAGTTTCCATTATATTCCATTGAAGCATTTTCAGATGTTGCTGTGTGCAGTATATAGTGTAATGTTCAGTATATAAATTAAAAATGATGAATATGTGATTGCACATTAACAGCTGTTCAATCAGTACAGACTGCAGGGGCATACATGGAATGTATTTTCCTTCCGTTAAGCTGGTTCTGATGCAGATCCAGTTCTGTCTTCATTAATTCTGAGGACGGCCCACATTTTAGCAGGTTAATACCAGACTGTCTTTTCTTTTTCATTTTGAAAAAAACAAAACAAGAAGTACTTAAATATTTAGGCTATATGTGGAAATATCACAGAATAAAGGAAGTCTAAAATATTACTTTTAGCGATCTTTGTAACTTCTGCCTATGAAAGGTCCTGTATGATGCTTACATGCTCTTCCTCCTGTGTGTGTGTGTGTGTGTGTGTGTGTGTGTGTGTGTGTGTGTGTGTGGGGGGGGGGGGGGGGGGGTCATTTCCTAATAGGTAAGAGTTTTCCTCTTTACCACCACCAACACCACTTAAAGGGAACAGGATAAAAGCAGATGAAAAGCCACAGTGAGACCACAAACTCATTCAAGGAGTCATAACTCAATCAAATTTGAAAACAGAGACATGCATCATCAACACGCTTTTTCTATCCGTGTTGTTCAATATACACTATGCCCTTTGGGCATAGACATGGAAGCAATACCACTGCAAAATCCACCCACCCACCTACCCACCCATCCATCCATCCTCTTCTGTTTATCTAAAGTGGGGTTGCGGTGGAAATACCCTACGCAGGTTACTCCAGACATCTTTCTCCCCAGCCACACTTTTCAGTTCCTCCTTGGGGATCCCAGGCCAGAGAAGAAATATAATCTCTCCAGTGGTTTTCGGGTGTACCAAAACTCTGACCACTGCAAACGTAAATCAGTGTGTTGTTGCTGGTAACGCAGGACTCTTCTTCATGTGTGTTTTGTTCCAAAGCACTTTGGTCGGTGTCTTTGATGTCTTTCCTGTTCAGGGAAAAAGGTGCACTACATTAAGATCCTGTATCTTAATTAGGCAAAGACTTCACTGTACTACACTGTGTCTCCTCAAATAATATCAGCGCAGGCTGTATGATGAAATCAGGACACAGAATATAGATGTATTAAAAGTCAATGTTTGGCAGTGAGCACGTTATTTTTCTCTGAGTAAAAACTCGGGTTTTGGAAGGACATTTATTTTTTTTGAAAACCTCAGTGTGATTGATGAAACATCAAGGGGATAAATCCGTCACCGTTATCATTACCAACATGTCAGCTCGACTTTGAACACAACGCAGAGCAACCTGCCAAGGAGAAATGCTAATTATACTAATTACAAAACATAGATGTTATCCTCCGTGTGATGTGAACCACAAATGGATGGAGGTGCCATTTTGGCATCAATAATCGCGTGTTACCATTTTACTGTGGATGAGTGCATTAAATGGAGAACTCTTTGAAGCTTCCTGGCTGTTTTGCAGCACTGAGGTCTCTTCCATAAAACCCATTAGCTTCTGTGTGATAGTGGACTGGGAGCCGCCGCCGCTTTCTCACGTTGACCCTGAATCCAGCCTGAGAGAGTCGAGGGCTTCAGATGAGGACAGTCGCTGAGCAGTAATTACATGACAACCTTTAAATAACTGCCGCCTATAGCTGTCATTTCATAATGTGTCTGTACCAGTTTGTCTGGCAGAATGTGACCACGAGTGAGTGTGGCTTGAACAGAGCAGAGCAGCAATTCATCACTGCAGTGTAGCAGGAAAAAAATACTCCATTAAGGCTGGAAGTCTACTTTCTAAATCTGCAGTTAGGTGGAAACTCTTTTTCTGCAAATTTGGTCATTTTCATGATATAGTGACTAGCAAGAGAAACACATTGTTCACTGCAACTATATCCTCCTAATTGGGCAATTTGACCTGTTTTTAAACTTGGGAAACACATTAACAGACAGACTATTTAGTTCAGTTCACTCTGTTAACTTTCTAAAAGTAATTCCAGTTTAGGTGGGCAAACATACCTGATCTAAATGTCTGCAAACTCTCCCTTCAAGGTCATGGCCGCTTCCAGGGTGGCTGCTTCTCAGGTTGGCCCCTGGTTGTCTGACCACCTGCAGGCCTGTGCAGACCAATCATCATTTTATGTGTAAGACTGACTCCACCATCATGGAGAGGCTAATCACTGGTGATGAGACCTGGATCTCCAGCTTAAGATGTAGAGAGCCAACACAAGTTTTAGTCCGAGGAGCCTGCAATGTTGAAGCCAGAAGAACGAGAACAAATCAGGGAGAACAAACTGAGGGAAACACCAGGTGCATTTTTATGTCGCCTGCCTATAGACAATGGATGTAAATTATCAGCTTTGCTAAAATACAGCAGTTTTACATTGAATGTATAAATGAATATGTATATAAACATCATTCGGGTAGCTTAGTTAGTGGCTTAGTACTGTTGCTTTAACGCATGAAGGTCCTTTTCTGCTGTTGTTTCTTCTGCTATTATCACACATTGGTTTTACCTCACTACCTGTCCAGACATCTGAACTCTACCAACCCTACCTGCCTAACCCCATGGCTACTTGTGCTGAAAAGCGTCTTATTTTAAAGAATTTTAATTTCAGTTTAAATAAAAGTTAAAAAACAAACCTGTCCCTAATCAGTCCCTACTGCATAAAGTGAAAAACTAAATAAAATGAGGCAATCTTCACTCACCACCTTCCCGGCTCGTAGTATTCACATTTGCCAACATGCAAATTCATCCAAAAGCATCTCCAACTCACGAATGCTCATATCAGAATACAGTTTCCATGGAGCAACATCAAATTGGTAGCTATTAAGGAAGGTGTGGCTTTATATGGCTATACACACAAACATCTCTCTCCCTCTATCTCTCTCTCTCTCTCTCTCTCTCTCTCTCTCTCTCTCTCTCTCTCTCTATATATATATATATATATATATATATATATATATATATATATATATATTGTTGGGATTCAGAGATTCTTTTATTGCTACCATATAATTTGCCTTATGAAGAATGTATTAATAACATGTTTCACAGTATCATTTATCAGTAATATTTCCTACAGGGTTTATATTGCATTGAATATGTCTGTTTTCACATTGACCTTTCTATTTTTATAGGTTGAGTTCATTTTATACACAATGCATAAATATGCTTGGTTAGAGTTGATGTTCCATTCTAGAAGGTTTTAAGCTTCACTGGTGAGAGTGTCCAGATGATACATGCTGAGGGGAGATGAGAACATAGCAGGTTAATTGCATGCACGCTTACGATACACATATTAATCTAGTAGCAGGTCTGAGCAAAGGCCTAAGCGTCTTCTGCTTCAGTTTGAGACTGGCTGCAAAGTACTCTACTTAGTGATTAATGACGAGGGTCCATTATTAGCTCTCAGAGATGCTAAGACCTGAAGTTATTACCCTAAAAGGCAAGTAATGTAGAAAAGAGAAGTTATATGTCGGTGTATGGTTATTAGAAGTGTACGTGATGTACCCTTGTCTGCACGGGTTGAACTTTTGCCCGTCTGTCACCATGTATTTTTGAACTGTATTGACGTAGGTGTGATATTTTATCCTATAAAACCAGAACCCAATGTAGTCTTGTCAGAGCAAAACAATCCGTATGCTGACGGTTGGTTGTTCTCCTGTGATAATAAAACTCATCGTTTGATTGCACTTTTCCGGAGCCTCCGTCATTTGTTGTCTGGTCTAAAGTTGATCGATCTCGCAACAATATATATATATATATATATATATATATATATATATATATATATATATATATATATATATATATATATATAGCTTAGCTAGGCTGAAAAACAGCACAGAGGCACTAATCATGGCAGCACAGGAACAAGCTCTGAGCACAAGATCGATAGAGATTGGGGTCTATCACACCGGGCAAGACCCCAGGTGCAGGCTGTGTAAAGATGCCCCTGAGACAATCAAGCACATAACAGCAGGGTGCAAGTTGCTAGCAGGCAGGGCATACATGCAACGCCATAACCAAGTGGCCGACATAGTATGCAGAAACATCTGTACCGAATATGGCCTGAAAGTCCGTAGGCCAAAATGGGAGATGCCCTCAAGGGTGGTGGAGAATGACCGAGCTAAGATCTTGTGGGACTTCCAGATACAAACGGACAAAATGGTGGTGGCTAACCAACCGGACATAGTGGTGGTAGACAAACAGAAGACGACGGCTGTAACGATAGTTGTAGAGGTTCTGAATGACAGCAACATCAGGAAGAAGGAACACGAGAAGCTCAAGAAATACCAAGGGCTCAGAGAAGAGCTCAAGAAGATGTGGAGTGTAAAGGTAACGGTGGTCCCATTGTTAATTGGAGCACTAGTTGCAATGACTCCCAAGCTAGGTGAGGGGCTCCAGCAGATACCAGAAACAACATCGGAGATCTCTGTCCAGAAGAGCGCAGTCCTAGGAACAGCTAAGATACTGCGCAGGACCCTCAAGCTCCCAGGCCTCTGGTAGAGGACGCAAACTTGAAGGATAGACCGCCCACAGGGGTGAGAGGGGAATTTATAGATAGATAGATAGATAGATAGATAGATAGATAGATAGATAG
Source organism: Rhamphochromis sp. 'chilingali' (assembly GCF_963969265.1). Classification (NCBI taxonomy): domain Eukaryota; kingdom Metazoa; phylum Chordata; class Actinopteri; order Cichliformes; family Cichlidae; genus Rhamphochromis; species Rhamphochromis sp. 'chilingali'. The sequence goes on along the minus strand of NC_137940.1, from coordinate 11,371,932 downwards.
ATAGATAGATAGATAGATAGATAGATAGATAGATAGATAGATAGATAGATAGATAAACAAAAATTGTCAACTGTTGACTAACAGTGACAAAGAGATCGAAACCAGGTGAATGCAAGTGTGTTCCATGTAAAAATCTAATCCTGAATTCAATTATACTCAACTAGGATGAACGGCCTAACCCTGAGGAGACCTCCATCTCTAGCTGGCTGAACTTCTTATCTGTGATTGGTGGTCAGACAATGACAACATCCCTGTTGTCATCCTTGCTGTTGATCAATGCCACAATTCCAGGCCAAATGACCTCAGCGAGGGCTGCCGTGCGAGGGCATAAGTCAGCCAGTCTTTGTTGAGCCGGCGTTCTAAAGTGGCTGTTTTCACCTCGTCGCAAAAGCAGCAGCAGCTGCCTCTGATGCTCTCCTCTGGCTCTGACACGGGCTGATTGGTGTGTCATTGAGCTCCCAGCTTTATTCGACTGTCCATCAAAGCTGAAAGCTGAAGGGTCCCTGTCTCTCTGGTTAAACTCAGCCCCCCAGGGCCTCCAAGCGCAAGGTCACTTGGCAAGTGATGTGCTGGTGACCTTGGTGGGATGGGGTATAATATGAATACAATCATGCTGAGTGGTGAAATAATGGTGCCGTAAATTCAATAAACAACCCGGTGGACCTGACATCACCTTCCTTTCATGACATCTTTTTCTGACAGGACAAAGTAATACAGCGCTCCCCGGAGAGTCCCTGAAAACAGTCAATTTCTCTGTACTAAATGTCAAGGCAGTCGTGCGTGGAAATATGAAAATGGAAGAGTGGAGGAGGAGGCACTTAACGGTGAGGAGAGGACAGCAGCACCTGCTATCAGCAGGAATCCCGCTCTCTACCTGTCTGAACATCTGAACTCTGGAGGAAAAATACAGTTAACCAGAGAGAGAGAATGGAGGACGGGCCTCAGCAGAGTGAGAGAGAGAGAGCCTAGAAAAATACAACACAATGAAGCTGGGAGCATTTTTAAACTCTGACTTTCATATGAGCTACAGATCAAAGAAAATCATTTGTTAATATTTCTGCCTTTTTTATGAAAAAACTAATAATAATTCTGTCAGCGGGATCCTCATTTACAGAACAGTTACTGAAGATGTCCTTTGGCATCAGTTTCTCAACTCATCACACAGACATTTAATCAAGAACCTTTGGTGTCACGTTTCAACTCACCAGCTACCTGTAGGAATATTTCAGCCCAAAGCACAACCTAAGCAAAGTGTGAGGTAGGTAGGTAGGTAGGTAGGTAGGTAGGTAGGTAGGTAGGTAGATAGATAGATAGATAGATAGATAGATAGATAGATAGATAGATAGATAGATAGATAGATAGATAGATAGATAGATAGATAGATAGATAGATAGATAGATAGATAGATAGATAGATCTAAAAGCAAGGTTAAGCAAATGTCACCATTTTGTAATAATTGCATCACCAGGATGTAACAGGACATATCTTCTTAACAGCTATACCCACAGCAAGGACACAGTCATGGCTCCTCCTACCTGAGCCCCACCTGAGCACTGAGCAAACACCATGATAACTGATGTAGGCCAAATGATAAGTACACTTAGATGGATCTTTGCTCAGATACCCAGTAGATATGTCCCAGAAACCTCTACTGTGCTCATGGTAAATGGCCTGTATTTGCATAACGCTTTACTAGTCCCTAAGGACCCCAAAGCTTTACACATCCAGTCATCCACCCATTCACACACTGGTGATGGCAAGCTACATTGTAGCCACAGCTGCCCTGGGGCGCACTGACAGAGGCGAGGCTGCCGGACACTGGCGCCACCGGGCCCTCTGACCACCACCAGTAGGCAACGGGTGAAGTGTCTTTCCCAAGGACACAACGACCAAGACTGTCGGAGCCGATGCTCAAACCAGCAACCTTCCGATTACAAGACGAACTCCCAACTCTTGAGCCACGATCGCCCCGCATCAACTGGCTCAGTTGTTTCACGGTTCAGCTGTTGATTTGCATCTTGAGAGGAGGGTTGAGTTTTCCATTATATTTTTATTTAAGATTCATTGAATCTCTCTCTCTTATATTTAGTAAAGCTAAACAGCTATAGAAAACAAAGCAAACTGAAGCTCTCAGAGGTTACAGTACCTCAACTCTTACAAGTTTTTGAGTGGATCTCATTGCACTTGCAGACAGAAATGTTGTGTCAGTCAACTCCTGATTCACAGATCTGGTAGTGACAGTTGAGCCAGTTACTGGGTGTTAATACCAAAAATAGCACTGGACTGCATTAGTTGGAGCAAACAACGTTTTCCTTTTTTGTAATTTACTCTTCTGACCTTTTCTGGATAAATATATGTATAAGAGGGATGTTTTGTTTCTCCATACTGCTGTTATGTATCTGCATACAGCCTAATGCTGATAATGACTTTGACCTGAGTGAAAAGATAAAACTGTGGTACACGTGACTGCTTTCATAAGTTGTAAAAGCAGTTCTAAAAATAAGACAACTGTTTGCCTAACACAGTTAGTATAACACACTGACATTTAGACCGTATCTGCAGTGTGATTGAAGTTTAGATGAGCTTTAAACTGCATCCAGTTTATCGCTTTTTTCTTCTCTTAATTTGAAGCGCGGTGAAAATACAGGTAGGCCTTTTTATCCTCAGTCATGTTCAGGCTGTATTGAAGCTGTTCAGTTTCCCCTCCTCCTGCAGGTGAGCGGGGTCCTCAGCTCGGCCATAAACCTCTCAGCAGCTGCTCACAGAGAGCCATTCTGCTCTGATGGACGTCGCATCTGATGAAGGTAAAGCTGCACTGATGCCCTGAAAGGACAGTTCCATCATGATTACATTTACATTTAAAGGGTCACTTAACCCAAATCACACAGTATCTATTAAACTGTGTACGCATTGTCATTTCTGTTCATGCAGATGGTTTGAGTTTGCAGCACTTAAACTCCAGTAAAATAAAGGTGAACAAATTATCACAATGAAGTTGATAAAGTGACATTTTAAATTGTTAACATCATTACGTCTGAAAAAAAAAAAAAATCACGTGTCAATTTGGACTTGGCATCGTTACCAAAACATTTTGGCATCATCCTGAAATAGTTTGGTTTCTCACCTTGTGCCTCAAACTAGAAACAGAAGTTGTCTTTCTTTCTTATCAAACTCTGCAGACGTTCATGTGGAGAGTAACAGAACATTAAATTTAGGCTCACGAGTCACTCACTAGATTCCACCTTTATACCAGCTTTATAATGTCTGGTTTGGGTAATTGGCTGTGGAAGCTCATGAAATATCAGGTTATATCATGCTGAATTTTAGTTGGCTCCAACAGCTTAGCTGATCTCAGCCTGTACACAAAGAAAATCTACTGGAGCTCACAACAAAAATCACTGTGAGTTATTTCTGAGTGATTATTTTCCACACGCTGCACCACTACAAACAATCAGACTTCCCCCACCTGCTGAATCCCACTTCAACCCCTGAATATTCTTATTTTTGTGTTGAGCTGTGGAGCCAGAGTCACCCATCTACAATGCAGGCAACAGGAAATAGAGCTATTTAGGTTTTTGCGTTGTTTTTCCTCTCCTTGTGTTCCACCTAACAGATGTTCACGATGAGTGAATTCACTAGAATTAGGATTTAAGTTCAAATACAGTTTGTAGACCGTTAATATTAATTTGTTATTAATGAGGTTTTTTGTAGCCCAAGTATCTGTGCTTAAACAACTACAAGGGGAGTAAATGAGGAATAGCAGTAACACTAAGATGGTCCAAAGGTGCCTGAGAAGATAATGCTGAGTACGAAATGAGCCAAATGTAAATCAGGTGAGTTTTTTTTATCTTGTGGAACTTTAACACACCTCACAGAGGTGAAAAACTGTGAAAAAGCAGAAACTGTCACCCTAAAAGTGTCTGTTAAACAGTAAAATATGATTAAATTAATGTACAGACTTCATAAATTCAAAATGATGAAGCCAGGCTTTACGCAGTCACGCAGGAACTGAAAAAACTAAAAGACACACTCCTGCTCGTTTTACCAACTTGACTGTTTTCTATGTAGATTTGTGAGATTAGCTGTAAAGATTTCTCTGTAGTGGACTCGGTGAGGAGAGGAGAGTAGTAATGTAGAACACGAGCTCAGTTGAGTAGCTGACCTTGTTAACCTCTCTTCCGACTGTATGTTTTGACATATCTGCTGTATGTTTGCATGTATCTGTGACGGGAGCATTTCTTTTAGGGCCTTCCCAGCATTCTCCGATTTCCCATCGCCACATTAATCCTCATGTTTTCTTGTGTAGAGCTGCAGGCCAACTCTCTGCAGCCCCTCTGCCCTCGCTCCCCCCCCCCTCCCCCAGGGGACGCTCCTCCGCTGCGTCCAGACTTGTCAGAGCAGATTCTCGTCAAATTACCGATGTCCTGCATCGGGGTAATTGCTTGCCAAACCCACTCCACTGATGCAAATTTAAGGGGTCGCCTGTGATGGAGATAATGCCAAATTGGTTTTGAGATTTTGAGATGTCTACTCAGCATGGGTAGATAGATATGTGAGACCTTAAATGAAAAAAAAGGAAGAGATGGAATAAGGCTGTGTGCGGGGAATGCTGATTTGGCATTACTCGACATTGGAGAAGACTGATAGATTTCTCCTGCCTGCAGCGTGCTTCTCACACAGAAAATAATTGTAAAGTATATCTGGAGGGCTTATAGTGCGGCATAACAGACTCATACACTGCAGTCATAACACCTCCTCTCTTGTCCCGTAATGTCCAATTGCCTCGGCTAAGTAGCCATTAATTGCGGTGGGGCTGATGGCCGGAGTCCAGCTCGAGTGTTGTGTGGCCCGACTGTTAATGATGCAGAGAAAGCGGCTCAAACTGGCGTCTCAGCCTCCGTGGATGGCTGAGCTGCCCCGGGCCTCTGTGATGCTGATGTCACCTGATGGGAGAGGCTCTCTGGCGCTAGTGAAGCACTCGATTGGCTCAGCCATGGGGACATATCAAACTATGCAGCTCATTCCACGAGGATTAAACTCTGGAGACTTAAGAAGTTAAGCTGAGAGTCCTCTGGGGAAGAACCCTCACATGTCTGCTGGTGGAGGATTTTAAACTCAGACTGGGCTAAGTTGGTGGTTGTGGTGGATTTGGTAGTGAAGAGGGGCTGAAGAGGCTGTTCATGGGTAAAATGGTAATGACAGTTAAGGAGTGGTAATTAATGGAGTTAGGAGGAAAGCCCCCTCATGGGATTGGAGAGCAGGAGGCCCAAGGGCGAACAGAGACTGAACCATTTAAGCAACAATCCATCGAGTGACATCAACAAGGCTGAACAACTGAACTAAGTGTGCAGTCTATTGTCTCAGAGTTTTTGCATGTATAAAAATGGCTGTAAATCCTAAACAGTGAATGCAGACTGCTTTAAAAACTCCTGGAATTAAAGCTTTGCACTTCAATCGCATCTTGACTGTTTGATTTAAAATCTGGTGTACAGAGGCAAGACTATGAAAAACATGCTGTACTACAAAAAGTTCTGGACCTTAAAGGAGAAATACACAATTTTCTGATATAGCTTTAGCATTTTCACATTCCCATCAATTCAGTTCAGTTTTGTTTATACAGTGCCACATCACAACCATTGATTAAAGGTGCTTTATACTGTAAAGATGCTAAAATAATACAGAGAAAACACCAACAATCAGAGACCCTCCCTGTGAGCAAGGCGACAGCGAAAAGGAAAAACTATGGGTTACTGTGGAAATCTGCAAGCAACCAAAGTGGTCATGAGGTTTTTGGTGCAGCGCTATATACCAAACATCCACACAGGCACGCACAAACACTCACCAGTCAGTCAGGGAATACACCTTTTTGCCTAGCAACCAGTGGTTGCCATGCTGTAACTGATCACTCTTTAGTGTGATTTGCTAATAATGACATGCTAATATTAGCATGTAACTGATATTAGCACTGCAGTTCACATTCCATTTGCCTTGTTTACGAATAACTTCTTGCATTTATCATGTAACATTCCCCGGTGTCCAATATCTTAAAGTCAAAATGCTAACATTACTTTAGCAGTATAACAAAGTGGACTAAATGGCAGCTGTGGATCTGCATGAAGAAAGGGCAGCTTGTGTAAATGCCTAAAGGTCACTAGCACTACAAAATTGCAGAGATTTTTAGCTAATTAAACAAACACCAGTTTTCTTCTTTGCTAGCAGCTGCATTCCCTAATTATCTAATGAGTGGGCCTGCGATGAGAGGAAAGGTGAGCTCCTCAGCTCTGTCACACCTCACATGCTGCCACCAGTCAAAGGCCAATGAGCTCTGGATGTTTGTGTGAGGCAACATTTCAGAGGCTAATGAAATATTTTGTCATCCGGCATCGTCCCCCTGGTCTTCCCATCATACCTTTGTCACTTTGCTTCCCTTTCCTTCACAGCGAATGCTCAACATCGTCACTGCGGGACTTAACAAGCCTGGCAAATAATTAAAATTCAACCAAATGATGAAATAGTTGCAACAAAGCGTCCTTGAAGGGTCGGCAGGGCCCGTTCTGAAAGCAGCAAGGGGGTGGGGGAAAGAAAGCAGCGCTCTTTTTTTTCTCTTCACAGAGAATAATGTTAAGCTGCTGCTCCCAGCTTAAGGGCCTCTTAAATTGGAAAGGCACTGGCCTATAGAGACATGTACCTGTCAAACAAATACCACACGCCTCTGATTCTCTCTCTCCTCTTTCTCTCCGGCTTCATTTTAAACTCTCAGATGGTATTCAAGTCAGACGCGGGGTGCCGTAGAGATTGTTGGGTTTGAGAACAGAGATGGGGATTCGCCTCTTAGAGGTATCACAGCGACGCTGCTGTCGGAGGAATTAAGAGGTGAACTCGGCGGCCCTCCGGTGATCCGCTGAGAAGATGTTTCTCACGGCCCAAAGGAAGCTCGTCGAGTCAAAATGTACGATGGCGGCATGGTACGGTTAAAGTGTGACAATGAACACCTTAAAATCTGAAAGGAGAATTTTTTAAAAAAAATTGTTGGGTTTTTTTGGTTTTGGTTTGTTCATTGTAAAGGTTAGGAATCAAAGGAATTTCAGGGTGGCGAACACATCCAAATTCAGTTTGCACTAATATCTTGGAGGTTTTCTGTGTCTTTGCTTACTACATAAATCTCAAAGCTGGCCTCCTTTGTGTCGATGAAAGCCTCACTGAAAATATAAAGATAAGCTCTGGCAGACTTGGTTCTATGGTGGGCTTTAAAGGGTTAAGCTTCAGTGTGAGTGGATCTGACTGAGAAACTGAGGGACACTGAATGTTCAAAGGGTATCGGCTGGTCAGTCACAAGGCCTGCTTTATTCTCTCTTAACTTAAAATCACAAGATTTTATGTTAAATAAGATGAGAAACTGACCATTTGATGTCTTTTTTATCCAGATGATTTAGCTTCATTTATCATTTAGATTTTTTTTAATGGTTTTTGAGCCCACCAACAAAAAATTATTGTTAATTTTTTTTTCATGTCTGAGCTCAAACTTCATATCCTGAATGGCTGTTATGAGGAGCAAATTAGCTATAGAGACCAAACAGTTTAATATGTACCATGTTATTGCTGCTGGCTACAGGCACTGACTCACTTTTGGAGCCTCTAGTGGACATTAGATGAACTGCAGATTTGAGTTGGTAGGAACCATTCTAGGAGGAGTTGGTTAGGGTACAACCAGATACTCCATTAAGATGGGAGTCACTAAAGCTTTCGAGTCTTCACTGTTTTTACTGTTGTCTGTTACAATATTAAGGATTTGTTTTATGAGCACTTTCTGAATCCATATGCATCGTCTCCCCTGTCTCCTCTACTCTCTTCTCTCTTTCCTCTGCTGGCTGTCAGTCTGACCGAGCATCACGGTTGAAACTGGCTTCCTTCCCTGTGCCAGGGGAATTGATCTGTTTGGTCCCCTGACACTCCCTGTTAGCATTGATTAACCAGTGAGTCACGCTACCTCTGCAAAGACAACGTTTGAAGCTTTCATTTTTTCCCTTAATTATTTAGAGTCACAGCGAGGTGCGCGCTCATCCCAACCTCATACATCATGCAAAATACTCTGACTGACATCCACACTGCTTTCAGGCGTTTTTCCTGTAAACCGGGAGTGTTTGTTTTAGTCGTGAGCTCTGGGGCAGGAGGTGCAGTTAGCGTATGCTGTGATGGGAAGCTGAGAGCTGAATTACCACTAATGGCTGCGGCTGAGCGGAGTGAGGGATGATTTTATGGATGAAGTCATGTATTTTTCCTCAGATTTAAAGGTCTCTCTGAGAGGCCCGTTAGCATTCACGGCTGCATTCACTAGGCTGTTGTGCTCCCATCATCCAACTCCGGCTCAGTCTATTTCTGCAGTGATAAAACAGCAGAGTGATTAAAATGCTGTGATAAAAGCAGCGAGAACAAGAATGCTGCAGTAGAGGATGTTTATGTGACCACTGAGCATGTCAGAGGAACAGAGATTTATTAATGGCTCAGGTGTGTGTGGAGGAAAGGCTAACCTTTCACTCGCAGATGTTTCACCAATGCTAGATATTTTTTGTCACAGACAGGATTCGGCTTAATGGAATGCTCATATTTCAGAGTTTTCAAAAAATTAAAAAGGACTCAAAGAGTTTGTCCTGCATTTGTGTCGTGTTGTTAGGGTCAGCTCTACGCTGTCACAGAGACTCAGCTCATTAGTCAAATCTGTAATTTGTCAGGATCAGTGGTACTTACCACAACAACATTTGCATTTTAATGTTGCCTGCACGCATGCAAACAGTTTCACGTGAATCTTCTTATGTTAACCCAATGTGCTAATAACACTGACAGTTGTGAATTTTTCAGGGTTTTAGTGGAGAGTTTGATGATTTTGTCGACATAACGATGAAATGCAAGAGACAAAGAAGCCATAAAGTATATTAAAAGACTTATCTGATTTCCTTTGCACATCATATGAGAGTTTATTCACTGCAAATCAGAGAGTGTGATTTTTAGTCCTAGCATTAGCTAGCATAATGTTAGCTTCTAGCAAGCTATTTAGCTGACTTGCTGTCAACCATCCAAGGATGGGAAGGTTGCATGCCTCATCTCCTGAAAATCAATAATTATGAAAATATTGGCAATAAATTAGGATATTTCTATATGTCTTCTTCTGTAGAAGTGATGGAGGAGACAGAAAAAGAGGAGGAGGAGAAGGAGATAATAAGAAAACAATATTGAGGAAGAGATAATGAAAAGATATACGATACAAACCTTAAATAGCCATACATAGTTTAAAAGAGCTACTTGTGATCTTTAAATGAAAACTAACTTATAACACACTTCATGGCAGCTTTTAGGTATATTTAGGTGTTTACATTCTGATTTCCCTTTTCTTTCTTGAATTGAAGTAATCACCTCATGACAAATACTGTGACAAATACATCCTGTGCAATCGTGTTTGTGTAATAAGGTTTTTTTAATTGTTACTGAATGACTGTGTTCTCCTATTTTTTTATACTATTCTTTTGTAATTATATTTAAACTGTTTTTCTCTTGACACCACAGGGACTGCACTTAATTTCGCTATGTTACAATGACAACAAAGATATTCTGATTCTACTTCTGACTATTTGAGGATTGATGTTGGAGTATAAAGAGTTACAAAAGAAAACAAAGAAATGTAAAATAAAATAACTCAATGACTAAAGCACAACAACAACAACAAATAAATACAGGTATGAAGGGATGAGGTGGGAAGAGTTTCTGTGTTCATCTTTGTGGCAGCGAAGCTGAAACAATGAGATTCTTTTTTTGCATTTTATTATGTTGGGATTTGTATTTAATTGTGATAGAATGAAACAGACATTAGAGAAAGTGTTGCTGCCTGTTCAGTGAATGGTGCAGAGGGTTGTCGGTATTATCCATTTGTTGTCCGTAGCAACAGTTGTTTGGATGACCTGTGCCTCTGTTGATGTAGGAATCCAAACAGAGAACTGAATGAAACATCAATGACCAAGCAGAACTCCCTGGGCAACAGCTGGCAGTTCAATATTCAGGCCACAGAAAGATTTCTTCACAGCAACATTTTGTGGATTCCACCTCTTTGCATTACCAGTCTGTGTAATCCCTCCATATTTGTTCTTACCGCACATTTTTATGAAATGTCACCAAAGGGAAAGGTACAATAGTCTTGAATTTCCTTCATTTGTACATAATCTGTCCAGAGACTTTCTAAAGTCTTTAGGGATGATTTCATAACCTTTCTCAGCTTAATAAGTCGCAAAAAAACTGAGGTTCTCAGAAACCTTATTGTAACCTTGTTGTTAAGCTGTCTTAGATCCATAACATTTAAAACAGTGTGCCGTCTCACACCGGATTCTCAGTCACCTGACTGAAAACAGCTGCCCCATCTTTAAATTACCTGCAAATCCAAGAGGTTTACATACTTTTACCCTTCATAAATGTTGGACTATTTTCCTCTATAATTAACAAAGGAAGTAATCTTTTTGTTCTAGTTGTTAGATTGGATTCTCTGTATGTAAGACTTGTACATAAATCTGCAGAGTTTCACACCACACTCTTACAGAATCATAGAAAACTCTTCAGACTTCACAAACTTTGGACCAGCACACATATGAAAACTCTGCATGACCCGCTGTTGTTTGTTGCTGGAATATTTCTAAGAAACTGTCCTGAGTTGCCAGAGGCCTCTTGTTGCCTTTCGTCTCAGAACATCTTCCTGCTTCCAGCAGCGTCTTAGAGAGCGCAGTCAAACTTTTGTGTGAAGCCTAGGGGACGGAGCCGGAGCACGAGCCGCCCTTCCTCATTTAATTGGCGCCTCTATCTGCTTGTTAGTTCACAACACTTTAATTTGACAGCGGCGTTAAGGATGGGCCCCTCTGTACTAGAAGAAAACTTGATAATGCTGTCAGTAACTAATTAGCGGTTATGGCATCTGTCAGGAAATTGTGTGTAGGGGCAATTAAAAATGATGCACTATTAGTTTTCGCCAACCTCACTGACCCAGTTAGCGTGGGCGGTCAGGATGGGTGGGGCAAAGTGGGCACGCACAGGAGCTCTTCGAGGTTATATCTGGAACAATTGTTTTCTGGGTTGCTCTGACTTTACGTTTGATGTTTTTATTTCCTCGTGCTCAGACATATCATTTAAACAGGACTCATGCAGCATGCTCTCATCAGAGGCCGACCTTCAGTATACTGCGTGCTGTCAGGAGCTTTGCTTCTGCTGAGTCTGCGAGCTGCTCCCAACAGCTACAGAAATAATAAATGTCAGACTTTTAAGGGTCCTGTCCACATGCCACTTAAAACAGGAAGTCGGTCCAACAAACCACCGTAGAATCCAGCGACCAGTTCTCAAATCTGACCGACAAGTGAAAGCAACAGTGGATCATCGGCTCGAGAGTGAAGATGCTGTAGTCGGACCCTCTTACCAGCGTTTTAATAATCAATAGCAAGTCACCTCACCTTGATATCAATAGTTATGATCCCACAGGATGAATTCTAATGATTTTAGGGAACTTGTGACCTTTCCTCAAGTGCCACCATCAAAGCAGCACAAATAAAATTGAACAACTCAGATGTTTTTTTAGTGAATGATTGGTAAATTGAGATTTCAATGAGCCTGTGACCTCTACTGGGGCTTTCATGTAGAAATATTAATGTAAGGATTTTAGTGATTCTGAGTGTCTCCTGAGATTAGCATAGATCCCACACGTGTATATCAGTGTCCCCAGATGAGGATTTCTAATGATGTTTTTTATTCTTCAGCATTACAAATCAGGCTATAAGTTCTACGGCTATCCTCATGGGATAAAGCAGTTTGACATCATTCACCTTTCTTTTAGACCTGCCATCGATTTCATCTTAATAAATTTAGCTTTAATGATGTATGGTACGCATGCATTTTAGTTCAATGTAATAGTTTATGTATCCAGCGATGCGCCATCATCAGATCAAAACTTTGGTTTATTAACAGATACCAGCAAAAAACATGCCATTTCTGGAAGCTAACAACATTAGCAACAATGCTATCACACTACAGCTGTGTCCAAATTCGTGGGCTGTATCCTCCTGAGGATCCTCGCGGTCTATGTGGCCCGGGTCCTCAGAATGTCGGATAGGCCGGAAGTAAACGGCTGGGGAAATTGGACTAGCCTTCTGATTAGCTTCACCGCTGTCTTGGTGGAGTTTAATAAACTCGTCCATCTGCTCCTTGCTATCTAAAATATAACAGGACACTGGCATAAATTCTCGACCATCTCACGCTTCTGTTTAATCAGTTTTCTGTTTGACGTTTATTCAGCTGTGTGAAAACCAAGGAGGAACCCACCCGGGGGATTTATAAAGTTTTATTTTATCTAATCTAATCTAATAACTTTAATCTCAGCCAAACCGATTTACTCACGAACAAATAAAACACTGAAAAAAGCCAAACAATAACATTTTTAGGTTATCTAAGCGACTTATATATTACGTTTAACCTGAGCAGCAAAAGTCCGCTGATCTGAAAATGATGTGCCGGGAGTTGTGTCGTTCTCGGTGGCTTCAGTGACCCTCAAGCTCCCGGCTAGCTATCGAGCTGGTGGGTAGCAGACGTCTCTGAAAACGTAGAACTTTTGGAAATATGCGATATCTTGATAAACCGGGCAGATATTTGAAGTTTACACAGCTACTTTCTCGCCTGAAAATATGTTAAAAGTTTATTTTGTGACCCAGAAAGATTAATAACAGTAATTGTAAAACTTAGAAGCGGCCGCCATTGCCGGAAACTGGAATATGGTGGGCCACGAAGGACACACCTGACCCATCCTTCAAATTTGGGGAAAAGGAGGACACATTTGTCGGCTGCATTCGGAGGAGTCGAATTTGGACAGCCTTCGTCGAGTCGCTGTGACGTAATTGGTCTACAAATGCGTCCTCAGGAGGATGCAGCCCATAAATTTGGACACAGCTTACAAATGTGTTTTAAGTTTGTAGGCAAGCCAACATGCTACTTATAGTGCCAGAGTATAAGCTGGGGGGGGGGGGGGGGGGGGGGAGAACCACAATGGGCTCTATTGCACAACTAACACAGAGAGACAGGTTAACTGTTTCTAAATTGTCTAACCACACAAACTGCGTGTCTTTGGACTGTGGGAGGAGACCAGAGTGGACATGCAAACTCCACACCGAAAGGCCCCGTCCAGCTGGTGGATTTGAACTCAGAACCTTCTTGCTGTGAGGTAATATATATCAGATATCTAAAGTCTGAAATAGCATCTATGTTCTTTAAAATGTCGTCACTTCATCTATTAGTTGTATTGATGAAGTTTATGCATTCATTTCATCTGGATCTAGCATTAAACCTGGTATTTTTGTTCTTTGCAGGAAGCTTGACTAGCATCAAATTCACCTCAACCAACCAACCAACTCTTCAGCACAGTCCAACAAACAGTCTTGTTGCCTCCAGTTTAAAGATTGATTTTCTACCTCTGATTTCCGAGTGCTGCTTTAGTTTGAGGAACCATGTTGGCATGAGCCAGCTGTCATAAAATGGGGAGCCTTTACAATATTACTAATGGCTGGTGACTCCTGTGCCTTGGTGATCGGCTGTGGTTTGCAGTGGTTTCTAGCCACACTAGAATGTGGCCAATCTCCTGGCTTTAAATCTGAGCCTTTGGTATATCACATTCTCATAACTCGCTCCATCCAGCAACTCTGGGAAGGATTAGTGTGTTTAAAGAACGGATTCAAATTTATTTCAAATTCAAACTGACTAAAAAAGTCAGAGAATTTAAACCCCAGACTGAAGAGTATTTAAACCAGTCTACATGATGTCGTTGAAGTAGAATACACTTCCTTTACTCTCTGAAACATCATTTGAAAAACTCCAACTGTCACTTAATATTTTTTGAGAGCACGAAGGGGACTTTAATTCCAAAACCTGAAAGCCTAAAGTAACACCTCCCACTTCACACCTCCATTAAAAACCAGAGTGTGTCTCGTGTTTTATTTCCTGGTGTGTAGAGAGCATTATTGCCTCACGGAGCTGCCAGCGTAGCTGCAAGAGCTAAACTCTGATGCTTGATCATTAAAAACAATTAAAAGAATCCCGAGAATTGCCTTCCTAAAAGCTCATCATAGCTGTATGAGACCAGTTTTCCTGTCAGTGGTTAGTCATGTGATTCCTTCTCTGCTGACAGCCATCTTCTGTCGGCTCCTCCTCTCTTCACTTGCTTGGGCTTTTGTTTGTTTGTTTGTTTGCTAATTACTTTTTTTGACACCTGTGCCAACTCTGCACTGGTGTGAAAAAGCAGCTCTGCACATGCCTGACACTCAGCTGCACTCAGACACACACACACCCTACCTCTCACTTCCACTGTATCTTTAATACACAGACACACACACAGACACAGATCCCCTTGTGTGCAATTACCTCTTCTTTACCTGCACGCCTTCAAAAACAGCTAGCGTGCAGAGTGCAGCAAACAGTAAACAAAACACACAAACACATGCGTGTATTTATATATTTATATTGAACTTAAATCCCTCAGCTGTTGGATGGCACGGTGTTGGCAGCATTGGAGATATACAGTCTGTAGTTTTCTCTAGTGAAGTGACCCACCCATCCATAAAGCAGCCCATCATAACACATGCCAGCTTATCACAGAGAAGCCACACTGCTGTCAATAAAACAAAGTCTGTGCAAGACTTCAGACAAGCGGCGTCACATGACACGTCAGGTGCCTCCCCACCGAGCCCGGCTGTGACAGATGGGTACAACATGTGTTTTTGGAAGCAGAAGCAAAGTAAAAAAAGAAAAAAAAAATCCCTGCTGGTTGTTTTTAGACAGCGGTGTCCCCGGCGGGCTCCTCCCCTTCCTTCGCTTCTCTCCTCCTGCAGCCAGCTGAGTGATGAGCTCACCAGCGTCGCAGATGGAGGCGTGCATGAGAACAGGTTACAGGGAAGATGTGGTGATCTGAGGAGGGACTGTGCTTGTGTGACTACTTGAGTTGATTCAGCTGCCTCTCTGCAAAGTGGTGCCTTCAGGGACTGTCAGCCCGGCTGGATATGATAATTCATAATCATCCAGGTCTCACAGCAGCAGCATATTATCCTGGGATTGGTGGCGGTAAGTGTAGCAGCAGCTGAGTGTAGTAGCGCTGAGAACCGAGGTGAAGTAACGCTGACCTGTGCAGAGCTGAACTGCTTCAAAATCCAATTCTTTTGTTCAACTTTTATCATAATGAAAATCTAAGTTTTCCAACTCCAGAGTACATTTGAATAAAAACATAGCAAAACAACATTAAGTATCCAAGAAGAATAAGTTATTACATTTTTATAATTGTTACCAGTGAATTAAAAACTAAATTATGTGAAATATACTCACATTAAGATCCAGTATATCGAGCTCTTATAATTTTCTCAATTTTTAGGCTCATATTAGGAGAAGCAAAGCTCAAAAACACTGAATCCAAACTGAGATTTGAAGCAAAGCTTCAAGGCTCTGACCTCATAACCTCATTACACTGAGCTCTTTCACACTTTGTTTTCTGCTTTTCTTCATTTTTAAGTCCAGTTTGATCAGCACTTCATTCAGACTGAACCACAACAGTAGTCAAACATGTCAAAGCCTCGAGTCTTGTTTGTCAGGTCAAAATAGCTACAAAAAAGTGCCGAACCTGACTGTGAAACTGAGGAACACTCATGCTGCAGAGAGCTGTCAACCACAAAGTGAATCATCCTTTTTCACCTTTAAAAGGGACTATTTATAAAATGGGCATCACATCTTACTTACTAAAACTTGAAAATAGAAATTTTAGCCTTTATACATTAGCTTTTTTATATTATGTTCTTTGAGATGAGAACCAGACACATAGTGCATTACAAAGGTATTAAAACTGGTCAGAAGGTCACAAATTAAGAGATCAGCTGCCTCATTCTTTTTTACAGTCCAACTTTTTGTGCAAATGGGAGCAGTCACCCCCTGCTGGCCATAAGAAAAAAATGCAATTCCACAAAGACTTTACTTTCTGAAACTACATCCATCTTTTAGATACAGTTTTTGGTGTCTAATCAGTGAGTCCAGCAACCCCAAATTCACTAAACACATGACCAGACACAGGAAGTGGAATCACGTGGGCACCTTTCTGTTTATGCTGCATGATTTCCGGGATGCTCATTCAGACATGAAGCCGACACTTTTGGATGCTGTCAGATTAACGATGACGAATGAATGTCTGAGAGCGGCTTTGGTTTTACTGTAATATGTTAAAAGCTAAGAGACATGTTTCCATGGTAATAGTCAGTGACAGCTGCTGAACAGTGGTACTAAAATGACAAGAAGAGGCTCATAATTTGGCTAATAATGTTGTAAAGGATATTTTAGAAGCGAGAAAGGACGTACAGTACTGACCTCAGCAGCTCAGTTCAGTGCAGACAACATGAAATCCTCTGCATCTCTTATATGTCTCTCATATATGGCCAAAGTTTCAAATGATAAGGCTTCACATCACTTTAAATGCTCTGCTTCACTTTTTTGTGAGTGTGTCAGAGTCATCATCTCAGACCAGCTTCTGATGGAGCACCAAACGTTTTCTTTTCTGAAAGAAAAGCCTAGCAACAGAAAACATGTTTTGGTGCACAGATGGATTAAAATAAAGATCAGCTACACTGAGGATGTGACCCTTCAGAGGTTCAATGAGGAAACAGAGGTGACTGTGGCTGATAACCTCCAGGCCACGACAGGAAGTCTTTTTCCAGGAACAGAAAATGACGGGGACTGATTTAAAAAAAAAAAAAAAAAAGCCTGGCTGACCAAGATGAAGTTGCCTGGGGACAGAGTGGAAGAGAAAAAGAGATGAAGGGAGGGCAAGTGAGATACATTTATATTATGTGATTAAAGGGAAGGGGAGGCTGGTCACCCAGCGACAGACACAGTGATGTAGTGGGAGTTGAGCGGAGGCTCTATACTCTCTAATTGACCCCGGTTAGGATCCACACACCCTTTCCCTGGCTCACAAAGAGCGCCTAATTGCTGCAGCTGATTGGGTCCTGATAGAATTACGTCTGTCAGTGAAGGTCATTAGGCTCAGATTCATCTTCCATCTCGGGGATGAGCAAAGCCACCCTCCTTATTCCACATGCTGTCTTAACGAGCTCACCGCGGGCTCTTTTATCAGGGAGAAAATCCCAGATAAAGCAAGAAGCCGTCCAACTCGCAGATACACGGATCGATATTTGTGAGCGTGAACAACTTTGGTTCCCCCTCGAGGTGAATTGATACCGAGCGGTGACAGAGGCTTTAATCTGGGAAGTTGAGCTGAAGCTTCCCGCACCCCAGAACAGGAAGTGGACCTCTCAGACGACCATAGGGTCTCGCCCAACCTCCCACGTTTCCCACGTCGGTGAACAATAAGAGTCGCAGTATTGCGCTGCGTGAGAAGGATGCAGAGCAAACTGCAGTTGATATCAACCGTTGCAGACACTCAGCTGTCAAAATGAGCTCGTCAAAGAATAGTAGTGAACAACATTAATGTATCAGACAAAAATCTTCAGATCAACATTCAGATTAAGGGGGTTGGTGATGTGATTCTGGAGCAACATCTTCCCCAAATGCAATGAAAGATGCAATAACCTAACTGGCCTAGCTGAGCCATGGTGATGGAAAAATCTGCTAATGTATCAAGGCTATTTATTTTTATCAAAGAGTAAGAAAGATATTTACTGTTTGAAAAAGTAGTTTGAAACAGGATTAAAGATTCTCAGGCCCAGACCGATTTAACAATTCAAACTAAACTGAGGGGTGCAGTTTCTCTCCAGTGCATTCCTCCTGCTCCAGTTAAACGTTTGTAATCATGCACAAACACGCACAGCTCCTATGATCACTGTCAGATACTACTGAGAAGACAAAAGCCGGTAACAGGATGTCTGAAACCTGCTGATCCCTCACAGCTCTGAACAAGGTCGGACAATCTGCCGGAGTTTGTGTGAAGCGGGGAGATGAGAAAACACACACAAAAGGAATAAGAGATATACAGCGTATGATGGATTTAGTTCTCAGCAGGAGCACCGGAACATTGATGATGTCCACCGTTTTTGGCGTGTCCGATTTTCAGGATTTACTGCGTGAAAATCTCAGAGAGAGAGCGAGAGAGAGACACGATGAGTCAACGGCAGCTTGAGGTTCATGACTTCAAAACTGAGCTGTCAGAGCTGCCAGGACCAAACTTCTTCACTTCTGCATTTTACAACAGCTTCAGCAAAATGCAAATAACTCATTTAGATGAGAGAGTCCTAAACCAAAATCAAACCTCCTCATTCTGTTTTTAATAATTCATGTTTCTAAAAATTCAGCCTCTCAAGATTATCGTCATATGATTGGTGAACGTGCAAATGTGACATTAACAGTGTTGGGGAAAAATATGCTTAACTATTACATTAAAATGTTCTCATTAAAATGATGGTCAATACAAAGTAGTGATATATAAAAATGACTTGTGTAGAAGACAACATTCATCCTGGTGCTTTGCATCTACTTGCTTTGTTTAGCGCTGTCTCCACATTTACCCCACCTCTCATCTGCCAGTCGCGCCGCTCTGTGCCATGTGACAAGCTGACCAAGGTAGGGATATTACTTTGACTTTTACTTGAAAAAATCAATGTCTGAGGAAGTAAGTTCATTGAAACGAAATAAAGCACCCCCTGCCCCCAGATGTTACATAGCTGTGTCTAGCACTTACAGCGAGTGAAGGATATTGAATTAAATTAACTGTTCGGTAGCTAACAGCTTTGACAGTAATCAGTACTGAGCTTTGCTCTGATGGGTCAAACTTATGTTTACATTTCCAGCTTCTCTGCACTGCTTAAAATGATTAAAACTTTGCTGAATTTGATAAGTTTTGGCAATTTAACAGGGCAGCTTTGCACGAGACAGCCATCCTTCAGTCTCTCAGCTGAGTTTGGCCCATCACGATCTTTATAAAGGCCAGAAATAATATCTGAAAACTGGGCTGAGTCAGATTTGATCAAAACTCAGTCCAAAGTGGCCCTCTTTTTTTCTGCACCACAAATAACCCAAATATAGTCACCCAGCACAAACACTTTGAAAAGAATATTTTTCCAAAAGCCTCAACAACTTTATAAAACACAAAGACACTAGTTTCACTTTTCACACAAATCCCAAAGTTGTTGAGACATGTGGCAAAAATTTCATTCAGTCAGCATCTTGACAAAGAGTCCTTGAGTCCACACAAGACTTCTGCTCAAACCACACATCCATCCAGCGTCTTCACTGCTTCTCCATTCCAGAAGTCTAGAACATTCCCCAGGTGGCACATGATGAAATGACAGGTAAATCCCTACCAGGTCACCAGTCCATCACACTGCTAACAGAGAAGCATTTACACTCACATTCACAATTATGCTCACTTTAGAATCACTTATTAACTTGACATGCATGTTTCCGTCATGTGGGAGGAAGCTGGGGTACCCAGGGAAACCCTCACAGGAGCGGGGAGAACATGCACATGCCACAGTGGTGCTAATCACTGCACCTCCATGCTGTCGTTAAATAAAATCTAATTCATAAGAAATAAAAATAACAAACAATAAAGAGGATTGATGTGAGGTGGAGTGTAAGAGAGACTGGGACGGCTTTCATAGCCTGGAAAGCCCACCTGATCACCTTCCATTATCAGCGAGGTACATCAAGAGTAGTCGAGGACCACCTTGGGAGAGGGAGGATTCAGAGATGGAGAGTACAAATAGACTAAACTGTGTTATTAGTGGTGTCTATATGGTTTTATCCTCTTCCACTTATTCTTGTCAGCGTCGCAGGGGGGCTGGAGCCTATCAAAGCTGTCTTGGGACAAGAGGCAGGGTTCACCCTGGACAGGTCACCAGGTCACATTCACACCTATGGGCAATTTAGAGTTACCAATTAACATAATCCCACTAACTGCATGTGTTTGGACTTTGGGAGGAAGCCAGAGTACCAGCAGAGAACATGCAAACTCCACACAGAAAGACCCGGCCAGGTGGTGGAATTGAACTCAGGACCTTTTTGCTGTGAGGTATAAGTGCTAACCACTGTGCCACTATGCCACTGTGTTTAAACTGTGTTAATAATAATAATGTAATAGATGTCCTGTACAAACATTAACACACATCTTGGATCTTTATGTATCTTGGAAACTTGTTTTCCTTCTTTGCTTTTGCAGTTTTTGTTTTTGGAGCTGATGCAAGCAGAGACCGCCGCCGCTGTTCTGCTGCAGCCGAGCAAATGGAGGCCCGAGCTGCCGGCTGCTCGTTGCTCTTCAGTACATTAAAGCCCTTTTGCTGTCCATTAGTGCACCTCTGTCACGTTTATGAGACGGAGGTGGGAGTTGCGCATTAACTGAAAGCTAAAACGAATGATATAGATGTGCAGAATTTAACCCCTGACCTGTGCTAGGGCGCCCACGCTGCCCAGCAAAGCTGCTGCCCCTGCGCTAACACTCGGGGAGGAACGCGGAGTAATCAAAACAAATGAGTCAGTGAGCGGAGAGGAAACCAGTGCCGTGAGCAGATTTCTAATGACGACTAATATTAGCATAACCTAATATGCTTGTTGATCAAGGGTAAACTTTTGGGGGAGGACATGTTAGGTGCAGAATAAACAAAAGCAGCTGCTGCCAAGGCTCCAGCAGCCTTCAGAGGGAGGAGGAAGACGCCGAGGCCATTCTTAATGTGGGCTGAGCCTGCTGCATGGATATGAGGCAATCTGTCGGCTCCATGCACGCTTATCAACTTCAGTTTTATTTCAGCAGAGTTCTCAGAGGCTCCAATTAAATTCATGTGGAAAGGGAGCAGTTTGAACAATTGCATTAATATATTTATTTTTTCCCTTTCACCATAAAAACATTTCTTCTGTTTCTTTTCTCCTTCCTGTTTTGCTAATTGCACAAACCTCCTCTGTGCTTTCGTTACAAGGCCACAGCTGCAGACCTGCCGTGCTTGTCCCGTAAATATTATATGAAGACTTAAGTAACAATTGTTGTTCTTTTCCCATCAACTATTCATGGTCGCTAAGTTAGGTGGACCGTGGGAGACGAGTGTGGGAGGAACCCTTGCTGCTAAGCTGTTTGCAATGCAGTTTGGAGAAGGCAAAAGCGAGCCCTGCAAGAATAAAGCGTTCATTTTAACGAGTTAATTCTGTCTCATATTCAGCCTTCAAAACATATTCTTCATAGCAGCAGTGAGTCCCCCAGTGGATTCAGCTTCACACGTTCATGCTGTGTAGCCTGAAGATCCCAAAGTTTCCGAAGATAGCAAAAATGTCCGCCTGAATTTTAAGGAAAGGTGTTTACAATTATGCGGAAGGCTAAAATATTCCAACTTGATGACATGGTGAAAGATGTGGCATGAGGTTTAGACTGCATCTACAAACTGCTGTGACATCATGCATGCTGTATAATAAGGCTGTACATACACGAGTGTACGCTGAAAATTTGTATCACATTTCTGTAAAGAAAGAACAAATGGCAATGAGAGGCAAAGGTGTGTGGACACAGGCGACCACATACTTGTTCTGGTTACTTTCAAGGCCAATGCAGACTACACATTATGGGCTTGATAAGAGTGCAAAGGCTTGGATGCTTCAATGCAACGGTGCAAAAAGACTTGGCTTGTAAGATGAAACTGTCACCATCACCCTCTTGTTTTTTTGAAACCTGGCAGATCTAAGTGTTCAAGCTCATCAGTCAAGGAAGCAAAAAGGTCGTTTGCTTGTGGACTTCAAAACTACATCTTTTTACTAGTCACCATCTGCTGGCCACTAGGAAAAAAAACGCAAGTTTGAGGGATTTACACATTGGCTTCACTACTGAATCTTTTATATACTGTAACCAGAACTCATGTAAAAACAGAAGTTACTCAGCTGAATCAGCAGATTGGGCCTCCTTAAATATATGTCATGGTCCCCGTGCCTGACTGGCTGGCCCAGTATGGCTACATATGTTTTGTTTGTGTTTTCTCTCTCACCTCCATCTCACTGCCTGGGCAGAGTGCATTGCGGGCTCCACCTCTGGGCCTCGCACCTGCAAGTTATCACCTGTGATTCTTTACTCAGTACTTAAGGCAGCAGCTGGGAGCACCTTGTCACTGGATTACTGTCTAACCCCTGTCAGTGTTACTTCAGTTTTACAGTCCTCTTCGAGTTTCCTTCGAGTTTTTCCTGACATTGATTCTCCTGTCCTTGTGCTAGATTCTGCATGCCAGGCAGAGGATTTGTTGCTGTGGTCCTGTCATGAGTGTGGTGAGTCGGTGCGGTGTGAGCGTGGAGAAGAATCCCTGGGAGGAGAAAGCTAGCTGTGTGAAGTTCCCCTGTGTTTTCCTGACCCCTTCATGAACCCTGGTGACCTCAGACCCCTCTTCCCTCACTTGTATATATCACACATGGAGAGTCAAATAAAGGAACTAATCTTTGTGATTTCAATTCAATTCAATTTTATTTATATAGCGCCAAATCACAACAAAAGTCGCCTCAAGGCACTTCATAGATACAGAGAAAAACCCAACAATCATATGACCACCTATGAGCAAGCACTTTGGCGACAGTGGGAAGGAAAAACTCCCTTTTAACAGGAAGAAACCTCCAGCAGAACCAGGCTCAGGGAGGGGCGGCCATCTGCTGCGACCGGTTGGGGTGAGAGAAGGAAGACAGGATAAAAGACATGCTGTGGAAGAGAGACAGAGGTTAATAACAGATGTGATTCAATGCAGAGAGGTCTATTAACACATAGTGAATGAGAAAGGTGACTGGAAAGGAAAAACTCAATGCATCATGGGAATCCCCGGCAGCCTACATCTATTGCAGCATAACTAAGGGAGGATTCAGGGTCACCTGGTCCAGCCCTAACTATATGCTTTAGCAAAAAGGAAAGTTTTAAGCCTAATCTTAAAAGTAGAGATAGTGTCTGTCTCCTGAATCCAAACTGGAAGCTGGTTCCACAGAAGAGGGGCCTGAAAACTGAAGGCTCTCCCTCCCATTCTACTTTTAAATACTCTGGGAACAACAAGTAAGCCTGCAGAGCGAGAGCGAAGTGCTCTAATAGGGTGATATGGTACTACAAGGTCATTAAGATAAGATGGGGCCTGATTATTTAAGACCTTGTATGTGAGGAGCAAGATTTTGAATTCAATTCTGGATTTAACAGGAAGCCAATGAAGGGAAGCCAAAACAGGAGAGATATGCTCTCTCTTTCTAGTCCCTGTCAGGACTCTTGCTGCAGCATTTTGGATTAGCTGAAGGCTTTTCAGTGAGTTTTTTGGACTTCCTGATAATAATGAATTACAGTAGTCCAGCCTGGAAGTAATAAATGCATGAACTAGTTTTTCAGCGTCACTCTGAGACAGGATATTTCTAATCTCAGTCTCCACCCGAGTACTTCCTGCGGCTCGTGGCAATATACATATTTGTATGACTGGACTTTCAATGATTCACAACTGACAGTTATGCTTATTTGTCTTATTGTACTCAATTCAATCCAATTTTATTTTTATACACCGCCAAATCACAACAACAGTTGCCTCAAGGCACTTTAGATTGTAAGGTACATACAGAGAAAAACCCAACAATCATATGACCCCCTATGAGCAAGCACTTTGGTGACAGTGGGAAGGAAAACCTCTGGCAGAATTCTGGACCCTGATGCAGCTCCCCATCCTCTTTTAATCCAACTTTGCTCTTATTGGCTTCCCCTCACAAAAAAGAGAGATGACCATGTAAGGACATCTCTCTACAACATCACAAAAATGCAAGTGTAGAATAAAAATGGCCTAAAAACTGTGAAACCCAGTCCACTGGGGTATTTGTACATACATTGACCTCATTATTAAATACAGCAACTTGTGAATTTCTTATTGTAATAGGTTAAAACAACAAACTGGATATTGGGCCAACTCTGTATTATTTTCTTGTTCCTTTTAATATTATTGCAGTGTAAATGCAAAGAGCAGCAGCAGAGGCAACATTAGTCTCTCTCAGTGTAACACACATGCACAAGAAAATACCAACCCCCAAATCTCACTGAACCACAGTGGAGCCTCGGAGAGTCTAATAAGTCAAACTGCAGGCTGAGCAGGCAGTGCATGAATACCAAATGCAGTCTAATTGATTACCTAATTTATGCAATAACCAGTATTTTTTTAATTATAGTTATTTATTGCCCAAATGTTTACGGGGCTTGGCTGATTCATGGGCAGCACGTCGAGCCACGGGTCAGACTCGGTGGACCCTGTTTATAAAACTGACAGCAAAATTATCACAGCTCCACTTCATCATCGCTGCTGCTGCCATAGCTGCAAACTAAAAACCAGCTCGTGTGCTCGGGAAGGAGCAGAGCATCACCCAGAATCTGAATGTAATTATCACTAAATCACATAACATTTGCTCTTATGTAACATCCTCAGTATCATCAGCAGTGAGAGCTTCTTCACTTGTGTCGTTGCACGTTTAAGCCCTACAGACAATTCTTTCCTTCGGTGCATTTTCCAAGGAAAGCGGTGCCGTCGAACATGTTTTTTTGGTTTGATCTAATTCTAGTTTACTCTAAATATCTACATGTGGAGGCTTAAAACCTGCTGCGGATGGCTGATGCAGCACAGTGAATTTGGCTCGGTTTATTTTTTATCACACTGACCTTATCACTGCGGTAATCCAGCTGAAGTGCGAATCATTTTGAAAAGCTCCAGCAGCCACTGATAGGTGCAAAGATGACAAAATGGTTTTGTAAAATCTTCCTGTCCTGAAAACATTTTTTTGTTTTGTTTTTTTCAGGCTTCTCAAAAGTTGAGCCTAAAACAGAATGGCCCCCGCTGATGTCTCCGAGGTCATTTAAATGTCAAATTTTCATGGCCAGATAACGGAGTTGGACCATCTCCAAAACAGCAATGCTTCTGTGATGAGTAACTAATGACAGCAGTCCAAGGCGAGGCAAGTCATGAACAAGTGACATGGTGCGGGGGAGATGTTCTGGCACAAGCCCGATACACGACAGCTCATAACTTATGAGCTCTTCTGAGGTCTTTGTGTCCGATTCCATAAAGCCTGTGTCTTAGTGTCATTTAGGTGTCATGCAAAGGACCAACAGCTTAAAAGGCAGGGGTGGCTAATCAGCATAATATATTATATTATTGTCTTTTTCATCTTAAAGTTACAATTAGTTTTATATTTTCTAATTAGGTTTTATTTTTATTTCGTTTTCTTGAATAATCAGGCCCCATCTTATCTTAAAGAGCTCATAGTACCATACGACCCCCTCTCAGACAGCTGGTTTACACGTGGTTCTGAGGATATTTCAGCATTTGGCATTCAGGCTTAGATGTAGACATAGATCGTGTTCACATATGGCTTCTTATTTCATGCCCATTTTTAATGCAGTGCCACCTGAGGGTCTGAACATCATAGACTTTGTCCCTTGCTCACAGATTTCTCCAGAGTATCTGAATCTCATGAACCCACTTTATTTTGAAATTCTTCCATAATTTTTAGGGTTTTTTTGCAGAGTGGTGAACGTCTGCCCATCTTTACTTCTAATACACCGCCCCTCTGTAAAATGCTCTTTTTATACTCATCATGTTACTGACATGCTGTCAGTTAACCCAATTAGTTGCCAAATGTTCTTCCAGCTGTTTCTTTAGTGCCATTTACTTTTCCCGCCTTTAGTTGCCTCGTGCCAACTTTTTTGAGACATGTTGTTGTCATCAGATTCAAGATGAGCCCATATAAATGTCACATTGTGTATCAAAGCATAGGTTTATGAGATTGGCAAATCCTTGCACCCTTTTTTAGTTCAATTTTATCCAACATCTCAAGTTTTTTTAATTAAGCTTGTTTTCAGAATTCATATTTTCCCCCATTACATGGTGAAAAGGTGCACGTTTAGAAGCTACAGGGGGTTGGTGGTGGAGCAAATCACTTTGACACTCATACCAGACACCCAATTTCTATATTTTCACATTTCATGTTTATTATTCTTTAATTGTTTATTTGTGATTTATGTACAAAATACAGAGCTTGGTTGAGTTTAGGTCATAAAACTGTGGTTATGGTATAAAATTTACTCTGTTAGCTTGAGAAAAACAAATAGACAGAATGGTTGGGTTGCCATGGTGACATGTCCCTGTTTTAACTGGACAAAATACTCGCAGCACACGCAGAAGATACTTCATGTTACAAAGCCATGTACAAAATCTATTATAAATAAACCCTCCTGCTTTTTAATACATGACTATAATCTTGAAAAGGATATTTGTGTCTGTTAACAAGAAATAATTAAGGTGGAGCCAGTGAGGTAGAGCTGGGCGATAGAACGATAACGATATGTATCGCGATATAACTTTTACTCGATAGAGAAATTAAGCTATCGCGATAGACCTCGCCGCTCTTGTCCTCTTAAAATAAAAAAAATAAAAAAAAGGTCAGCCAATCCAAACTAAGTAGCGCAGAGCCGAACCAATCACAGCCGCAGCGTCACGTCGCGTGACTTGTTACGTACAGCACAAGTGCCAAGCCGCACGTGTGTTTGTTTGGGAAGCAGCCAGCGGGTAATGGAGGAAATGAGTGTGCCGACTAGAAAAATCAACCGAGCGTGACCGAAGAGAAAACAGATGATGGTTCCAACGCCGGAGAGATTGTCGAACGGAAGAGCCATAGAAGTTCCGTAGTGTGAAGGTATTTCGGCTATTTCAAGTCTGACAAAAAACAGAGTAGCGCGCACTGTAAATTGTGCCGAAAGCAAGTCTGGAAATACAATAAACTGGTGCATGCGTCACACTGTGCGCCACGTTATTGTTTCGGTGAAATGAATTTCTACAATACTGTTAATTCTACTCTCTGCAGTGTTTAAATGCTTACATATACACACAGTTACTGTCCGTCCACACATACGACTCTGTTCTGCTTCTATGCCGCAGCTTTGTTTACTTTTTCCCACCGAGGCTTCTAGACTTCTGATTGGCCAACATTTCTGCACGGTTAGGAATCTAGCGCCACCTGCTGCTTTGGCATGTTCATAGCAGCGTTTTCCTTCATTTCTGCCTTTATGTGTGGACGGGATTATTTTTTAAAACGAAAACGGAAAATCTCCGTTTTCAAAAATACCCGTGTATGTGTGGACGTAGCCTCAGTCTCTGACTGGAAGCGCTAATTCGTCATTCGGCTTTTGTCAGACTAAAGTAACTGTTAAAACTGTTTGAAAAGCTAAGCTATACAACAAGGAGAGATTGAGAATTTCCTTTTAGTTCTCAGTTTATTTGATATTGACAAAAGTTAGTCAGTTTTGTCTGTTATTCTGTAAAACAAACTAAGATTTATTTTTAGAATTAATATTTTGTTTCTAAGTGGAATTGACAATTTAGTAGTCTGTTTCGTTTGTTCTCTTTTGAAACTTAAACGCTTTAGCGGCTGCCTTTTGTGTAGTTTGCAATATTTGCCTTTATTTATCTGAAAAAGTCTCATGTTCCTTAAGTACATCTACCCTGTTGAACTTATTATGGGAAATAAATATTTAAATAAAAATAAGCTGCTGATTATTTCACATTTTACTTGTGAGCAACGGCACATTTAAATCTTACAAATATAGTTATTTGGCTTATATCGTGATAGATATCGTTATCGCCTGAAATGAAAAAAACATATCGTGATATGAAAAAATCTCATATCGCCCAGCTCTACAGTGAGGGAGAAGTTTTAACAGTGTGCGTTTACAACAGTTGTTTTTTTTGTCGACAAAGTCAGACACAGAAACGAGCTGTGACGCGTGGCCTCGGAGGGGGATGTTTACTTCAGCCAAAGTGACTAGCGGGAGAGCTGGGTAATAACTGCCTGGCGTCACAGCGTGCTGCCAAATGCTGTAAATGCAGAACTCTTGTACCAGCCTTAAACATGGAGCGATGCTGCTGAATGACAGCGAGGCGCTGGATAAGCTCAAGATTGACTTGATGACAGGAAGTTATCTAAATCCCGCCAGGACTTGTGGATAATATGATGGATTTCTTAAAGGCGCGATGAATGAAAAGGAAAAAGAAAAGATGTCACTGCACTGCTGCCATTGTTCAATTCTGAGAAAAATCTCAAGGATGACGTCTCCGATGACCTCTGACCTCCCACTGAAGAGAAAAAACCTGATTTGGAGTTCAGTTACAGCTGCCACTTTCAATTTGAAGCCTCCTTTCTCTTTTCCTCTGCCTTCCCAGAATGCCGTTCTGCATGTTGATGCCAGAGCTGAGGCCTCCCTGCGAGCTTCTTCGTCTATGTGTCCTTTTCTTCCTTAATGTCAGTGTGTTGCTGTTTTTATATGAGCAGATGCAGCTGATCAGAGCTGACAGACTGGTTGATTTAATGAACAGCTTTTAGCATCCAGGCCTTTGATTGAAATCAGAATCAGGAAACTGAGCACATTTAAAGTCCACCTAAAATTACAAAAGTCATCCCTTTTTAAGCCACAAATCATGTCAAACTGAAATTAGAAAAAGAAAAATCAGCAGAAACCTTCCTTTAGCCTCTGAGTGGGCAGACTCAGATTGACACCTTAGCTGGAGCTAGAGGACCACAGCGGATCATCTGCTTCCATTTTACGCTGTCCTTCTGTCCTCCCTCCATCTTTTCTGAGGTCTTCCTCTCTAACTCCTACCCAGCAGCTCAAATATATCCACTATCCCTCCTCTGCACATCATCAGATCAAATCATCTCAGCCTCTCTAACTTTATCTCCAAACTGCTCAGCCTGAGCTGTCAGTCAACGTCCACTGCTAAAAAAAAACATCACACGGAGATAATCAAATCGTTCACATTTGATAGGGTTATTCAAAAGTGGCAGCGGTTAGAACACTGGTTCCCAAACTTTTTTTGCAGAGCCCCCCTTTGTTTTACAAGAAAATCTTGCCCCCACCCCCAGCGCAGGCAGTGGAAAGAAATTCTGTCAGGGATACCTACCTTGGCACTGCTGTTGTGCAGGTGAAGCCAAAGGCAAGATATCATCATATTTTCTAGTCTTTGGTTTGGAAGGAAATTGGTTTGGAAGCATATCTGGCGATGCTTCATCTTCTACTTTGTGTTTGTGTGGGAGCCCTGTCAAAAACCTGTCCATTATGCTACCAGTGTCCAAGCATTCTTTTTTTTTTTTTTTATGCCCCCCCCCCCCGGTAATGGCTGTGCGCCCCCGACTTTGGGAATCACTGGATTGGAAGACCTCAGGTAAGCTGTTACCTGTAACTTGGCTGCAGTTTTTCTATGTAAGTTTTTTATCATGTACTCTTGTTCTTGTGTTATTGTAAGGTGACCTTGAAGGTCTTAAAGGCGCCTATAAATAAAATGTATTATTATTATTATCATTATTATTTGTCTTGTTTTTTGCAGTGTTGAATACAAACCGATGGCCCGTAGTGTCGTGTCACCTTTTCCAAAGAGGACACGTGAACTACTTTCACTGGTGTAGATGAATGTGCATTGATATTGTAGTTGGCAATTAGTCGCATACCTTTGCATACCTGTCTGAGAGTGAATGCAGTCAGTCTGAGTTGGACTTTGAGTCGCCTCCCCCCAGGTGACCTGTGCAATCACTTTGCAGTTGGGAAAGTTGTTTCAGAAAAAGAAGACCCTTTCATTGTGTGGCACCCTTGATTGAAAGTGGGTGTAACATGTTACAGAGCAGTGTATTACTTAATATAATATGGTACATTTTTAGTGATGCAGTAATGTAAAGCATTACTGTACTAACACACAATTTATACCATGTACAGGGAGGAGGAGAATGATGGAGTGACCTACAACTTTTGAAGAGTCAAGGTTTTCATATTATTTTTACTTTTACTGCACAAACAGACAGGAGCACTGTGGTAAAGCCGAGAGTGATGTTAAAGCTGAGTGAAGGCTGACTGCAGCCCAGCAGCCCCAGCCTGACTTTCAGCAGGTAACAAAGGCAGTGATGAGCAGCCAGGCTTGCAGCATTATCTCCTGCATTTCTTCCTGTTTATGTTTCTACAGTAGAATCACTGTGGCGATGGCTTTGAAGTCTCTTTGAGCTGGTTTTCATCTTTGCTTTGTGTTGTTGATTTGTACGTGTGTCCTCATTAGGACGGGGATCTGTGTGAAGCCTGAGGTTTAAACTGTTAACGGGTAATTATGTGACAGTGCATTTCAGGACAGGTTACATAATAATGAAAACATAATACAACAAATTGTTTTCTCTGGAGAATAATTAAGTAAAGTAATGCATTACTTTTTTAAGCAATGGAGCAACCAGTAATTAATTCTACTTGGTTTTCCTCTCTGCGACAACATGATGATGATCAGTAAAGCCAAAACTAGTGTGTGGCTACAGCTGAGTCTCACAAAACAAGGTGAAATCTATTGGCTCTGCCAGCTTTTAGATAAACTTTTTTGAAAACAGCACATTCACTATAAAGATAAAAGATTTTCTAGCAAAAAACAACATTTAATGGAGTGTAATAAATAACTTCTGTAGTTTAGTAGTTTGTGCTTTTACAGTCAGATCATATTTTTGTATTCAGTTGTCAAACAATCAGATCAGACTTCTCCTCTTAGCTGCCTTCACTTTGTAATTTGCGCTGCCTCAGATCTGCTAATCGTCATCTTTCGCTAATCGGCTGGCCTCGAGTTCAGACTTAGATGACCACATCGTTCAAAGATGCTCCACGTGGCACCGAACGTGCCGTGCCATCTTTTACGTTTGATCGCTGGGCACTGCTTATAGACGTGCGTGCACTCTGTTTTGCCAGTTTGGCTGCGAACCAACGCAATTCCGTTTCAGATGAAACCGTCAGCGGACTGGAGTCGACTTCAAAAAGGACAAAATAAAACGGTAAATTGCATTCTGGGTAGGTTCCTGTTGGCGGAGGGATCTGGCCTACATCTCCCTGCATCAGCATCAGAAAATAGGTAGATGGAGCAGTTTTGGCGATCTGACACGTTTGATGAATGAAGAGACTGTAATAACGAATCAAAAAGGAGCTGAAGATGTGTGTGCCAGCCTCGGTTTGCCTTCTGTTGTCCTCAGAGGACAGAGCGACACCAATTAACTCCCAAACAGTTGTAATCAGGGGACCTGTAAGATACCACGCAAATTAAATTAAACCGTCCCTAACCATATGCCAATACGTGTCGTCTTCAAAGCCTGTTTTCAATACGGCGAGAGCTTGTGACTCGGTGGCTCGATGGCTCGCTGGCTGAAACAAAAAAGCAGATAAATAACTCAATTACAAGCACACAAGAAAAAGAAGAAATAATCTTAGAATCCTGCCTCAGGGAGTTTCATTTTCAACTTAAAACACTCGATTGCTACCAGCTCCTGAACTGATTGACAGGTTGTTTAATGCAGAGGGATGTTGAACTGAATTCTGCTTTAGGCTCCAGAAAGTCTCAGTGTGGCCCCGGTGGAGAAATAAATTAGTGAAATAAAAGAGAGGAATCATCCTGTTCCTGATTGCTCTGGTTTATCTTTGTGAGAGAGCCACACCGACGACAGGCAGAGTCAGAGGGCAGTGGAGAAAATGTGCCCGACAAACAGCGACCCTGAAAGCAGGATGATGTCACTCGGGCAGCCCACCTGCCACGAGGCCAAATAGCACAGCCGAGGCTGAAGCCAACGACCTTAATTGTGTCTACCTCCTCTCCTGCTGCAGTCTTATACGCCTGCAAGAGGGGAGCGAGTAAATATGTTTTGTGCATGCAGCAGATGAGTTCGTGTCAGATCATGTCACGACTTGACAGCGTTTTCTTCACCTCTGAGCGGTATTCTAATATCTAGTGCAAGCCATTTGGGAGGATCTGTCTGTGGAGAGCTGGGACTTTTCACACATCCTTCCAATTTTTGTGACAAATTGCTGTGAATGTTGCAGGCGTTCAAACCTTTTCACACTGCAGAGTTTTTGTATTGAAAAAAGGGGAGTACATAACATTTAAGGACACATTTATTTTTCTAAGATCTGAAATATTTTACACATTGAATGTAAAACATTTAGGAAGGATATGCAACTGCTTTCAGACTGGATAGATGCTTCAGGGGTTTCCTGAAGGGTGAAATCAAACTAACATAATGTGAACTTTTTGGAGGTTTTACTCTCTGAATCTGACTTTCCCGGGTTTGCACTTGAAATAACATCTGCTTACAAAACAACTAATGTGAAGACACAAATTGCTTGTCTAACTCGTGTTAGTCACAAACCACAGGGCACCAATATTTAGCAAGTACAACAATAAAACATACAATAATAAGCAAATTTCCAGCCAGCCAAGTTCAAACCCGTCATTATGTCCTTGACAGTTGTCATGTCATTGTCTTGTGTTTCTCACTAACTTTGTGGGCAGAGAAATAAAGCTGGGGCTAATAGCTCTTACAGGGATAGACTTGCTTATTTGCTAATGGCTTCTTCTTCCTGTGGGCCATTAGATAAGCAGCAGCAGCCACCGCTCTTGAAACCAGTGTGACGTCAACCCCAGTGATCACTATCGGGCCCGCTAATGGTCTCTGAAAGGGAGAAAACACATTCAATCACATTTACTCACAATGAAAGATATGACGACGTGTTCCGCTAACCGGAGCGGATCCGCCGTTCGTTACGCCGTGTCACAGCGCTTTGATTTTGAGTTCGATACACTGTTAGTTATTGTGCCGGCCTGTGTTTTTCCTGGATGTGCGGGGCGATCGCCTTTAATCATTAGCACAGAAAGGTACAGGCCGTATTGATTTAGACGAGCGCTCGAGCCCATCACAGCGGCTCATCATTAAAAGACACATTAAAAGACAAAAAACAAACCGCTAACTGGACACCGGGACCTCACACAGATCCACAAGTGCTGCTGCTGGACCGAGTCACTGAATGCACAAAGGCACTGCATGTGGCTGTTAGAGGCAGACGGTGAGGAAAATTTGAACAAATGAGAAATGAGGTGCCTCTACACAGATCGCAGGACGTCTCTGAAGACTGTGTGAGGATTTGAATCATGCAATCACTTTCAAACTCCACCCAGCAGTCTTTGTAGCAGCTCAGTTACATGCACATCTTAAAACCATACATGTTGAAATATTTTAGAAAAGAATGAAATCTGGGCTCGTCTCATTTTTTTTTAGAGATGAAGAAGCGTGAAGGTCTGGGTCGGTCCTCAAGTGAAGGCATGAAAGTCTGAACCAGCTGCTGCATTTTAGAGGGAACGCGTTGCCACATTCAGATTTAACACACATTTTTTTATTTCAAATAATAGCTCTACATTGAAAGCAACTTCTGAGGATGTAAACATAAAGTAGCAGAAACTGCAGTTCCTCTAATGGCCACTTGAGGCTGACTTGACACGTGTTAGTATTCCCAGCGACCTCTGCACCAAAACCAAGGCACAAATGCAGTCAAGCGTTCCAGTTCTGTGACTCACACAAGTGGAGCTGAAGCTTAACAACCTGTGACAGCAAACCTTTGGACTTTAACCTTTAACAATATCCAAATGGACAAATAAAAAAAATAGTCTGTGGAAAGAAACAGGTGTGCTGTATAAAGCGCTCCAAGTGCTTAGGTAGAGTACAAACAACTTATATGTTGCTCTCAGTTTTGGAAATTCTCACAGATTTCAGATCTTTGGATCAGCCTGATCTGTTTATTTGCTATCTGTGTGATTCTTTCTTTGCAGGGGTGCTTTTCTGAATCACACCCAGCTCGGTGAGTCATTCTGTGCAGGAAGTAAATGGCATAAATTGTTTAATTTGAAGGTTATTGTTTCTTTTTAAATAGTTTCTTATTATATTATATTACTGAATAATCAGCATAGTATATGTGGAAGAGTTTCACATCCATACTGTGAACTGTCAGTTTTTATAACGGCTGCTTTCTGCTGGAGTGTCCTTGCACGATCCCCAGCCTCTCTCTGACAGACTAACTGTTTCTCCTGTGCAAACCTCTGTGACAGAAGTGCTTACTTGCAGTTTGCCTTCAGTTGTCAGGCGGTGACTTGGCTTCCTTTGTGCTCAGTCACTCTGCAGTCGTTTAGCAGCG
Organism: Rhamphochromis sp. 'chilingali'; assembly: GCF_963969265.1. Classification (NCBI taxonomy): domain Eukaryota; kingdom Metazoa; phylum Chordata; class Actinopteri; order Cichliformes; family Cichlidae; genus Rhamphochromis; species Rhamphochromis sp. 'chilingali'. The sequence continues at coordinate 11,337,899 of NC_137940.1, read as the reverse complement.
CAGCATTCACCCGACAGCTCCTCACATCCGGACTCGCGGCCTGTCGTTAGCTCCTCTGCATATCAGAGCCATGTAATGGCGTTGCAAAAAGCCTAATTAGATCTAAATTAGCGTCACTTTCTTGACTCAACATTATGGATAGAGGATGAGGGACTAATTACACTGCTATTAATGCAGAGAGAGGTTAATGACAGGGGAGTTTGTCACCAAACGCGAATGGGGAGGGACGTGATCGGCTCGGCTCGTTCAGCCGCCACATCTAGACCGTTCTTTTCTTTTTGCTGATGCAAGCTGTTCTGGCAGTTTGTGAGCCGCCTGCACTTTCACTTTGTTTGTGATCAATGTACACTTTATATGTGGTAAACAAATAATAACTCAGGTTTACAGGCTGTCGACTGCTCGGTAGATTAAAGCATAACTGTGGTGAGCATCGCACGAGAGCGATGTATATGTTCGTCTGTAATTATGTGCGCAACAAATCATCAGAGGTGTCCGTCTGAACTTGGATTACAGCCGTGCACAGGTGGGCTCGTTAGCAGGATCACAATACTCTGTTATGCTGTGTGGCACATCAAGTTAATGCGTGAAAGGCCACAAGGACGTCTATTCATCAGAATCGGCCTTAATTACACTGTAAAAAATCTCCATGCAAAGACATTTTGCTGAATATCGAATCTAAAATGGTCCATTTCCTTAAAACAAACCAAAAAAAGGCAGTCCTCAGTGCAGTAATAAGATCTTGACAAGTGCCAGGAACATACTAATAATCTCCGCTTTCTAGTAGAAAGAGTCTTAAAGTCTGTCCTGAGAGTAGCACTACACAACTGTCAGGTGTTCCTAATAAATGGCTCAGCGATTGCATCTTTAACAAGCCTTAAAGGCTACAAAGACCAGCAGCTCAGTCACAGTCTGGAGAGTGGAGAAGCAGAGAAAGGATCTCGTTTGTAGTCTGTTTTGTGGAGGGCTCTGGTTGCTGATTTGTACACTCACATTCTCCAATTAGTCAATGAGCTGTTGGGCAGACACCCACAGGTGGAGGCCAATTATTGCTGGCAGCTATAGAGAGAAGTAGGCAGGGGGCAGAAATGAACGAATCGATTCACAAATATACAGCATCCTTATTTCTTTGTCTTTTGAACATTTCACATCATTAAACATGTGATCAAAGAGTTAATAAACAGGATTATAAATGTGAGCGGGCAGCCTTTAGCACGGTACAGTTTTCAAAGGAAAAGAAAATTAATTGAGGTCCAGCATGAAGGCATCCCTGCCTCAATGCAAATTAGAAGATTTATTCATATACTGTTGTTATTTTCCACTTTGTTGCATTCTTTGCTTTATGCAACGATCTCTGCAGAACTTTCCTCTGTCTGCAGACGAATCAGCCCGAAGAAATATTCAGAGTTCAGTGGAAGAATTTGATTCATGGCCTTGTGTTTTTGTGTTGACTTTCAACAAAGACTGAAATTTGGTCAAATCTTTTTTTTTATTAAATCAGGACGTGAGCATGTCCTGAGGCATGATGGGCATGTCTTCAGCTCCAGGAAAACACCTGCACACAAACAGGGAGCACTCCAGGACGCTCCTGAAGCAGCAGTGCTAACCACTGTGCCGTACGTCCAACTGTTATATTCAAATCTACAGGTTAAAGGCATAAACTAGCATTTTGCGCTGGTGTTCATAAAGCTCTTCTCTGCATGACAAGTATTATGATTTCCAACTGTGCTGTATGACCTAACATAACCTCATCTTTCTCTAGCTCAGTGGTTCTTAAAGTGTGTGGCGAGACTTCTCACAGGTGGGGCACAAGTTAACTGGCAGAAAAGTCATGTGGAACTAATGTTGCATTAGCTGCATCAAAGCTGCATCCACGTGCGCAAGTCAACAACCACAATAAAGAAGTGTACTGAAAAGTGTGAACCTGTGGTTGGGTCTGTCGTGCATTGTTTACAGTGGTGCCAAAATCCAGAATTGGGGCACGAGAGTCTCAACGTCATGTTTGCACTTTTCAGTACACTTTTCAGCTTAAGCCTACACACATCAACAACAACAGCAGGACCCAGTTCATTCTGCTTTAAGCCGGCGAGGCGGCTTGGGGATGCCGCTCAGGTGCATCCGCCTCCCCCGCAGCCGTGCCACAGACCACGCCCCGCCACAGCTCTGCAGTCAAAAACAGGCTCACTGCAGCCACTGAGAGTGTATTAAACTCTCACTAAATTATATATATTTCATCTCTGTTCACAAGTTTCTGGATTTCTTTGTTTAATAAGACTAAGACTGAACTTTATTTTTCCATGTTTGGCAATGTTCACATTCTGTTTAACTTGTTGCTTTTTTGAAGAAGTGCTGCTGACTCATGAAACAGTCTAGTAACAAAAGTTACAAATAGGTGTTTGAAATGAAAGTTGTTTTTTTAAAACAAAAATTACCGAAGGATTCATTGTGAATTTATCATCTAAATAAAATTGCAGCTATGCTTTTCTGTCATCGTTTTGTTTAGATGGGGCGTGGAAATATTTCTTTCTGCCATGTGGGGAATGATGTAAAAAGTTTGACAACCACTGATCTAGCTGAACATTTGCAATGACCTTCACACATCCACACAACATCAACTTCTTCTCTAAACACTGAACAATGCCACAAAACATAATATTTCACTGGGTCCTGCACTATTGTCACCATTAGCCTCCTTTTGCTGGTTGAACATTGTTTGTTGGACCCTCTCTTTCCACCATGTGACCAAAGTAGTGTTCACTGAAGGTGAGAAGCGTAAAGCCTTTTAAAAAAAAAATTAATAAAATCCTTTATTGAAAATGTTCATATGAAATTACAAGGCAATGTGCAAGGCACATGAGAATAAGGGAGTAAACAATCTGGTTTTTAGAGAAGACAAAGAAAATAAATAATTGAACTGCAAGTAAAATTAAGTATTTTTAACATGTGTTCAATCTGATGGTAATTTTACAGAAGAACAAACAATATTTGACATTAACAACATTTACATTGTAAACATGCTAATCACCCATGTTTTTGGGACATGGGTGATATTATAAAGTCTTACTGCCTTTCTCTCACATATCCAAAGCTGGCTTGTGGTGCAGCAGCTGAGAACAGCTGGTGGCAGTTAAATCCATTTCAGTTCCGTTTTATTTATATAGTGTCCAAATCTCAACAACAGTCATCTTAGAGGAATTTATATTTGAATATGAAGTCCGTAAAATAATACACAGAAAACCCCCAGATTCAGACTACCTCCCATGAGCAAGTGTTTGGCAACAGTGGGAAGGAAAAACTCTTTTTTTTCAGGAAAAACTCTCTAGCAGAGCCGGGCTCAGGCAGGGCGGTTGGGGTAAGGGAAGACAGGGCTGGGACACGCTGTGGATGAGAGCCAGAGATTGATAATAACTAATCATTACATTCAGAGAGGTGTATAAACACATAAGCCTGCAGTGTGAGAGCGAAGTGCTCTAATCGGGTGATATTGTCATTAAAATAAGTTCGGACCTGATTATTTAAGAAGTGTGTCCTGAGATGTAGACTATTGTGTTCCAGAAAATGAGGATTGTTTTCTGGTCCTGATCTAGTTCTGGTGATGTCCTTTTTTTCATCAAAAGCTTCATAATATAATTAAAAATTATTGTTATTTTCAATAAACTGTAGTTTTATTTGTTTAACTGTTACATAATACTTGTCAGAACTGCATGTGTATTTCCATTTCATTCATGCACTTAAAAAAAGATGAACACCACTGCGCGACAGGAAACAGGGTGAGATTTAACCATGTGATCGTGAGGAGCTGACTGGTGGGGGTTTAGGCCTGGGAGTCGACTCCACTCAGCCAGCAAAGCGGCTCAGCGTTTCCCTCTTTTCAATGACTTTTAATGCGACTCCATAGAGAGAGACAAAATCTGGAGCTAAACACTGAAGACAAAGTATGCAAAAGAGTAATTAGTTCAATAACAGTTTCCCAAAACATCAGCCCTTAAGCAACTGCTCTGCATCTATTATAACAATTACCATACGCAGCACGGCATGATGGATCTGCCCCTCGCTGCTACCGCCGCCGCCATCCCCAAACGCAGCGTACGACTGAGCGAACAGTGTGCTAATGGGAGACAAAAAAGGGAGGTAAAAAAGCAGAGAAAACACATTCGGCTCAGCGTGACAATCAGCTCATCCCGCTGACAAAGAGAAGAGGTAAAAAAAACTCCATCTGTGGGAGGAAGTGCTGCCTTGTCGACCTTGACAGAGATAGAAATATAAATTTGACTCTCAATTAATGGACTACTCCTTCACTTCCCAACTGCAGCACATCCGAGATCCCATTACACTAAAAAAAAAAAAAAAACAACTTAAAAAAACCATGTAACCTGTGGAAAAAAAAAAAAAACGAAATAGAAGTCAGTATTTGTACTACCGTGTTAAAGACTTTAACGTTCTTCTTAACTTGTCTGAAGAATTTAAAAAAAATAGCTAGAACTAAAATGAACTTTCATGTATTTTCTGCTGCTGAAGCAGTTTTTTTTTCAACATATACATGTTACTACGATTGTAGCCAACGACAGGTATCCAGGTTAGTTTGGTCTGAACTGTAATTTTAAGATTAGCTAGTAAATAACAATTAGCTAATGTTGTTCATGAGACTAAAGTCATGGTAAAATGGTAAATGGCCTGTATTTGTATAGCGCTTTACTTAGTCCCTAAGGACCCCAAAGCGCTTTACACTACATTCAGTCATCCACCCATTCACACACCGGTGATGACAAGCTACATTGTAATGTAAATATAATAAGGCCAATATTAAAGTTAGTACCATATTAATCATGATTAGCTATTACAGCAGTGAGTTTGAACTCTGTGTCAAATACTGAGCTTCAGTAAAGACTCAAGTTGCAGTTATTTATATTTCCTATCACTTTATATCTTCACTCAAAGGCAAGTATCTTTGACAGTGTACAAATAGATTATATATAAGAGGCAAATATTGTTTTTTAATGTGTTGGCATTACTACATTTTGCTCAGTGCTTTTGTACAAAGAAAATGTACGAGCTGTGATAACCGTTTCTGATAGAATGAAGAGTAGACTGATATATTAAATATTCCTATATTGGAATATTTGCTTCAATATCTGCTTCAAATCATACAGAATAGATATCCGAGCCGTAAACAGGCTGACTTCTGCTAAATGGGTCAAACTGGGCAGAAAGTATACAAACACATAACATCCTTATAAAATATGATGTAACACTAGATCAACTTACTTCAGAATATATAAAGCATATAAACAATTACAGCAATATGATGCAACAAACACAGCAGTACTACTAATCCAAAATACTCAAAGCTTCATAGAACTGAAACAAACATTTTTTTTAGGTCCATTCTGCTGCTGATACATACTTTAGGTTTCTGAATATTAAACTTGTTGCTGCCTTTCATGGTGTTCAACTTGAAGGCCCTGAGTACTTTCTCCAACACTGAAAACACTGGAATGGTAAATTTATTTGAACATGACCTAATAAGACTGATTCAGGACAGACAATTAGTGATTTTAAACTTTTTGTAGCAGTCCTTCACAAACAGGGAACAGTCTGTCTATTCTCTCCATCTGTCAGCTGCTGCTGGCTCTTCCTCCTCCTCTTCCTCACACACTGCTGAGTTTGTCCTGGTGGATCATCAGGGGTGCAAAGCCTCACAGATGATGTGCAGCAGTGGGTCCCTCAGTCTGTCCTCACTCTGGACACTTGCAGTTGTCACACATGGAAATCAAATGTGTGATAAGCTGCAGGATTCAAACACAAGTGTAACTTATAAACACATGTTCATACTTTTATTCCACAATCAGAGAGAAAGACAAAGAGAGAGAGTGCAGGACAGACAGACAGGTGACAGTCTCAGGTGTATACACTGCTACAAAACAGCACAAGAGAAGCAGGATTTAGTGTGTGTGTTATTACAAGTGCTAAACAAGAAGAGTTCCCAGATGGTACAGTGGACACATGTGTGACTCCTGTGATTAAAGCATCTTTCTTTCAGCTTAACGAGTGAACCGTCAGCTCGTTCAAACACGTTAAAGCCGTTTGGCTTGACACCACCGAACAGAGGCAGCAGAGACAGCCTTCGTCGCGTCGCTGTGAAGTAATTGGCCTTAAAATGCGGCCTTTAAGGCTGCAGACCCTGAATTGGGATACAGCCGGATACTCGGGGAAGACATCACAGACAAACCAGCAGGCAAAAACACAGGGCTTATATATTCAATCAGGGAATGGGAGACAGGAGGGAAACACAGCTGGGAGAAATCAGAACTGACGAGACAAGCAAGCAAAGCAGAATACACTTACATGAGACATAGACCTTCAAAGTAAAACAGGAAGTACACAGAGACAGCCTGGTGGGAGAAAGAGAACATGGAGGAGCACATGACGGGATGAGGAAACACAGAACACAAGGAGTGGGAACAAAGCACAATACTCACATCACTATAGGGCTTTGGAGCGTGATGTCACAGGTGTGGGCGTGGAAAGGATTTTGGCCTGATGCGCAATTTTCCAGGTCCAAACAAAGCGCAAGCAAAAAAAGAGCGAAGGCAAACACAATAGCCATCGTTCGTACTTGCTGTGTGGTCCGCTGCAATGTTCAATCGCACGACCGACACAGGAATAAGCTTAAAAAGGGTCTCTCTTTTTATTCTTTCCCAACCTGGAAGCAACATGAGGGAGCTCATATGGCGGACCTTACCAAATGAAGGCGTCTAGCCTGGATAGCAGCCGTGAGACGAGCTGATATCCAGTTCTCTTCCATCTCCAGATATCCCTTAACTTACCGGTAATTTGTATATATGTTCATATCACTCTTTATAGCTTAATAATATTATCGTTGGTGGTCTCGGAGGTTATAGAAATTGCGAACAAACATCGAATGGAGTGACTTTGCAGACATACTTGCTATGTAACGTGTTGTGTTTACAAGGTTCTATAATAAGGGAAGCAAATTAGTACATGCTGTTACCCTGTCAGACCAGGGGTGCCGCTAATGAGGCTGGGTAAGAGAGAGGAGAGAAGAAGAAAGTAGAGAGAGGTAAAAAAGATGGAGTGCCGCTGTAAAGCCTGAAATAAAGTGTTGAACCCAGACGTCGCCTCCGCTGCCTGATTACAAACTCAACAAATTGGCGACGAAGATGAGCGCTTCAGTACCGAGCCCACCGCCCTTTTTGCAACATGCGGGTGAGCTGCCAATACCGTTTATGACGTGGCGCAAATTCTTTGAGAACTACATGCTAGTGATAAATGCTACGGGAGATGCATGGCCGGAGGCGAGACGACGAGCCGTCTTATTACATTGCTTGGGACCAGAGGGACAACGACTGTTCTACACACTGCCGAATCAAGGTACAACGTTTGCTGAAGCCATGACTGCGCTTGAAAACCACTTTGTCCCTAAAGTGAATGTAGTGGCATGCAGGCACACATTCAGACAGCGAGTTCAGCGGGCTGATGAAACTGTGACCCAGTATGTTGCCGCCCTCAGAGCGTTAGCTGTGCCATGTGGTTTTGGAATAATGGAGGGTGAAATGATTCGGGATCAACTTGTTGCTAATGCTAATCTCAGTGTTGTTAAAGGTAAATTGCTGTTGGAGGAGGACCTTACATTGGACAAGGCAGTCACTATTGCGTGTCAGGTGGAGGCTGCAGTCAAGAATGCTACACTCCTCTCTGCTGCGCCCACGGCCCAGACTGCTGCAGTACAAGCTGTGGAGGTGAAGGACGCACGTCTTCGGGGAAAAAGAGGAGCGCGACCAGCTCAAGCTCAGGGACCTACATCTAAAGAATGGCACAAAAAGGCAAGTGATAAAGAGCAACAGCGTCATTGTTTCAGATTTGGATCCGAGAAACACCTGGCTAATGATAAAAACTGTCCAGCAGCAAAAATAAAATGTGATAAATGCAACAAAAAAGGGCACTTCGCCAGAGTTTGTAAATCAGCTCTAGCAGTGGTCAGGGAAGTAGTTGTTCCTGAGTTTACAGTTTTATGTGTTGATGATCACAAACTGATGACTGCAGCATGTGATAAGATTACATGCAAAATGAACATTGAAACACCACAGGGAAACTCTCAGGTTCTGGAGTTAATTGTGGATACAGGAGCTTCAGTATCTATCCTTCCAGAAGCCATCTACAAAGAACATTTTGCACCCTGGAACAGTTTACCTCCTCACATCAGATTCTCCACAACCCTAGGAACTTTTAAAACTGCTCTTAAAACGCACATCTTCTCACTGGCTTTTAGCAAGGTTTAACTTATTGTTTTAATTTATTGTTTTATCAGTGAGGTGTTTTATGTACTTGCGTTTTATTGTATTTTATATTTGTATTTTATTGTACAGCACTTTGGTCAGCCTTGGTTGTTTTTAAATGTGCTTTATAAATAAACTTGACTTGACTTGACCTGTGCTTTGACTGAACCAAAAGTTAAGCTTGTCACTTATGCTAAAGGTGACTTGCTTGTCATTGGCTGCCTGCAGGCTTCAGTGAGGGTTGCAAACAATGACAGAAAAGTGCCAGGATCATTCTTCATAGTTAAAGATGGATCACCTTTGCTGGGGTTGGACTTAATTGAAGCACTTAACATTGATATCATTGCTTGAAAAGTCATCAACAAAGGAGAGGATCCCGCAAGAGAATCACCAGCCAGTAAACAAACATGCATGTTGAATAACATTTATTCTTCTTCTTCCCATCATCTTGGAGCTGTTAAAGGGTTTATCCACAAAGTTCAAGTGAACAAGACAGTACAGCCGGTTCGTCAAAAACTGCGGCATCTACCACTCAGCATACGTGAGGAGGTGTCAGCTGAATCAAAACGTCTACTCCAAGCAGGCATCATCGAACCAGTGGATGCAGCTGAATGGGTGAGTCCTCTGGTGGTTGGAAGAAAAAGTAAGGGAAACTTGAGGCTTTGTGTGGATCTGCGTGAACCTAACAAGAGTGTGATCATGGACTGTTACCCTCTTCCTCACATGGAGGATTTGTTCGCACAGCTGGCTGGGGCTACACATTTTAGCCAGATTGATTTAAGTTCAGCTTATCACCAACTGCCTCTTCACCCTGATAGCCGAAGCCTCACAGCATTCATAACTCATGAAGGACTCTTCCAGTTTACCCGAGTCCCATTTGGACTTGCTTCAGCCCCTTCTGCCTTCCAAAAGATGATGCAAACAGTCATAAGAGACCAGACAGGAGTACAGAACTACTTGGATGACATAATAGTGTATGGACATTCCAGAGAAGAGCATGATGAACGGTTGCAGGCTGTCCTTCAACGCCTGAAGGATGTCGGTCTGCAGATCAACTTCAACAAAAGTTCATTTGGACAGACATCTATTCCGTTCTTGGGACACGTCATTTCCAAGGATGGCCTGAGCCCCAGCCCAGACCATCTGACTGCCATTGCCAAAGCCCCTGCACCAAAGGACATGGCTGCTCTTCATTCCTTCTTAGGCATGACTTCGTGGTTCAGCAAATTCCTAGCAAACTATGCAACTGTGGTTGAACCACTCCGTGAGCTACTTCGGACAAGTCAGACGGCTGAATGGATTGATACAGCAAACGAAAGCTTCAACAAACTGAAGGAAATGTTACTAAAAAAGCCCAGCACTGGCAATCTTCAACCCAAATCTGCCAACGTTCATCACCACTGATGCGTCAGATTATGGTCTTGGAGCTGTTCTGACCCAGATGAACTCAAACAATGAGGAACGTGTTGTTGCTTTTGGTTCCCGCACCCTGTCCCCAGCCGAGAGGAAATATTCAACAATTGAAAAAGAAGCCCTCGCCTGCGTATGGGCTGTCGAAAGATGGAGGACGTACATACGGGGACGCAGATTTACTCTGAGAACTGATCACCAGGCCCTCACCATCCTGTTAAGTACTAAGGGGATGAACAGAGCTGGCATGAGGATAGCACGTTGGTCAACCAGACTGATGTGTTTCCAGTATGACTTAGAGTACCGTCCAGGAAGCCAAAATGTTATAGCTGACTGTATGTCCCGTGTTCCCCTGCATACCACAAGAAGACTCTGAACAGGACTTAATCACAGAGATTGCTGAAATTTCTCCTCAGCTAACAGCGCTTCCACTGGCTGACTTCAAAGCAGAATGTGAAGACTGTCCGGAATTAACAAAACTAAGACATATCGTTCTTTCGGGCTGGCCGAAATTAAGCAAATCCTTACCAGATGATGTCAAACCCTACTTCCTGGTCCGACATGAACTGGCAGCAGAGTCACCGCTGATATTTAGAGGAACACGGCTGATTGTTCCCAAATCTCTGCGAGGAAAAGTAGTGCACATAGCCCATGAAGGACATCAAGGCATGGTCCGAACCAAACAACGCCTGAGAGATCTATATTGGTGGCAAAACATGGATGAACTGGTCCACGAAATATTGTCCACATGCACAACCTGCCAATCATGTGACAAGACAGCAGCTGTTTCACCTGCACCGTTACAACCCATCAAATTCCCAGAGGGTCCGTTTCAACATGTTGCTGTCGACATTGTTGGTCCGTTTGAACAAGGAACCTATGACTGCAGGTTTGCCATCACACTAGTTGACTATTTCAGTAAGTGGCCTGAAGTCGCATTCACACCAAACACCTCAACTGCGACAGTGATTGCATTCCTGACTTCTATTTTCGCCCGTGAAGGAAACCCTTATGAAATTACAACTGATAATGGTCCGCAGTTCACCTCAGCTGCCTTTGCTGAGTTTCTCGCTGAAAGGGGCATAACACACATCAGGACAAGCGTCTATCATCCTCAAGCAAATGGATGTGTGGAGCGCTTTAATAGAGTACTGAAGGACTCCATGCAGACAGCACAAGCTACTCAGCGACCATGGAAAACTGTGGTTACAGAACTGCTTCAAAATTATCGAGCAACTCCCCATGCTACAACCGGTGAGTCCCCTTTCCAGCTCCTCAGAGAAAGAGCCATGCGGACTAAACTCAACATCTTGCCACCACCAAAGGATGCTGGACAATATGACGACATCAGATCCAAAGTGACATTGACACAGAAAAGAAGTGCACTTTATACAGACAGAAAGAGAGGTGCTAAACCTACTAAAGTGACTGTGGGTGCTTCAGTGAGAGTACGGAAGCCATTCCATGTGGGAAAAGGAGAGCCACAATACACCAAGCCGCTGGAGGTACAGCAGCAGACGGGTGAGAGTTCTTTCATCCTCAGCGATGGGAGAAGATGGAATGCAGCGCGTCTCTCTGTAGTAATTATTTCTCTGTAGAAATTATCCACATATCTCACTTATCTTAACTGCACTACTGTATATCTCTGTGTAAATAATCATTCTGTACATACGATAATTTTTAACCCTACAACTGTTTACAACTTGCATAGTTCCCATTTCGGTATAGCTGTATATCTCAGATTTCTGTAAAGTTATTTATTTCATATTCTGTATAGTTTTTCATATTTATATCCTGTTCATATCCTGTACATAGCTTGTACTCACTACAGCCTGTACATATAGTTATTGTCATGGCCCGGAGTCTGTGACTCCGTGTTTATGTTTAGTTTATTATTATTTCTGTGGTTTTGGTTACCTTGGGTGTTTGAACTCTTCTGTTTCATGGTTCATGTTTCTATGTTCTGTGTCCCACAGTCTGTGTCAAGTTGGTGTGTTATGTCATTACGTGTATGTGTTTCCTGTTTACTTTGAAGGTCCGTGTCTGTTCTCAGTGTGTTCAGTTTACTTTTCCCCTGTCTCGTCAGGTCCGATTACTCCCAGCTGTGCCCTCCTTTTGTGTCTCATCCCCTCGTTATCCTTCTGTGTATTTTAACCCCGTGTCTGCCTCTGTTAGTTGCTGGTTTGTCTGCGTTATTTCCCCTCCGTCATTCTGTGTTTATTCCTCCGGCTTCCTGGTCATTCTCCCTGCAAGGTACCCTCGTTCGTGTTCTGGCTTTGTGTTTAGTTTTAGTTTTCCCAGTTTAGAGTTTTTACCGTTCTGTTTCTCGCCACCCTTTTTTGTTGTACTTCACCTTTTGTTAATAAAGATCCCCCTCCACTTAAGCAGTCTGCATCTTGGGTCCGTTACTAATCCACACACGGCCTGCCTCGGCACCCCCATGGCAGTTATAGAATATTCACAACATACTTCATACCGTGTACATTATAACATACCATAATAGACCCATTTCTGTAATATACTTACATATCTATATTATTGCTAATATATATTGTAATATATCTATATCACTAAAGCACTTCTGGATGGATGCAAACTGCATTTCGTTGCCCTGTACCTGTGCATGTGCAATGACAATAAAGTTGAATTCTATTCTATTCTCTCACTTGTCCCAGAGAACTCAAAACACACACAAAGAGCTGATACAGAGGCGGAAAACATCAGCTCAGTACAGACTGCTACACGTCCCACACTGCAGAGGGACAGACAACCACCAAGATGGACAAAAGACTTTGTTATGAAATAATTCAGAGGTAAAAAGAAAGGAGAAATATGCAGATGTGAGAAATGACTGTGAATGGAAAGTGCATTTGAGTTTCATTACTTATCTTTAATTCCACCTGTGACTTCTGATAAGCTGAGAAGAAGGCACATGGTTGTTCCTTTTGATTCAGGGTTGATCCAGGGCACGTTTACTTTGCCATTACAGTTCTTTTATCAGGATATACAGTATATATAATACTGTTCTGAAGTTACTAATTGCCTCAAAAGTAAAAGGCTGTCGAATGTTTCATGTTGTGCTACAAGGGAGAGAGTATTATTTGAGAAAAGGGGGAGATGTTGTGTTTACAAGGTTCTATAATAAGGGAAGCAAATTAGTACATGCTGTTACCCTGTCAGACCAGGGGTGCCGCTGATGAGGCTGGGTAAGAGAGAGGAGAGAAGAAGAAAGTAGAGAGAGGTAAAAAAGATGGAGTGCCGCTGTAAAGCCTGAAAGCGTTTCTAAATCGGCAAAATCATCACCATTGGGTACATTAGGTATGACAGTGACACTCTTGTTTCTATTGGTATACAATGTACTCACAATTCGAAGTTTTTAACTCCGGATCCGAGCTGGCCGAGTGAGATCTTGAGGGAGAACAAAGGGAAGCGGCGGCGGCCTAGAGGGAAGCGAGCCGGCGTCAGGAACAGGCTGAGAGCTCGTGCACACCGCACACCTCTGCCTAGCATCCTGCTCGCCAACATCCAGTCACTGGAGAACAAGCTTGACGACCTCAGGGCCAGGGTAAAGTTCCAGAGAGACATTCGGGACTGCAATCTCCTCTGCTTCACCGAGACATGGCTGAACCCAGCAGTGCCGGACCACGCCATCCAGCCGGCCGAGTTCTTCTCGGTTCACCGCATGGACAGGACACGGGACTCGGGGAAGTCAAGGGGAGGCGGCGTGTGTTTAATGGTGAACAACAACTGGTGCAACAGTGCGAACGTTGTTCCTCTCACACGCTCCTGCACACCAAATCTGGAACTACTGTCCATCATGTGTTGTCCTTTTTATCTACCTCGGGAATTTACATCGGTCATTATAAGTGCCGTTTATATTCCACCACAAGCGGACACGGTCACCGCCTTATGCGAGCTGCATGAGGCACTCACACAGCACCAGACACAACACCGGGATGCTGCGCTTATTGTGATGGGGGATTTTAATAGCGCCAACCTCAAACGCGCAGCGCCGAACTTTTATCAACACATCACCTGCCCCACCAGAGGTGAAAGGACACTGGACCACTGCTACACTACGGTCAAGGACGGCTACAAGGCACAATCCCGCCCTCCGTTTGGCAAATCTGATCACGCCGCCATCTTCCTCATGCCAAAATACAAACAAAGGTTGAAACAGGAAGTTCCAGTTCGGTGGCCGCGTTACAGGACGCACTCGATGACGCAGACTGGGGCATGTTCAGAAACAGCTCCGATGATGATGTCAACGTGTTTACGGAAGCGGTTGTGGAATTCATCGGGAAACTAGCGGATGATACCGTGGAGACAAAGACTATCACAACGTTTCCCAACCAGAAGCCGTGGGTGGATAAAACCATCCGCGACGCTCTGAGATCCCGCACCGCTGCCTACAACACGGGACTCACGACGGGGGACATGGACCCGTACAAAGACGCGTCACATAACGTGCGGAGGGCGGTGAAAGAGGCGAAGCAGCGCTACGGGAGGAAACTAGAGTCACAACTCCAACAGAGTGACTCTAGGAGCCTGTGGCGGGGACTAAGGACAATAACGGACTATAAAGCACCAACAACCGGTATGACGAACGCGGCCGTGACTCTGGCAGACGAGCTGAACACTTTCTATGCTCGCTTCGAGGCTGCAGCTAAGGACTCCAACAATGCTAGTGCTAGCGGCGCTAACGGCTGCAGACAGGAAGATACTGCCAGCACCGGAAACGTGCTCGTCATCTCCGAGCATGAAGTAAGGAGAGCCTTCAAAAGAGTGAACACCAGGAAAGCAGCAGGACCAGACGGCATCTCAGGTCGTATCCTAAGAGACTGCGCATACCAGCTAGCTCCTGTGTTCACTGAGATATTCAACATCTCTTTATCTCAGTCGGTGATCCCCACTTGCTTCAAAGAGTCCATCATTGTTCCTGTCCCGAAGAAACCCCACCCTGCTTCTCTCAATGACTATCGCCCTGTAGCCCTCACCCCAGTAGTGATGAAGTGCTTTGAACGCCTGGTCAGAGACTTCATCATTTCTTCACTACCAGACACACTGGACCCACTACAGTTTGCTTACCGTCCAAATCGTTCCACAGATGATGCCATCTCTCATCTCCTCCACACATCACTCACTCACTTGGACACTAGAAGGGGGAATTATGTTAAAATGCTCTTCATAGACTACAGCTCTGCATTTAACACCATAATTCCCTCCACACTCACCACCAAGCTGGAGCATCTGGGACTCAGCTCATCTATGTGTAAGTGGATCTCCAACTTCCTAACTGGCAGACCACAGGCAGTAAGGATGGGCGGACATGTCTCAGCCGCCACCACTCTCAGCACTGAAGCCCCCCAGGGGTGTGTTCTGAGCCCCCTGCTGTACTCTTTGTACAGTGGGGCAAAAAAGTATTTAGTCAGCCACCGATTGTGCAAGTTCCCCCACTTAAAATGATGACATAGGTCAGTAATTTGCACCAGAGGTACACTTCAACTGTGAGAGACAGAATGTGAAAAGAAAATCCATGAATCCACATGGTAGGATTTGTAAAGAATTTATTCGTAAATCAGGGTGGAAAATAAGTATTTGGTCAATAACAAAAATACAACTCAATACTTTGTAACATAACCTTTGTTGGCAATAACAGAGGTCAAACGTTTACTATAGGTCTTTACCAGGTTTGCACACACAGTAGCTGGTATTTTGGCCCATTCCTCCATGCAGATCTTCTCGAGAGCAGTGATGTTTTGGGGCTGTCGCTGAGCAACACGGACTTTCAACTCCCGCCACAGATTTTCTATGGGGTTGAGGTCTGGAGACTGGCTAGGCCACTCCAGGACTTTCAAATGCTTCTTACGGAGCCACTCCTTTGTTGCCCGGGCGGTGTGTTTTGGATCATTGTCATGTTGGAAGACCCAGCCTCGTTTCATCTTCAAAGTTCTCACTGATGGAAGGAGGTTCTGGCTCAAAATCTCACGATACATGGCCCCATTCATTCTGTCCTTAACACGGATCAGTCGTCCTGTCCCCTTGGCAGAAAAACAGCCCCATAGCATGATGTTTCCACCCCCATGCTTCACAGTAGGTATGGTGTTCTTGGGATGCAACTCAGTATTCTTCTTCCTCCAAACACGACGAGTTGAGTTTATACCAAAAAGTTCTACTTTGGCTTCATCTGACCACATGACATTCTCCCAATCCTCTGCTGTATCATCCATGTGCTCTCTGGCAAACTTCAGACGGGCCTGGACATGCACTGGCTTCAGCAGCGGAACACGTCTGGCACTGCAGGATTTGATTCCCTGCCGTTGTAGTGTGTTACTGATAGTGACCTTTGTTACTTTGGTCCCAGCTCTCTGCAGGTCATTCACCAGGTCCCCCCGTGTGGTTCTGGGATCTTTGCTCACCGTTCTCATGATCATTTTGACCCCACGGGATGAGATCTTGCGTGGAGCCCCAGATCGAGGGAGATTATCAGTGGTCTTGTATGTCTTCCATTTTCTGATGATTGCTCCCACAGTTGATTTTTTCACACCAAGCTGCTTGCCTATTGTAGATTCACTCTTCCCAGTCTGGTGCAGGTCTACAATACTTTTCCTGGTGTCCTTCGAAAGCTCTTTGGTCTTGGCCATGGCTGTTTGGAGTCTGACTGTTTGAGGCTGTGGACAGGTGTCTTTTATACAGATGATGAGTTCAAACAGGTGCCATTCATACAGGTAACGAGTGGGGGACAGAAAAGCTTCTTACAGAAGACGTTACAGGTCTGTGAGAGCCAGAGATTTTCCTTGTTTGAGGTGAGCAAATACTTATTTTCCACCCTGATTTACAAATAAATTCTTTACAAATCCTACCATGTGAATTCATGGATTTTTTTTTCACATTCTGTCTCTCACAGTTGAAGTGTACCTCTGGTGCAAATTACTGACCTCTGTCATCATTTTAAGTGGGGGAACTTGCACAATCGGTGGCTGACTAAATACTTTTTTGCCCCACTGTACACATATGACTGTGTGGCCACTACCAGCTCCACCACCATCATCAAGTTTGCTGACGACACCGTCGTGGTGGGCCTGATCTCTGATGACAACGAGACTGCCTACCTGAAGGAGATTAGGAATCTGGAGAACTGGTGCCAGAGGAACAACCTCCTTCTAAACGTCAGTAAGACAAAGGAGCTGATAGTGGACTTCAGCACTAAGCAGGAGAGGAACTACCAGACCCCTGTCATCAACGAGTGCCCAGTGGAGAGAGTGGACAGCTTCAAATACCTCGGAGTTCACATCACGCAGGACCTGTCATGGTCCTGTCACATCAACACCATGGTGAAAAAGGCCCGTCAGCGTCTCTACCACCTCAGATGCTTGAGAGACTTCCAACTGCCCTCCAAGGTGCTCAGGAACTTTTACTCGTGCACCATAGAGAGCATCCTGACGGGAAACATCTTAACCTGGTTCGGGAACAGCACCATGCAGGACAGACGAGCTCTACAGAGGGTTGTGCGATCAGCTGAGCGCACCATCCGCTCCGAGCTCCCTGACCTGCACTCAATCTATAGCAGGCGGTGCTGGACCAAGGCCAGGAAGATCGTGAAGGACCTCAGCCATCCCAACAACAGACTGTTCTCTCTGTTGAGGTCAGGAAAGCGATTCCGCTCCCTGAAGACCAACACAGAGAGACTGAGGAGGAGCTTCTTCCCACAGGCGATACGGTCTCTCAATCACACCACCACACAATACTGACCCACACATACAGTTCTTACACACACACTGGACATTCTGGACATTGTTTTCACTTCATCACTTAAATCACTTTAAGCATATTTGCACTGCACAAGACATAATGTAGATTGCACAACACTGGACATTATATTCTTCATTTCCAGTTAATACTTGTACAGCTGCTGTTATTGTGTATATATTTATTTATATTTATATTTCTTCATACATTCTTATATAGTTCTATATTGTGTATTTTGTTGTACAGTTATTTTATTTTCAACTTTAATTTATATATTTTATTTTATTCTTTCCCAGTTAAATTTACCCTTCATTCTAATTTGTGTTGTACAGTTATTTCATTTTTAACCTTAATTTATATTTTATTCCTTCCTAGTTAAATTTACCCTTTTTAATTTTTCATATTTATTTCCTATTTTATTCATAGCCTTTTCCTTTTTTGTTTTCTTTAGGTCACGAGCAGTTGTCCAAGCATTTCACTACATATTGTACTGTGTATGACTGTGTACGTGACAAATAAAATTTGAATTTGAATTTGATTTGAATTTGATTTGATTTGAATTTGAAATAAAGTGTTGAACCCAGATTTTAGCGGTTCATTGATAAATGTATAACATTAATTGTGGTAGGGAGTGAACCATGGCTATTACACTCGATGCACTCCAGCTGACTTACCTTGGTTTGAATAACGACGTACTCACAGTTTGGCTTGAAAATAGCCAAATCTTGCACCCAGCCATTAGTAAATTGGATGTGCGCCTCCAGCAATTTGTAATTACGAAACTGGTTCACAGTGTAAGCGCTTACTCCACAAACAAGATATGTAAAGATATCGGGGTAGGACAATGGCGGTAAGTCGTCGGGGTCTTTACTCCACCGCTGTATTTCATATGGGTCTACATTTGCAATCCACTCTATTTTTTTCAAGTACCGCCGCCTCTCCTGTGGACGCAATCGGTCTCTATACCGTATGTTTTCTTTTGAGCTGCTTTTAAGCATGTTTATTGTGGTCGTCGTTCCAACACAGTGTGTTTTTTTTTAATTTGTGGGCCCGGAAGATGGCGGCACGCTCCCACAATACACTTGTGACGTCAACTCCAAAGCCCTATATCCACTTAGACACACAGAGGGAGACACAGGGTCAGCTACACAAAGGGAAAATTACTAAACAAGGAACACAAGAAACTAGATCCTATAGAATAACTATAGACTAACACTGAGGACTTAATACATAATTCAAAATGACAAAAACACAGGAAACTCAAAACACTGGGTTGAAAAAAAATCAGGACCCTGACTGATTTCAGGCCAGCTGAATGAGTGCGAGGTGCCGGGAATGTTCTGCTTTTATCCAGTGGATGCTTGCAGCTTGTTCTGAATGATGGTAAACTTTTTTAAATTAATTAAAATGTTCCACTTTGTTTTTCAGTGTTACACAAGTTAGTACAAGCAACATGTACAGTTCGGAGGCGAGACTCAGAGACACAAGTGACACCACCAACTTTAACCTCCTAGGACCTGGCGTCCACATATGTGGACATCACATTTTGGGTTATTTACACCAAAATACTAAATCTTACTCTACCAGTTCCTGATATCCACTTACGAGGATATTAAACTGCAACTGTTCTATCAAAATTTTAAATGAATATCCTCATACGTGGCTCTCATTTTCCTTAGAAACAAAAATTAGTAAAAAAAAAAATCTGGTAATTATTTGTTTTTACATTCATCAGGTGCCAATATGCCCAAATATCAAAGAGAAATTAAAAATGCATGCTGTGGAAGAGTTCGGGTCTTAGGAAGGTAAAGTCATTATCTCACCCAAGGTTAGCCAAAAAGTCCGAAATTTCAGCCACCTGTGGATGACCAAATAAAGACATTTTAGAGAGATTTACAGAAATCTGGAATGAAGCATGCTCTTATGTCTTCATCTGTAACTGGAGTAGTGTTTGAACTAGCTTAGGTAGCATTTTAGCTTCGTGGTAGCACTTTTACAGAAACTAGAGGATGTTGGGTTTCAAAATAATTCTAAAAATGTTATAAGCATTTGCATTTGGATGGTTAAATAAACATTTGTACTTGTTTCCAGGTTTGTGACATACTTGAGCCTGTAGCTCTAACATGTGCCATGATTTTTTTTTTTTTTTTTTTTTCGCCTGTCCCATTTGGTTCTTTAGCCATCAGAATTGTTGTCTGAAGACCAACAAGGATACCCAATGGATTTACTTTGCCAAATGGATCATCGTGGCATTGCCGTATTGGTCCATTTGGTCGATCTTTGTTTTTATTATTTATTATATTTTATTTTCAGATGTTACAGATGGGACAGACATGAGTGAGGGATAGGAAAGGGAGAAAGAAAGAGGAAAGAAAGGAAAAACAGAAGGGGAGAGGGACAGTGAGAAAGGGGGGGAGAAAAAAAATAAAAATCTCCTGGATCACCTGTTGAGAGAAGAATAGAAAACAAGCAAAAAAAGACAAAAAAAAACAAAACAAAGCAACATACTAAACACAACACCATCGCATTAATCTAGCTAAGTGTAAACAGCAGTAAATACTAAATATTCAATGTTGTTGTTTTGCAGCACGCAGGACAGATGTGCTTCGAAGTAGCAGCCAAGAAAGGTGTAATTTGGGTCTCCGACCAGTGAACACCCGTGTGCATACCTGTGTGCATCAGCGCGCTTGTATTCCAAAGGTTTCTCCATGTAACGATCTGCTAGGGAGTGTGGGGGGGCCACAGCCCCGTCCTCCAGGGTGTGAAGCAGGTATGGAGGAGATCAAAACTCCAGACATCCAGAGGCCCCCAGAACACAAGAGACCATGGAAGACCAACAGAGGGGCAGCCGCGCCACTGTTCCAGTAAGAGCTGAGGAGAGTCCCAGATGAGGGTTCACTCAGCAGCCGCGGAGCAGAAGCCAGGGGGAGTTGCAGTGACGCGCCCATGAGCTCCGCCAGCCGCCAGCTGTGCCTGAGTGACCGAGCCCCAGGCCGAGAGGCCGGGGGCACCCCACCCCCGAAGGGGCCCGAGCGAGCCCCAGGCTCCAGGCCCCGATAAGCGGCCGCCAAGGAGTGAGCCGGTGTGTACCTGGACGCCCACCCCCAGACACAAAGAACCACCAACGCACCGACACCTGAGGGAGTCCGCCACCGGCAGGGGAAGTGGTGGTAGGTGGAGATAGGCCTCCAAACCTTGGAGGGCCTGAGGTGTCCCCAGAGAGGTGGCGTCTGATACCCAGCCTGACATATAGACACAGACATACAGGCACACACAGACACAAACATCCATTCCCCCCCTCATGCTCTCATATGCACTCACTCCACACTCAACCAACGTGGAGACAGACATAAAGAGACGCTGTACACACGATCACACTCCCCAAGCGTACTCTACAAACCAGGTCTAGGTACCCTTGCCCCTGGAGGGGGGAACTGCACCCAGACCCATGATTTTATGATTGCTAATACGTAGCCAGTAACTCTATCAGGTCGTTGGGTAAATGATAGAAAGGCATTTTTTCTTAGAAAAGCTTCATTTTTTTGTTCTCACAGTTTCTTGTTTTCTTTACTGGAAAAAACAAACAAAACAGTAATGCAGGTTCACTTAGTTGCAGGATGGTTGCTATGCGTTTCCATGGTTACAAAATATCTCTCTCTCACTCTCTCTCTCTCTCTAAGCTGGCATACGCTAACGATACAGTTGATTTGTCGCCGGTCTCGGCAACCTTGTAAGGTGACGACGAGGCGCGGGCCCCGTGTACGCGGCAGCGGCTGGACTGCTGGTGATAATTAGTCTCTGTAGTGGCGCCGCTCTGACTGGGCGCACATGTTCCAGCTGTCACAGGTGTATTCTGGGAGATGCGGTTTGGTGACAGCCGTGACAGCACCATCTGGACCTGTCCGCATCGCGGGACGCCAAGTCTACAGTGACAAGCTGCAAGCAGCGCCGGGAGACTATGAGATGAATGTGCACATGCATATGAGGGACTTTGTGTGTTTGTGTCTGTCCATTGTGCGTGTGTGTGTTCCTCTGTATGAATATTGAGCATGTCAGCGGGAGTGCATGTTGCATGGTGTGTGAGCAAATGCATGTTTTTTTTTAACACAAATTCAGGTGTGTGAGAGATTCTGAGTGCATCATGTGGCTTTAACTGATGAATCCATATTGCTTCGGTGCAGGTATAAAGTGAGTGTGTATTTGTCTGTGTGTGTGTGTGTGTGTGTGTGTGTTTGTGTGTGAGATTTGATTCTACTGTGAAAACCTATTGCTGTGAGTCTGCTATGCAGCCTTTAAATGATAATGTGTCCATTAGCCTTGATATTTAGTGTTGCATATTCTATATCCAACAATCTGGTTACTATGCCCAGGATAGTCATGACCATTTCCCATTAACCAGAATACAAAAAGTGCACAGCAGCATCTCGATACAGTGGTTACATTGTGTAAAAGTCATTGCACAGTCAAGAACACAATGTGTAAACAAAACAAATCTAGTAGTCATCACAACAACCCCATATCCCCAATATGAAAAAAAAATCTAATCTGTGTAAGTCACTGAATATAAAAGACAAGCACAGCCAGTGTGACAACAAGTTGGAGAATGTCACACTGCCCATCTCATTGCTTGGCTAATGACTTGTGATTGACAACTTCTAAGTGAAGGAGTAAACCCTGGTTTGTCAACCTTTCTGACTGAATATTTTTCTGTTGGTGTTTCATCCCAATGGAGCGCCTAGATCAGGAATAACATTATGACCACCTGCCTAGTATTGTGCTGGTTACCCTGACATGGAGTGCATTAACCTTTTCAGCAGTTTGAGCTACACACACACGAGTTAAACAAAAATCATCCCTCTGTATACAGCAGTTGTTTGAAAGAGGAAATTTTCTTTAGACCAAAACTGTTATATGTATCCAGCTACAAATTTGCTTAATTCAGCTGTAAAGTTGGACATTTTAACATGGGAGGATATGGAGACTGACTCATTGCTGGACCCTCATGTGGGCATTGGAGGAACTGCAATTTTTCATACTTGCCTGCATTTTTCAACTCTGAACCTCTTGGTCATTCTGTGGGATTATTATTGCACCGATTACTATTGCATCTTTGTAAAGCTCTGCTTCTGACCCACAACAGTTCAAAATCAATCAGAGACTCCTCCGACTCTGTTAGCATTCCTACCAACTTCATCTACGCCAAACGATTTCCAATACTCTGAAAAAGCTGCATGTAAACACAGCCATGTGGGCCTGCCTGTGGACTTTGTACACACATGATCACTGTGAAAATCACCAGCTTTAAAGTTAGGCCTGTCCACATGATAGAATCACACCAGTAGTTTTCTGACGCATCTGATTTATTCTACGAGACAGGGTGAAGAGTGGGACTTGTTTCCCTTTAAGTCCTCGAACAAGAAACAGCTGCACCAGCTGTTTGTAAGCTCTGCAACAGGAATGCTTCCTGAGTCAGAATGTAAGTATAGATCTGTGACATGACTCATTATTTTTATGAACCTTTTTAAGGACCACTGTCAGGGAAGAATTTGCAGAAATATGTCTAAACAGTTAACACTATGAAACTACTTTTAATTAGTATCTGAAGCCACTCCTTCAGAGTGCACAAATGTGAGCGAGAGTCAGCTTCAGATGGTTGTCAGTCTGAGCTCAGAGCCTTTGTTCCTGCAAGAACATGATGGACGTGACGCTGCTGCTAGCGCGCGCGTGTGTGTGTGTGTGTGTGTGAGATGAAACAGCAGAGTAGATGAAACGCTGTCTGTGTGTGTGTGTGTGTGTGTGTGTGTGTGTGTGTGTGTGTGTGTGTGTGTGTGTGCGCGCGATGGGGGATGATGTGGTGCAGTGAGGTGTTGCCCGTTACACTGAGCCTCCCCCTGGGCTGGTAGCTCTGGAAGCTCTCTGGAAGCTCACTTCACTCAGATACATGCAGATCAAACGCTGCATTGATCTCTGAGCTTCATAATACACATGCACACACACACACACACACACAGACACACAGACACGCACTCTGGCTCCAACACTAGTTCTACCAACACCCCCGTCCTTTCCACCAGGAGCTGTGTGAAATATGAAACACATGTTAATTATGATCACGCCAAGTGTCAGTTACCGCTCACTGTTAAACCTTTTTTCCTTCCATTCAGGGAAAGTAAAAAGAGTTCTGTGGCTTTTTTCAAGATCACGTTTGACAGGTATATATTTGTGCCAAGGTTGTTAATTTAGAGTTCCTTGACAAAAGAAGACAGGAAAGCTTCACAGTGTGATTGATACAACCTTACAAAGTCATGGCCAGCTCACAAGATCCTAGCACTTTCCTGTGACTCCCACCCAAGTGTCCTCCTGATAGTCCAGTATTCCCAATTTTTTTAGCACCGGTTTGGTCTCCACCGACTCATACAACAATGAACATAATCCCATCCTTCTGTCTGTGGGATTCAAAGCTACTTCTAGGACTTTAGCATGTTGCCATGTGACTCTTCAAACTTGGTTTGAGTACTAAAATCTAGAGATGGCAGTCTGTAAGTCCCCAAAGTCACAAAGGTGAGGTCCAAATGTGTCTGCTATCGAGGGGAAAGTCAAATGCTCTCTTTTTAAACTGTTACTGATTTAAAAGTCACAGATTTTCATTTCACTTTATTTGATAATGTACTATTGCGTGTGGTTTTTACTGGGTTATTCATTTAGAATTTTGTCTCCTTGTGAGCATCTAAATCAACACCGAGTCATCTGAATGCCATCAGCAGTGTGTCGGTTTCTGTAGCTTTCACCTGCAGACCAGTAATCGACAGCAGAGATGAGGTGGACAACGAATGGAAAGTGTTTTCTCTCATTTCATTCAAATACTTTGCTTATGCAATGGTGTGAAGAGCCCTCGATTTAATTAACATTCCCCCGGCTGCGGTAAACAGAAGCTTAACACCAGCGACAGACAAACAGCAGGATCAGTGTGATCCACAGCAAACTGACAGAGCTAGCTTCAGTCCAGCGCACACTCTGCTCTGTATTCCTGCTGCACACGTGGACTCACAGCCGCTGTGTTCTGAATTAAGTCGCCTCCAACACTCTGGTCCTCTGCATAAAAGAACCATGAATATTCATGATCCTCAGAGGGTGAATTTAAATAATTTTGGGTGACCCTCTGTGACCTTTCCTTTAGCACCACAACAAGGATTTCATACTCATTTCAGATGAGTACGTGTTCAAAAGTATTTGGACAACAAGGGACATCAAAGTGTTTTTGTGAGCGTTGAGACCGCTAATGTCACTGATCAGAGGATGAAAAAGAAATGAAAAAGCCACTCATCGAAGGGTTAGCTCTCATATGGTTCATGTAAACAACCAGAAACCAGTAAAGGAAAACAAAATGAACCCAAAACTGCTCCTGCAAAATGGTCCACATCAAACAGAGACTGAAACCCAAATCTTCGTCCTCAAACCTGGAGCATGTTTTAGTCCAGCTGGGAAACTCGAAAGCTAACTTTGTGCATGCCAGGATGGAACTGACATTAAAAAAGAAGTATATTCTTTACACATTTAAGCCACCTGAAAACAGAGCTACATATTCTTCTTACCATGAATTACTTCCTAAAACACCACAAAAAATGGCTGACTGTAAAATGCTGAGTGAATTGTCTTGAGTTTTACATTTATTCACAGTATTCATGCCTCAATAACTTGACTCACTAAGAAATTAGAACAAGGTTGTTTTTTTTATTATATTTATTTATTTACTTTTTTTCTTAGATTAAATAACTTAATGACTCATCAGATTTCCATAAAACTTTCAGGGACAGTCCCCAGATAATGAACTTTGTCGCCTTTGGAAGTCTCACAGTCTCCTCTGATGCCACATTAAGAAATTTCACAGACATTTACTTGATCCACTGTTTTTCACCCTCTTTCTTTCTACTGATCAGTTTTGTTGTACTCCCTCTCTACATTTATAATCCCATCTCGCTATAAATAATAGTCTTGAGCCACACCTCATTTCAAAGGAGTCAGACGTTTTTGCAGTCTTCTTAAAATGGTCGAGCGATATTTCAAGGTTTTCCTTGTAGCTGACTTTTCAGAGGAATTGTTGCCAAGCTACTTAACACTGAAAACTTAGCAAAGAACCCATTTTAAATTGAATCTCTAGGCTCTTTGTTACCAAAACACATAATTTGCTCACATTTCTTTTGTTGAATCTTAAAAATGCCAAAGATAACAGTTTGACAGCTGATTTCCAAAGAGCTATTAGCTTAAAACTTGGTATGTCTTGGTGTGGTGTGCAGTATGTCCTTAAAAACTCTGGACAAAAGTGTCTCAGTGGAAGCATGGCTGTTAATAAGCCATTATTAATGATGGGAAACAGGGAGGAAAGTTTGAGGTATGTCAAATTACACAAGAACTGAACCGATAATGAGTGGCAACAGGTCTGATGGAGTCATTGTGATGGCCAAACCCGTGGCCACACTCTAAAGTCGGTAACTTTTGTATTTTCATTCTTCATTTGAACATAGTAATACATTTTAGTTGCCAATAACTTCATTGATTGGTTTGGATACATTTGTTCTATTTGTAAGCGCGCACATTTAGTTTACTTATGTATTCATACTACTTCATTTCTTTGCTTTCTGACTAACCTTTGTCTTTTTATTTCTTACCTGCCATCATCACTGGGAGTTGCTGGACAAAAGATGGTAGCCAGGGTTTGAAACCATTAAATACAAAGGAAGATAATTGGACCACACCACCACTTCCTGCTGAAGGGGGAATGTGTGTTTTCTTTACTTTAAAAACAAAGTATTTGTATTTAATTAAATATTTGAGTTTAGGGTTTAATGGGGTTTTTGATTTTCTTCTTTAGTGTTTAGTTTATTAACAAACTAGATTGTACTGCATCGTTTGTGGTTTATGATTGTGTTTTGTTTGTTACCCCTCATGTGTCACAATGGTCTGATCAGCCATTATATATACCCTTGTATGTCATTTCATGTTTAGGTCAATTATGTATGTTTGGGCAGTCATTTGGTTTGTTAAGGTTGCAGTCTTTGCCTGAGTTCAGTTTTGTTTCTTTGACCTCTTTTATGAGCTCAACATTTATTAGTCTTGTAAATATAATTTTTGGGGGTTAAATAAATGGAAACTATATTTTCTAATAATTCCTGGGACTCCTCCTGTTTTTCAACTCGGTCCATCACAGTCATCAATCCAAATTTGAATTTTTTTTGTTCAAATCGTCATCATTATGTATGCAGCACATCAACAGTGAGAGTCTGCAATCATCTATCAAACACATCGGAGGCTCTGTCATGGTTTCAGCTGCATTTCAGTCAGTGATGTTGGAGATCCTGATAATATTCATGGAATTGTGAACACGGAAAAGCACCATCATCCAAGTCTGATTGTCAGTGCTTTTATTTTTCACCAGCTAACAATCATATGGCGCTGCAAATGCAGTAAAACCAAAGGTAGTGATACGAATACTGACCTTTTGCAGGCTCTGTTTTTGCCTTATATTCTGTATTTCTAAGTATTTTTGCTCAAACCAATTCACCTAGTTCCTATTTTCCTGCAAAATCTAAAGAAATAAGGGGTGGCTCAGCACTTTTGGCCAGTACTATCTTTTTTTTTTAATTTTTTAATTTTTTAATTTTTTTTTGCTTTACATTTGATGTTTTTCTAACTTGTTTTTGTCTTTGATGTTTTGTAAATATACATTATACATTTTTTTAAATGAATTATAGAAAAAATATATTACCTGCTAAATTACATTAGTATACATAAACCTTTTCCTTTGTAGATTTGATTATTTTATATTTAAATTGTAAAAATAGACAAACCACACAAAGTCCCCCTTGAAAAGTTTTCCTTAACACTCAAACATTCTCCTTCTTACATACTTCATGACAAGAGTCTTCAAACTCAAACTTTATTGATAAATTGGCTGTGAGTTGTAAGCACTACAGCCTGCACTGAGGGATTATCAAAGACAGAGACGGAGACTGTCTGCATCACTGCACAGTAAGATGTATTTTCATTTCAAACTAGATTTCCAATCAGAGCCATCTGCCTGTTGAAGCCTCTTTTCTGTGTACTTGGACTCGTTTTGAAGAGCTCGGCTGCTCTCGTGTGAAACCCTGTGTATGCGAAGGATGACACGCTCGTCTGCTCGACGACACACCTCAAAGATCCTGCACTTCCCCGCAGACCCGACGGGAAGAAGTTGACAAAGGCCAGCAGTCAAGAAAACATTATTTCTTGTGTGGTTGCTGCTGGTTTCTCACCATCGCTTTGTTTTACTCCACCCCCCCCGACACACACAGTGTCAGCATAGGAAACAACCCTCCCTCCTCCTAATTGCCAGAATGTGACCGTGCCCCCTCTCAAATCACTCTGTCGAGTCTCAAACTCCCCCCTGATTTGCCTGCCAGGCTCCCGGCTCTGCTGGTGACATTCCTCCTCCTCTTCTCTTTGATGAAGAGGAACTGGATCAGCAATCAGTGCACCAAACATAGCATGACCCCCCCGAAAGACTACACATGCACACGCACAACAAACACACAGCCTGCAGTGACTCCCAGGCCTCCCTAATCCTCTGATTCGTTCCATTTTTCCAAGCGGGCAGTGAAGTAGTCGCACTCAGACACATCAAAGACACACTGCAGCACTTCCTGTGTGTGCGCGTGATGCTGAGAGAGCTGATAAGGTGCCTGTTGCATGTTTTGTGTTTGTGTCTGTTTGTCGTGTGGGTTATGTTTACAGACACAAGATGAGTTTCAGCTTCGACACGCATGAGCAACACTGTGGACTCGACACACAAACGGACACAAACGCAGAGCATGGAACCACTCTGTTGAGACAAAACCCCAAAAATATTATTTAAATTTTGATTTAATTTCAATAACCGGCAAATCAGTTTGTTTGGGAAGGATTTAAACTTTCCAGGTGAGTGAAGTGTTGAGCTGATTTGTAGCAGTCTCTTAATTCACCTCAAAATCCATCAAAGCTTGTTTTTTCTTTAAATATTGTGCAGACAGGTCCAAAAGTATTTGGACAGTGACATGCTCTGTATTTGTGCATCTGGACACGATGACACTGGATTTTAACTAATCAGGATGTGACTGAAGTTCAAACTATCAGCTTAACAAAACAGTTCATGCAATATCTTAACAAAAGTGCATACAAAGGACATTGCAACTGTCAGCTCAATCCAGAGCACCAACATCACTGGCATCTCAGACTCATCCAACCAGAGCTCTGAATAAATATCGACCATTATGAATAAAGTAAATCAGGTAAAATAATCAGCAGTCTCACTTTCAGCTTTATTGTGACAATGAGTAGACATGTCTGCCACCACATGGCAGAAACTGCCGCGAAACTGTGCTCTAAGCAACAATATGATTCACTCGTGTGTGTCAGGGCATGCAACGCTGAGAGGAGAGCGGACTCTGAAGAGCGATAGTTAGTTTAACACGTTACTTCCACAGTCCTGGAAAGAGACAGAGGAGAATGTTATTAGTTCAAGTGAAATGATGTTCAAATGTTCAAGTCTGGATCTGGGTCAGGGGGGCACTGGTTTGCTCAGACAGGTAGCTGGTTCTGAAATACTGGTGGGGTGATGAAGCAAATGGCATGGACACTGAAGTCTAGGCTGGGTTCGGTAGAGCCCAGTTTTGGGTGGAACCGCTACCTTTCGCTCCTCAATGAGAGAGCAAAACATACAAAACACAAGAGCAAAGCAGTGCAAACCAGGAGAAAATGTGTCTTACATTTCTCTCATCTGATTAGCTTTAGCTGGAATTATAACACTGAAGAAAAATGTGGTAAAAAATCATCTGAGGTATAAAATGAAAAGGACAAGTTGTTTTTTGGTGTCTTCACTTTTAGCATTTGATTGATTTAGTAATCTAACACATTTAACACAGAATTTTCATGTCTGCTCTCCACCTAAGATGACATTGACATTTTTCCCTGCTTTTTAAAATAACTTGAATTTGTTGCTGGATTTGTGTTTAATAGTGTGGGTAGTTCATGTCATGCAGCAGGATGCAGTTACTTTGAGTCCATCCACTGAATATGGTGATGCGCACACAATAAAAAGCCCAAATGTTCTCTAAGTGCCAGTTAAGACAGATAATAACAGAGGTAAAGACAAAACACGGAGGTCTGCCCGGTGCTCCTGCAGCCCTCGGGTCGGCTGAAAACAGCTTATCAGGGATGAAGCATTATATCCCCCCGCGTGCCTCTGACCTGAAGGACGTGCATGCTGGCACTCATTCATCAGTAATTGCCTGCCCAGTGTAGTGCTGACCTTTCACCTGCTGGCATTCAGACATAACACACTTTCACTTGATGTTTTAGAGTGCTGCTCCTTCAGGCTGTCGTTATGGAGGATGTACTGTGTGGCTGAAATGATGTTTTCACAGTGATGCATTAGGGAGACAAATAACGTCCAATTTTACTGCAAACCAACTACTTTTATTTAACAAACTTCACGCATTTGCCTTTACTCGGGCTTTATTCTAAATCTAAAATTTTGTAATTGAAGCGTGGAAGTAATGGCGGTAAGTTATTTTTTCCTTCACTGTTTATAAGATTTGTGTGGCTGAAAAGAATCCAATAAAGACGTCTCCAATTCAAAGCATCTGCTCGCTACAAGTGTTCGTCTTTATTGCAGCACACAAAAGAACGTATACTCGGTATCTGCATGACAATAGTCTTCAGTTTACTGATGAGACAGTGAGAAAATGAAGATGGCTGGATGTGCAGAGCTGAACATATCACAAAGCAAATGACAATGTAAACATAGTTATTGTTGGCAATATAATTAAAGTTTGAAATTATAGTGTAATGCATCCTTTCAGTGCTGTGCTGGTGATATTAGAGCGACATATTCAACAAGAGAATGGCCTCATCCACAATTGCATTGCTCTTATTTTGGAAGTTCAGCCCCTTACCCTTCGCACCTTGTGTTTCCTGACTCAGGGTATAATTCAACCTCATCGCCAGTCTCTCATCCTGTTGTTGGTCATACGTTGGCTCCACCATGTCCGACTGCAGCTGAAGATGATTATAGCCAATCTCCTGCTTTGGAGATTCACTGTGAGTGGAGAACTGGTTCATGTGCCACTGAGTTTCAGATGCAGCTGATTATATTGCTCAATTATTTTATAAAATGTATTGTGTAGCGTGCGCCCTCTTTGAAGCACACATGTGCATGGCCATGGATTAATTTTTAGAAAATACAACATTTCCTTTCACTGTTATGCTGATGATATCCAGATTTATTCACCTTTGAAATCCGATGTGTCTGCTTCTTTGCAACCTCTGTTCAACTGTTTGCATGAAGTTAAAATTTGGTTATCACATAATTTTCTTACATTGAACGAGAATAAGACCGAAATCATAGTCTTTGGTAGTCACACTCCGCTAGACCAGTTAGCTGATGCCCTAGGCCCTCTCGCTAGCCATCTCTCGCTCACTGTAAGGAACCTTGGAGTGTTCCTGGATGGCTCTTTTGTCAGGTTTTAGTTAATGGACTCAGGCGCAGACCGGGACTCTTTACAGGGTTTACAAATTTATTTACACAACGACACCAGGTGATGCTATTTACAACGTGCTGGAGGGAGGGGAGGGGGGTCCAGGGTTCCGGAGTGTGTGAGGAGAAAGATGGGAATCTGACGCCCTCCAAAGGCTCTCTCTCTTCACTCCCCACACTGGGGAAACACAATCCACTCACTCGTCCACGGGATGACAGGCAGGCAGGGAAAGGTCCGGGAAAGATCTGTACACAGAAACTTTAGTTAGAGGCGAACAGACGGAACGAACTCACAGATTCTGATTCACAAACTACTGAGCGACTGACGCTGATAGCTCAACGATCCAGCGACGAGTGACACAGTGCTGCTGTCTTAAATCGGCTTTGTGATCATCCCGATAGGGAGCAGGTGCGTGGGCCAGGGGCGGGAGCCCAAAATGAGCACCGCCCTGGCAGGTGTGTGTGTGTGTGTGTGTGTGTGTGTGTGTGTGTGTGTGTGTGTGTGTGTGTGTGTGTGTGTGTGAGAGAGAGAGAGAGAGAGAGAGAGAGAGAGAGAGCGCATGTTGCCTAATACAGGATCAGCTGGTGAGGCACAGGGACCATGACATCTTTTAAACTTGAGAAACAGGTCTCCACTGTGGTAAAAAAAAAAAAAAACAGCTTTTGCCAGTTGCGTCAGATATCTAAAGCAAAGCCATTCCTTCCTTTAAAGGACCTTGAAAAGCTTATGCATGCATTTATCACATCCAGATTGGACTACTGTAACTCCCTCTACTACAACACTCTTCTCTTTACCGGCTTCAGTTAATTCAAAATTCAGGTACAGTACGAGAATCTATGAACGCATAACTCCAATAAATATCGCATAGATTTTAAAATTCTTTTGTTCACTTTTAAAATTCTGAATAATTTAGCGCCCACCTATCTCTCTGAACTACTCCACTTATACAATCCCAACAGAGCACTTAGATCATCCAATCACAGGCTCCTAGCACAACCTAGGTCTCAAATGAAGTCGAGAGGTGACCGGGCCTTTGCAACCGTGGCACCTAGACTCTGGAATGACCTCCCTGTTTATATTCGTACTGCCGAGTCTATCCAGTCTTTTAAATCACGTCTTAAAACTTATCTTTTTACTTTGGCTTTAGATTCTAACTAGTTGGCTGTTCTAGCTTGTTGTGTTGTTACCTATTGTTTGTTGTCCTGTTTTATTGTTTTTTTTAATTGTCTCATGCTTTTACTGACTGTGAAGCACTATGGTCAACACTGTTGTTTTAATATGTGCTATATAAATAAATTTTGATTTGATTTGATTGGATGTCCCGCTGAATCCTTGGGAATCAGTGTTGGACCATAAATATCTTCCCAGGCACTGTGTCAAATATGAACCCAGCTTACTGCACGCTGGTATTTAACCTCAGCAGCTGTGCGTATGCACCCACTGGCCCCGCAACTATAGTTGACATATCACCAAACTTCTAGCACCAAATGAGCTTCACTGCCGTGTGATCTAACCTGGCACTGGGACAAAAAGCAAAGCGTATTTCCCAGAGTCCCGTACTGTTTCTCTAACTCTCAGATGTTCGGTAGGAGCAGCCAAGCAGAGGTCTACATAGAACACAAGGGGGCTTCTTCAGCTGCTAGGTTAGGGTTGGGAGCAGCATCGGTGATCCCAGTCAACCACATCAAACGGCTGAAGAACGCCCACTGGTGTTCTGCAGACTTCTCACTCCGGGCAGATATAACTCTGTTCATTTCAAGGCTATTTTTAATGTGCTTGTGAATTGTCTCTGTTGACATGAGAAGGGAGCTTGATGGGCTTCGATACAGAGGTGATAAATTCTCATTTTCTAATAGCTTTATTCAGTAAAACCTGGTTTAGTAAGAAAAATCCTTTTAGAAAGCAGCAAAGGTGATCTGAGCGTGTGGGTGCCCTGCCAGAAACACACCGACATGAAGTATTGCCTTGATTAAAGCAAAAGTTCTTTATTTGCTAAAAGGAAATGGACGTTGGATATAAAGTAAAGGACATTCAATTAAAAAGGGCTACCTCGCTAAACCCTTAATCTAAGTGGAAGGTCAGAGGTTGTTTCACGCTGGGCTCTTTCCTTGATTTCTTTTTTCCTTTCAGCTTTCTTGAGAAGAGAGAAAATGTTCGTTACCTGACCTGAATGAGGTCACAAATGAGCCCCATTAAACCTTTCATGGCGCTTTGAAGCATCTATTCAGTCAAATATTTCAGCTGAATCCAGACATGTTTTAGTGGAGTGATGGAGACAGGTCGCACCGAGGGATTGGCTTTGCTTTTCAAAGGTTGTTCAAAGAGTTTGAGAAAAGAAAAAAGGAAGTGAACCTCCACAAATATAAACTGCCGACTAAAAGCAGAGAAGCTTGGAGTCACTTGGGGATAAGAAGAACATTTGTTAGCATCAACACATTAATGTACTGGGGTTGTCCTCATTAAAACTGTGTTTGTATATCTCTGTGTCTTTGTGATGCATGTGTGGAAATTTGAAGTTGTGGTAGAAATTTCAGGCCTTTAAAAGTTCCACATACCAAAACCTGACTGCGATAAAGATTTTAAACCATGATCATGAAAACTCAGAATGGATCCTGCTTTCATTTAACAGAAGTCTGTGATGTAGAGCCCTCTACAAAAACTCGTCTTACTGTTAGCAGGGTTCTGGCTTCACTCATGCTGCATTACGTGTTTCTCTATCATGCTGCCTTATATACTAGAAACTAAAAGGAAATTAAGAATTTTCTGCATTTAGCTGAAGTAGTGGACAAATAGGGCAATTAAAATATAAAGAGAAATTCCACAAAAACAGGTATAATGAATCCCATCGCACAGCCTGTCATTAGGCATACTCATCTGCTCTTAAAGGGGCATTCATACATACACATTTTCAGGCTCAGTGCTCTCACCTGTGATTTGCTTTGAATGGGGTGAAAAGGTTTAAAATGTGCCGCTGAACTGAATTGTGGCTCTGATGTTTCTATGTAAAGTTAAATCTTTTTGAAGTGCAGCTGTTAGGAGGTCAAATTATGTTATTAAAACATGCAGGAGCACAGGGTGGGAGGCGGCGTATATGGACAGGTCGTCAGTCTGTCACAGGGCTAACACATACAGGCAGACAGCCATTCACGCTCACTCACACCCCACTAATGGACGTCTTTGGACTGTGGGAGGAAGATATCACGGTCTCTGAAGAGAACCCACGTTCTTGCTATGAAGCAGCAGCATTGACCGCTGCACCCCCGTGCCGCCCAGTCTTGTAAATGTTAGATGTTAGGTCTTTTAAGAAAACCACATCATTAACTATAAAGTTGGATTTCACACTCACTTTTGCTCTTTTACTTTTAGTTTTGCACCAAGACATGGATTGCATGGTTGAGTGCTTCATATTGTCACCGATTTACCCACATAATGCATTAGGCACCCGTCACAGTTAGAAACTAGTTCCACTTCAGTCAGCAGCTAAAAAGCTCATTTTTTTTCCTCAGGAGTTGTTTAGGGGTAAATAAAATCTTAAAGAAGCATGAATATTGGACTTGCATTCATCAGCATAGACATAAACAGGATGTCAGTGCAATGCTCTGTGTCTGGTGCCTGCTAATGCATTCTGGGAATCCCATCAGCGTGTTAATAGGTGCTTTCAGATAAACCAGTTCTCAGGACTCACTGAGGGTAATTGACAAGTGGGCAGCTCCTCTGAGAACTACATCCCTCCAGGAGTTCTCCCCCATGTTAACCACCAGCTGTGACCACAAATAGATGGAGGGTGTCGTGACTGGAGCTCTGCATTCGTTGGACAGGGTTCATTTTGACAGCAAATTTAGTTTTACTTTTAGTTTTGTCTTTAGACTAAAATGTCATTTAGTTTTTGTCACATTTAAGGCGTCCAAAGCCTTTTAGTTTAAATATCATAAGATTGTGGCAGAGTATATCTAAAGTAGATTCAGTTGACTGAAATATAAAGTGTACAGGTTTGTTGTGTTTTTAGTGCTGAGAGTTGCTCCACATGGTTTATTTTCCTTGACAAATGTGAACCGTGTCCATGTGTTTCTTCTCCTCCTCCCGTTATGTTACATTTTCATGGGATAGAGGGAGCATGGGAGCACGATGCACTGCTGTACCGTTTCCCAGGGACAGATCAAATGTGTCCATCTAACAAGATGATCCGATTCAATCACTTCCAAATTTGCCCTGATTTCATATCTCAAGTATCAATACATTCATCATAGTTTTTGTCTTTGTGCTTTAGTTTTTATTTAGTTATCGTCTTGTGTTCATCAGAAAGAAAAGGTCATTAACAAAAATGATTGGTCAACAAAATGATAACTGGTCAATGGAAAGGAACGGTCCCCGATAGAAAAGTTGCAACTGAAGACGAAGGCGAGGGGCGGCAGCAAATCCACTGTAGCACTTTACATTGAGCACCAGGAAAAACGAGATACTTGTGTCCGTGCAGGTCCGTGCGGTTTATCTGTTCCTGTAATCCTGTATCAATTTCCTAATTTTCCCTCCAACACGATTTGTTGTGTTGATGCAGCATTGACAATAATTACAAGAAGAAAGATGAAGTTTTTTTTGTAGATCTTTGGTCAAAATAGTTTCAAGTCCAGGCTCTCAAGGTGGGCTAGAAAAATATTAAAACGTCCTTATTTTACAGTCAGAAAGCCAATACACACTGTTGTATTTTAAATGTCTAAAGCCCAGTAAAATGAAGGAAGTTTATTATTTTTTCCCAGACCTAACTTGAGTACCTAGACCTGGAAGTTTTATGACATTTTTTGATCATAATCACTTTTTGAGCACCAGCAGTTTGAGGGATACCAGCAGCATTCTTCTTATTTCTTTAACCAGCAACACTGATTGTTAGTGTGACTGTAAATGTGAACCTTTGTTTTAAGAATTACTCTCATTATCCTACATTTAGCAGCGGCACCACTCTAATTGTGTGTATAGCTGTACATCAGCAAATACTCCATATTAATTAGAGAAACAAAGGTTTTTAAGTTTTAATAGATGCTCTGCCATTTTGGGTTGAATGTGATGTGCAGGAAAAGTTAAAAACACAAGTTTCAAAATAAACTAAACACAAAAAAATGTTTTAATAGCCAAAGTTTGCAGACAGCGGTCACTACAGAATATTCCTTTTCTCAGGTACATTATGTCACATTTTCTGTCATCTGCACCTTGTGCATCCTCCCAAAATACACAACCCCACCCAGCTAGCAAATAGGGTCCGGGAGTCCCTGATGATGATGGAGCCATCCATTATTTACCCAGCAGTCCAGCAGACAAAAAGTAAAAGAAAATCAATTATTTAAACGGGAATTATTCTAGTGCTGCTTTGAATGTTAAAGAGGAGGAGCGTGGTGGGATACCTACAAAGACTGCAAGAGAAGACAGAAAATGTGATGGAAAGAAAAGGACAAAGAAATGTATAAATATGAGAGAATCAGAAGCTCAGACATGGATAAAGTTGGAGAAGAAATGTTGATGATAGAAACTGATCCAGAATTTATCCTTTTTATCTGGAAAAAAAAAATGTAAGATTGTCTGATTTCCTATAATTCATTCAAAATCAAAAATGGTGACAAGACACTGGAAACAGGCAAAGCTGCATCTGTAAAAAACACAAGACTTCTGGATGAGACCAAAGTGGAGATGTTTGTCCATAAAGTAGAGTACTATGTTTGTAAAAAGGTGAACACAGCGTTTCAGCAGAAACATCTCACATCAACTATCAATACAGTGGTGGAGGTGTGATGATTTTGGAACCTTCCAGTCAACTAAAGTACTCTGGAGTTAGAAGGGATCCATCTGTCCCACGGCTAAAGCTTGGCTGAAACTGTGTCATCAGCAGGACGACGATCCAAGTAGCCGGACCTTAAGAGAGTGTCACGGAGGAGCAGGGAGGACTCGGCGCAGACTGAAATCTCAGAAAAACAGGTTTATTTACACACTCCAGGTGCACTATATACAGGTGAAGGAGAAGGGGGCCAGGGTTCCCAGGGGTGCAGAGCGGGGTCGGGAAAAGCGTCCAGAGTCTCCAAACCAAACACGAGAAATCTGCATACAGAGAACAAGGGTTAGCACGGAACTTTCACGGACAGAGCTCAAAACTGGCTGAGGCTAAAGTAGCACTGACGAGCGTTATTCAATAGTCCAGCGGCGAGGTGCTCTCAGTCACTGCCTTAAGTAGCGGGAGCAAACAAGGTGAGGAGCCACAGGTGATTGCCTACAGGTGGTGGAGGCCGGGAGCTCACAATGAGCTCCGCCCAGGCAGCGAGCAGAGAGAGAGGAGAGAGAGAAAAGACAAAACATAACATGTAGCCACACAGGGCCAGCCGAGCAGGCACGGGGACCATGACAGAGAGCTTAATGAACTGCACCCATATTATAAAGAAGAATGGGCCAAAATGCATGCAAATGACATCACGGGACTTTCGGCTGCGTTGCTATAACAACCCACGCACATTAGGTGATGCTCAACGGTAATGAAAAATGACTGAAACCGAGCCAACTAGAGCCAAGTAGGTACTAATATAAAAGAAACTAAAACTACTGATAGAGTCAGTTATTTCAAGTTATTGCTGCACTTAGATGCACTTAATTTTTCACATGACCGTATTTCACCAGCTGGGTCCACATCGTCCTTTTAGGTTTGACAGCAGTTTTAGTAGATGAAGTTGAATTGCTTAAACATGAATTGTGCTGCGGTTTGCGGAAGGCCTCGGAGGGGGCTGGCAGTGGCACCTGGGCCTAGCAGATACAGTTGGCAGGTGACTTATTTGTTTGTCAAATGCAAACAGCGACCTCCATGAAAAAGTGCAGTTCCTTTAATGGACACTTGAGGCTGGCTCCAGAAGTCAGTCAGTCGCACAGACTCACACGTTCAAGCATCAAATTAAACATTATTAAAAATCATGTTTACAGGAAAGGGTGGTTGCTTTGTTGTATACTGAGGGTGCTTTTTTTAAGCATTTTTCACTCTGACAGACAGTTTGGCTTCCTGTGAGGTGCAGGTCATTCAAGACGTCTGTGCTGCAGTTTTGATAAGTAAAATGTTAGTATGGTATCTGTCTGTAAGTCAGCAGATGGGTGTCTGCAGGTTGCTAAATAAACCTGCTAGTGTTAGTTGATAACGTCAAGCACTGTAAAAGATTAAAGAATGCTTTATTCATAATCATTGTACAATGTATATAATTAGAGCAAAAATAACCCAAACTGTGAACAACAGAAGCAGCATATCCGTGTCATTCTCCCATCGCTCTGTCCATGTATCTGTTTGTCCATCTGTCCTCTCCTGTCAGCAAACTCAGCTAGAGAGAAAATATGGAAATGGCCGCCGCTCTGCTCCTTCATTATTCATATTTCAGTAGCCGGCGAATAATCAGATTATGGCTGATGAACATGCTGAATTATTCAGGAAGCCGTGATTGGGCCAGGGAGGCGACCTGGGGGCACTGAGGGGAAGAAGACTGGAAACAGGATCCGTTGGGTGCTGAAGGTCCCCCCCTCCTTGCCTCTCTGCTGGGGGTCCTTCCACTCTCTTGCCACTTGCCGGCCACTTTCCAGCTCAGCTGCTGGGTTAATGACCACGCGGCAGAGAGAAAGGGAGGGGGCAGCGCGGGGGACCTGATGATGCGCTCTCACTCAGACTTCCTGTGAGGAGCGCAGGTTGAATAATTGAGAGGTGTTGAATTGATCTGTGCGCTGCATGGTGCAGTGATTGACAACAGTGAGTTACACAACAACCCCTTACCATCACACACACATAGTAAAGGTCTAGCAGCTATTTTTATAAGCTACTCTGTATTCTGCCAGTACAAAGTAGATTCAACTAGTACTCTAAGTTTGGGAGTTTTATTAGTTAGTTATTTTCTTGTAATCACTAAAAACCATAAAACTTCTGCTCGCTCTCCTCACACTTCATGCACTGGAATTATCAGCGGTCCCCAACCTTTTTTGCGCCACGGACTGGTTTATGTCTGACAATATTTTCGCAGAGCAGCCTTTAAGGTGTCGCGGATAAATACAACAAAATAAAACCAGTACCGGTACCAGACAAGTTAACGATAAAAACAAAAAAAACAACCCTGAAAACCACGAATTTCACACCCGAGCCTCAACTCTCGTGTCCCGGTACCAAATGACTCACGGACCGGCCCAGGGGTTGCGGACTGCTGGAATTATGATTCTGCAAAGACAAATGTAACTAGCTGTGCAAGCCTAAAGAGTAAGGGATGTTTAGGGGTAAGCTCACACCACGTGTACACCTTACAAGTTTAGACAGGACACTGTAGATCTCATAACTAAAGGACTGGGTTGGATTTGAAATGCAGGACTCTGAAAGGAATTTTAAAGACGATTTGAGCAAAAGTTTCCAGTTAGCGAGGTCCAGGTCAGGCAAACAGACACAAATCCTTTTCTCAACAGTGTCCTCGCTCTCATAGTGATCTTTCCCAAACTCAACTGCTGAGCTTCTGTGTGGAGACAAAAGTGTAAGTGTGCAATTAAGATTAACTTGGCCACACATACAAACAGTCACACAGACCTTTAATGTTGAGCTAACTGTTAGCTAGCACCTCCTTCATTTCCTGAGGAAGCAGGATGTAGTATGTCATGTCCATCAGTCATAAACAGTAAGAAATGCATTACTCTAAACATGTTTGACTGGAGAGGACAAGCACAACTGTCAGAAGCAAAGAGGAAGACAAACGTGACTCCTGCATTTATTCTAATACAAACAGCTCAGAGGAACAGCTTTCTGCCTGCAGTCGTTCTGGTTCGGTGACATCAGTGAACCAAGCAGAGGGTCACATGGTGGACATTTGCTTCAGTTTATAGCAGATGAGGCATAATGAGCCAAACTGAATCTGAAGCATAACCCAGTTTACAGAGATGACCTTTACTGTCCCCTTATGTTTAACTGGGGGCTATTTTGCCTTTTCTTATAACCTGTCATGTATATATTATTGAAACAGTGGATGCTCACATTACACATAATGTGTGGCCCAGAAATGTTGTTCTAAGATACTCCAGAAGAATTTTATATTTCTTATTCATTTTATTGTATTTTAATTCGAATTTATTTTAGTTTAGTTCTTTCTGAACTCTTTTATGCTTGAACAGGTTTACTTTGTTCAACTACTTTTAATTGTAAAAAAAATAGTGCAAATAACTTGTATCAGAAAAGTTAACAAGCTACTCTTCGACAATAAGCCAGCATTATATTTTGTTATTGGCTGAGTTGTTTGCTTTTTTAGCTCCTGTAACAAAAGAATTACCATCTTTTGGCACAAGAAAGTGCATCTTATCTCAGTAAATAGCATAATGGGTTTCTTTTAATTAGCTGCTCGTTAGTTTCAGGTGTTCAGTGTCCTGTTTTGAATCTTCCCATTGGACTCAATTTAAGACTTTAATGATCTGAGTGCAGAGTCTGTGTGGATCACACAAATTTCAGTTTAAACTGTCCTGACATTCAGGAGGACGGCGCTTGAGAGGGTGTTTTTTTTTGTCTTTCTTCAGAGTCATTGAATCCAGCTGGATGTGATTAAACCTGCCTGACCCTGAGTGACTGCATCGGTGATCCCTGGCAAAGGAGGGAGCATAGGCCAGCAAACAACACCAGGACCTTCACTGCACCACCTGCTAACCTGACAGTGTGTGTGTGTGTGTGTGTGTGTGTGTGTGTGTGTGTGTGTGTGTGTGTGTGTGTGTGTGTGTGTGTGTGTGCACAACAACAACAGAAAGACAGTGGGACAGATTTTAATCTAGCCAATAGGACAGCTTGTGATTAGTTTAGTAAGGAAAATGTTTCAGAGGCGATTTGAGGACTCACAGCACTGAAAAAAGTACCATTAACCGACTGCCAGCATTATGACCATTTCTCTGAGCCCTGCTACAGGTCTGCCATAAACAAAACAAAACAAAGAATCAGAAGGCTTCATAAATAGCCAAATAAAAGGACTTCATCATATTTCTAAAACAAATTTCTCAAATGCCAGAGAACCTGTGAAATTATGAGACCTGCAGGTGTCCTTATCAAGAAATTCATTACCTTCGGCTTGCACCCATTTGCCCCTTGTGATTATCCAGCTCAGAAATATTTTTATGGTGTTAATAAATATCATATCTGTTAAACTCATATTTCTTTCGGCACTGTGACACAAGCATGACCAGATTAACCCAATTTTATAAATTCTGTCACAAATTACAAATATAACAAACATGGACAAGTGTGTGTACATTTATTACCGCTTCATATCCTAGATTATGAAATCTCAGTTGACTTCCTCTCCCTGAAATGTTACACAGACTGTTGCAATAGTGGAGAATCACAGCCAAGCTGTCTTTGCTCACTTTAGTGTTTCCCGCTATATTAAAAATGTTGCTAACCTTTGTGATAAACACACTGAATTTTCTATTACTTCTGCACAATAAAAGCACGCTCCCGGTGAACTAAAACAGAGACATCCTTCAGGGCTGAAAGCAGAAAAATTGGCTAATAATGCACAATATAAAGACAATTCAAAGAGGGAAAGGGAATTCTGAACAGCACAGATTCAGACAGAAACTATGAAAGTAAAGAAAGTTAAACAGCTAAACTTTCAGTCAAGGGCTCAAGTCTCTGCATTTGACACTGGGCAAGAATCTAAGTGGACCCTGAACTGGTTGCAAGTTAATTAGAGAGCTCTAACCAAGCAGCAACCTCTAATCCAGGGGTGTCCAACTCCAGGCCTCGAGGGCTGGTGTCCTGCAGGTTTTAGATATCACCTTGGGTCAACACACTTGAATCAAATGATTAGTTCATTACCAGGCATCTGGAGAACTTAAAGA
The DNA here is from genome assembly GCF_963969265.1 of Rhamphochromis sp. 'chilingali'. Classification (NCBI taxonomy): domain Eukaryota; kingdom Metazoa; phylum Chordata; class Actinopteri; order Cichliformes; family Cichlidae; genus Rhamphochromis; species Rhamphochromis sp. 'chilingali'. The sequence goes on along the minus strand of NC_137940.1, from coordinate 11,296,045 downwards.
CATGTTGAGGAGGTCATTTGGCCATTTGGCTGTGTTGGATCAAGAACAAAACCTGCAGGACACTGGCCCTTGAGGCCTGGAGTTGGACAGCCCTACTCTAAGGGATAAAATCTAAGGACCTGCAGTACCTCTAACGTCCACCAGAGGATCCAGCAGCGTATCAGTCCCCATGTTTAAAATGCAACTTTACAGCAGAAACATGTTTACAGCCTGATGCAAAACCTTTTCTGGCCCCTATAGATAATTCACCCCTTCATGAAATCTACGTCTTCAGAATTAATTTTTTATTCTGAGTCGCTAGTCTTCAGCTAACTGGAGTCCCTGAACTGGACCTCTGGACCAAAACCACATGCTTTTGGACCTTCTGGACCTTAATGGACTTATGTGGCACATAATTTGCCTTCCTGTTCAGTTAAGAACAAGAAAAGACGGTAATACAGCAATGCAGATCATCTTATCTTGCTTTAAAATGCTTTTTGTACCAAAATACACAATAATGGAAGCCCTCAGTTCAAATTATGTGAGTCACAGGCTTGTATAAAAGACTGACGTCTCATCTGCTCATACTCAGCTGCACATCTCTTGTACTTTAGTGTGCTGTGTCCATCTACTTTATTTAAAAGACATTACAAAAACACACAGTAGCATGCCATGCATGCTTTTGGTCTTTGAAAGGAAGCCAGCCATCAGCATCACATGAGGATCCAGTGATCAGCAAAGTCATCACTACAGGTGTGTTTTCAGTCTCAGAATAAACAGATGGTTCATTCATTCACAGGCCAGTCATGTTTGAGCAGACAAGCCATTTGGATTTGAAAATTATTCATGCAAAGAATGTGTGAATTGTCACCTACACAGTGAGCTACACTCACTGATTGCTTTTGAAGCTCCTAGTCAATTGGCCCGGCTTGCATAAATGGTGACAGACAAACAGTTTAACAAGCCAAGTAACTAAGTATTTGCAAAAAGAGTTTTGAAGCTCAACTTCACACATGGGTTTGTCTACCAAAGCATTTAATATATCAGAGAAAACTAATCATAAACCATACAAGAATCCTTGAATACTAAGGGTTTCATCACTTCACACGCATGTGGAATAATGAAGGGAGGTGGAAACTGTGTCTGATTATCAGATTATTTACTTCACGTTTGTTGAAGGAAAGTCCATTTTAGGACTAATGAAAAGAAATTTTAATGAGACCAACCAGTGAGTGCCAAATGGCAGTGCAATTTTTCGATACCCAGTGTTACAGAAACCGCTACTGAAAATAGTGCATTATTGCACTTTTAGAGGTTAGGGATAAGTAAGGCACCCTGCTGTGATCCTCCACTGCGTTTGATTGCAGCTCTATCAGAAAACTCAGAGTGGATATAAAGACAGAAAGCTGCGTTAACCCTACTGTTCATATTTGATGTATTCACAGTATGAACCAAAAATTCCCTCATGGTAAGTGAACGTTTTATACTACTGATCTATTCAGTATGTGAAAATACCCTTTCTGACAGATGGATAATTAATCTGTAATGAAAGTTTCAGAGAGCAGTCAGACAAGTTTTCTAACACTGGTCTTTTTTTTGGAGAAAGAAAACATTGTTATCACACAAAACCATTTCTGTTTTTACCAAAAATATGACAACAGCCAAAACAATTTAAATATATTTTATTGAAAGTGAAAATAGCGCAAATATCCAGCTGCTAATGATATATTATTATTATTATTACTATTATTATTATATAACCATATACAATCTATTAAACCCTGTCCCCACTGCTACTGTGTATCATCAAAAAACTTCCATCTCAAATAGGAATATGAATTCAACAATAATTAACACTCAGAAAACAAAACCTGTTACTGGAAACTGTCTAAGGATTTTAAGCAGTGATACAAACCTTGTATTTTATACACTCTGTGAAATGGCAGCTCAGGAGCCTTAATGATATCATCACCACCCCCGACCTTTTCATCTGTTTCAGTTGGCTCTCAGTTAGTTTAACCCTTTAAGACCTACCATAGAACCAAGTCCGCCAGAGCTTATATTATATTTTTACATGGTGTGGTGCCATTTTTGGGAGCAATTCAAGTTGCTATCCATCAATACAACAATTATAGCCCAGATTTTAATAATATGTACTCATTAAGTGCATAGTAATTACATAAATTGCAAAAAAGTGCAATAAACTACAAAAAAATTGAAAATCGTTTTTTGCTTTTTTAACATATATTTCTAGTTAGAGAAATTTAAGAGGCTTATCCCTCAAAACCGTAAATACAAAAAAGTTGCACAAAATAGTTTCCCACCACAGGAAAATTATTTTGAGTGTCTTCATAGTTTTATTTTTGAAATACACCAATTTTTATCTACTGCAGGAAAAACAAAAATAAATATTATACTGCAAATTTGCAAAAAAGCAGCATATGCATCAAAATAAACTATTTCCATCAGTGCAATATGAGTCCTAAGCATCCCAGAAAAGACACAGAAAGTCATAAAGTCAAAGATATCTTTTAAAAACAGCAGTAGAGGCCCTGAGGCCCTGATGGTAAAAAAAAAAACTACATTTCCGCGAAAATGACATCACTTCCAGTTTCGGGCAGGTAATGGCGGACATGCAAAAGTTTGCGTTGACGTCTATTCCAACGTAGGAAGTGTTATGAACAGCTGATCGGATCGGCAAAGCGTTTTTCTGGAATATTATGTTTTTGTTGCTGCAAGTGCTTTTTATGCAGTTTTTGCAAAGATATATGTGGAAGGAAACTGTGACCTAGGACAAGCTGATGGCATAAGATGTAAGTACAACTCCTCCGGTTTCATATGCAAAAAAAATTATTGCGCTAGCTTATGTGGTTGCAGAGCTACCGGGATTTAAAAATAGTTACGCAAAACAGAGCGTGCCCGCTCTGACCGGCTCTAAAGGGTTAATCTCACTAACTTTATAATAAAAACAACAATTTGTTTCTTTCTAGATTATTTTGTTACCGTCCAGCTAGCACTTTATCTATGCCCCACCCATGCCCAATTTAGCATTAATTCAGGATCATCCATTCGTTCTCTAAAGCTGGGCATACACTGTGCGATTTTTAGCCCATTTTGAGCCGATTTTTGAGTCGTGCGATTGTTTTGGCGATCGGCCCGATTTTGGCCTTCATCATGCGTCGTGCATCGTGTAGTAAACATGGGTAACGAGAAGCGATTAACACCTCACGACCAGCTCTCGATCATCAATTGCTTGTTCGGGAGGATTTCAAACAGGTTTGAAATCCTCCCGAACAAGCATCGCAACCGTCGTGAGGCTTGTCACACGCGCACGGGCAAACACATAAACGTCGGTGAAAAAGACGGAGTAGCACGGCAGTGCAGCCTGTGATCTGGACACAAGCGATGGAGGCACTTGTAGAACTTTGGAAAGCTCATCCGAGCCTTTTCGATGTGACCTCACAAAATTATCATGACCACAACAACCGTGAAAATAGTTGGATGGACATTGCTGCTCAATCACAGCTGCCTGATCAATGTTTTTCATTAGCAATTTAGCAAAGTTGATGGTGGTGGTGTGTCTGTGTGAGTGAAAGACAGAGAGCGACAGATTTTCTGTTATAACCTTCATTTTTATGGACGCACAGTGTGAGCGCTCAGGTCGCATCAGAGCATCAGGCCGTATAGTGTGAGACCCTGCATCGTGACCTATGAACTTCTAACCTCTGCGAGTCAATTGTACAGTTTGAGCAGGAGCTGAATCGCGTGACTGAAAAAATCGCACAGTCACCGTCAACTTTCCAGAGTTGACGGGTGGGGCTGGAGCCTATCCCAGCTACCACAGGGCCACAGGCAGGGTACACCCTGGACAGGTCACCAGTCTGTCCCAGGGCTAACACAAAGACACAGACAACCATTCGTACTAACATTTACACCTACGGGCAATTTAGAGTGACCTATCACCACTAACTGCATATTTTTGGTCTGTGGCAGGAAGCCGGAGTACAAACATGTCAACTCCATACAGAAAGACTCTGGCCTGATGGTGGAATTAAACTCAGGACCTTCTTGCTGTGAGGCAACAGTGCTAACCAACATGCCATCGCATTAATCTAATATACAGCAGGTAAAATAAGTATTCAACACATCCCCAATTTTATAAGTTAATGAAATTCTTACCAGAATTTCCTCAAGAGCAAAGCAGGAGAAAATAGGGGGGAGTAGAGGTCACCTGTACCACCAGCTGTTGTGTCCCAAGATCCCGCCAACAGTCAACCCAGGCTCTCAACTTGCGTCGCTGGTGTTTCTGCCACGGACGAGAACTGCTGGTTTCAACTAGGGGCCAGACCCAAGGCTCTGGTCAGCTCCACTCCAGTCCAACCAAATTCAAATTCAAATTTTATTTGTCACACACACACAACCATACACAGTATGACATGGGGGTGAAATGCTTGTAGCTGTACAATGCCCGACCATTAAATGACAGAAGAAAAGTTTTACAATATTTACAATTTAGTTTACTACAAAAATTTACAAATTAACTTAGGAATTTACAGTAAAGAATGTGCAAATAGCAGAAGAGATTATAAAGATAAGGATTATAAATTATAGGAATTATAGGATTATAGGAAATGTGTGGTGGTGCGTGTGGTGACGTGTGTGAGAGTCCAGTCTTATAGTGACGTGTTTGGGAGAGTCCAGTCCTACACCTGGTTCAGGCCCCGAATAGCCTGGGGGAAGAAGCTCCTCCTCATTCTCTCTGTTTTGGCCTTAAGGGAGCGGAAGCGCTTCCCAGACCTCAACAGTGAGAAGAGTCCATTGTTGGGATGGGAGAGGTCCATCATAATCTTCCTAGCTTTGGACTTGCACCGCTTGGTGTAGATGGACAGCAGGTCAGGGAGCTCTGATTGAATGATGCGTTCTGCCGAGCGCACCACCCTTTGCAGATCTCGTCTGTCCTGCTTGGTGCTGTTCCCAAACCAGGTGCAGATGTTTGCCGTCAGGACGCTCTCGATGGTGCAGGAGTAGAAGTTCTTGAGCACCTTCAGTGGCAGATGGAAGTCTCTAAGTCTTCTGAGGAAGAGACGCTGACGGGCTTTCTTAACCAGGGTGTTGATGTGACAGGACCATGACAGGTCCTGAGTGATGTGGACACCCAGGTATCGGAAACTGTCCACTCTCTCCACTGGCGTGCCACTGATGATGAGGGGTTTGTAATTCCTCGCCTGCTTTGTAGTGAAGTCCACAATCAGCTCCTTAGTCTTGCTGATGTTTAGGAGGAGGTTATTCTCCTGGCACCAGGTCTCCAGGTTCCTAATCTCCTCCAGGTAGGCCGTCTCGATGTTGTCGGAGATCAGGCCCACAACAACAGTGTCGTCAGCAAACTTGACAATGGAGGTGGTGTCGGATGTGGCTACACAGTCATAAGTGTACAGTGAGTACAGCAGGGGGCTTAAAATGGCACAACCAGCGCCATGGACCGTGGTTGAGACGCGCGGTGGCTGCAGAAGGGCCAGGAGGATCTGTCTCTCGCACCCTCATCCCTCTGGTGCGGTAGTACTGGAGAATAAATTCAATGTCCTGGATCCTGTGGACTTTCCTCCTCTGGCCGCTAGCCCTCGCCATCCCGCTGCGTCACTGAGGTCTGCGCCATATCCACCACTACGCCCCCGGAGCCTCAGCGGGCAGCCCGATGCTGTGGAGCAAACTCACCGCGGAGAGCTGTGCTTTACCCCGGCTCCTCAGAGAAAAAGACCCGCGGCACGGCTACCTGGGAGTCACTCACGCGGTCCGGCTGGTGCATCTCCACTTGCGCTACGGCACCGGGGGTGTTCGTCTCAGATGGCCAGCAGCCCCCGGTGGCACCTCCTCTCTCCACGCTGGTCCTCGGGGATTCCGTCATCAGGAACGTGCGGATGAGGGGGGCACTCACGCTGTCGTTCCCGGGAGCCACCGTTGTCGACATAGTGGACAGAATTCCTAACATCCTGGCGTCCCACCCACAGGCCAACTGGCTCATCATCCACATCGGCACCAATGACATCCCCAAACAGCAATCCGAGCTGATGAAGCTGGACTTTCTCCAACTCTTCAGCCTCCTTGGTCAGTTGCAGGTGAGTGCTTTTATCTCCGGGCCCACCCCTACCTGCGGCAGAGGGATAGGCCGTTTCAGCCGGCTGCTCAGCCTTAACACCTGGCTTTCCTCCGCCTGTGTCTCCCACGGTGTGAGTTTTATTAACAATTTTGATGCCTTCTGGGAGAGGAGGCATCAAAATCTTTTTGGGGCAGACGGGCTCCACCTCAACACCTGGGGATGCCATCTGCTGTCCGCCAATTTGGCATTTGGCGTACAGCACTCCCGCACATGGCCCTGTCATTACCCCAAACCGAGATTACCTGCTGATCTGTCCGCCACTGACTGATGTCCCCCCAGTCCCAGCTCCTATATTTGTTCCACTTTTGACAGTAATACACAAAACTCTGGACTCGGACCTCTCTCTCCCACAGTCAACACAATACCCGTCATAATCACAAACAGAGAGCAACAGAATTATCATAAATCCAGTAACCCCAAAAACATTAATAACCTCCGGCCTCTTCAAAAATGTTAACATCCATTGAACTCTACTGTCAAAAATCCACCAGTCTCGATCAGCATGGCACTTTTAAATGTCCGCTCTCTGTTGAATAAGTCTTTTATTATTAATGATTTAATTTTAGATAATAAACTGGACTGTTTATTTTTAACTGAAACATAGCTGGGCTCGGATGCACCAAATTTTAATTTCTCTTTTTCTATTAGAAGTGGTAAGAGAGGTGGTGGGACTGCATCTTTAGCCAACAACACACTCACGGTTTTATTCAGCGGGAGACCTCAGTGCGAACTGTGAGGAGGCGCTATCTAACCTCTGAAGTGGCTGCAAATGTTACCAAGGTTTTAAACAAATGCCCCCCTGTGATTTTACCTGCACCCTGTGATTTTATTTGTAATCATTTTAACAGCAAACTGAAGAAAAGCCTTGACTCCCTTGCTCCACTCACCACCAAAAAGATTAACGTAAAACATTTATCACCCTGGAGGAACGAAGAAGTCAAAAAACTCAAAAGAAATTGCAGGGCAGCAGAAAGGAGATGGAGGAAAAATAAAAAATGCAATTAACCATCAAATACTTTGCGAGCAATTTAAAATGTACAATAATACACTAAGGAATTCAAGAAATTCATACTTTACCAAAATAATCAGTAATAACAAAAATAATCCCAAGGTCCTCTTTTCCACCATAGATCATTTATTTAACCCTGATTTTAACAGCTCCCAAAAAAAACCCACAGACTCACTCTGTGAACAGTTTACAGACCACTTCAGGGGAAAAGTCAGCGCCATCAGATGCAATATTTTATCTTCTCGTGATATTATTTTAAACACATCTGAGGGCTCAATTGTACCTGAGGAGACACTGGACAGCTTTGTCCTGGTTAATGCTGAGAACCTTAAGAAAGTTTTCTCTACAGTGAGACCCAACACATGTCTCTTAGATCCAATCCCCTCTTCACTTTTTAAAACACTTTATGGATTTTATGAAGCTGAGATCTAAACTACTGGATCTAAGCGCAGCCTTTGATACAGTAGACCATGCTATTCTTTTAAACAGACTGAAACACATGGTGGGCCTCTCTGGTGCTGTACACAACTGGTTCACTTCCTATCTCTCAGACAGAACTTTTATGGTGAGTATGAATACACGCTCCTCTAAGATCCATAAAATGACATGTGGGGTGCCTCAAGGGTCAGTTTTAGGCCCTGTACTTTTTAATTTGTATATGCTCCCTCTTGGCGGTGTCATCAGGAGGCATGGAGTGAACTTCCACAGTTACGCTGATGACACTCAGCTGTACATCTCCGTGTCTCCTGATGACACCAGACCAATGGATGCCTTTTTTAACTGTATTTTAGATATAAGATCTTGGATGGCAGAGAACTTTTTACAGCTTAACCAGGACAAAACTGAAGTTTTAATCATCCGTCCTGAGGCTCAGAGAGAGAAACTCTTGTCTAAATTAGAGGCATTTTCACTATGTCCTTCGCTACAAGTGAAAAACCTGGGTGTTATTTTTGACTCTGAGCTTGGTTTTACCCCACATATTAAACATGTAACCAAAATTGGATTTCATCATCTAAAAAATATAGCCAGAGTCCGCCCTATTCTCTCGCGGGCCAACACGGAGATGCTGATGCATGCTTTTATTACCAGTCGCATTGATTACTGTAATGCCCTGCTCACTGGTCTCCCCAAAAGGAATATTTGACCTTTACAACTTTTACAAACCTCTGCAGCTCGTGTGCTGATGAAGACCAGAGAGCGGGCCCACATTACACCGGTTTTATAATTGGCTCCCCGTGTGTTTCAGGATCAATTTTAAAGTTCTTTTATTGGTTTTTAAATGTCTTAATGGTCTTGGGCCTTCTTATCTCTCAGATTTGCGTTTACCATATGAACCCTCGCGGCCCTGAGGTCCTCTGGTACTGTGGAACAGCCTGCCGGAGGAGCTCAGGGCCGCAGAGAACGTACATGTTTTTAAGAACAGGTTCAAGACCCACCTTTTTAATTTAGCTTTTACCTAACGTTTATTTATTTTATGCTTATTTATTCTATCCTGTTATTCTATTTATATTATTAATTTAGGTTTTACCTAATATTTATTGATTTTATTCTTATTCATTTTTTATCTTCTTACTCTATTTATGTTTATACTGTATCCCATTCTTATTTATTTTATCTTTTTATCCTGTATATATTCTTATGGGGTCATATCTCCAGTGTTTCCTTGGAGGGGGCTCTCTGCACCAGGGCTGTGATCGACCGTGGCTGCTGGGCTCTGTCGGTCTTCTCAGCCTGGCTGAGGGGCTTCTTTGCCTCCCTCCTGCTGTGTGCCCAGCCTGGAGGCTGCGGTCTATGACCGGCTCCCGGTGCAGACAGCTCCCTGTAACAACCCAGCCAATCCACACATGCAAACCAAACCACAGGTTTGTAAATGAAGTTATGTGTAATAATGAGAAACAGCACAAGGAAAAAGTATTGAGCAAGCTTACTGAAATGTATTTAATATGTTGTACAAAAGCCTGTGTTGGTGATTATGGCTTCAAGATGCCTCCTGTATGGAAAACGGCATTGCTCAGGTGTGATTTTGGCCACGTTTCACACTTTTCTAAAGTAAAACACCATTTTCCTTTATTTGACCCACACTACTAGAGCTGAATAAATCATGAAAAATATTAAAATGTTTGGGTCACTTTACAGAAAGCCATCATTTTACTGTTATGAACTGTCAAAACAGGCCAAATCTGACCTGAACAGCACGCAGAGGTTAACGTGCTCCCGTGTTTGTTTCTGTCTGGTTGCGTTTTGTTGTGGCATCCGATCCAACTGACTGACTGAGCGTACGTGTGTGTGTTATCTTATCATGTGTGGTTAGCTTAGCACTGTTAGCAAACACAGCCTGGGTAAACATGATGGGAGGATGCCCCACATGAATTCACTGTTGTGCAGACTTTGTATGACTATAAATAAACACAACTGTCATCCAGGTTGAAACGCTTGCACAACAAAGCAGGCGGGGGGAGGAGGAGGTATGCAAATGCTGACTGAATTTTCATTTACATAAAGTACATTAAGTGCTGTGTGCAGCTGAACTTTGTGATGTGACTTAGAGGTCACGTACACAGGTTATGAATTTTAACAAACAATAATCACATTGACATTTGTAACAACATGAATAATTGAAGGCTCCAGCCCTTCAACATAACTCGAAGTGCAAAAGCAACATGATTTTATGTTGTTTCGAGCTTTTTAGTGCTGCAGCACGTAACACCTTAAATACAAATTCTGCAGAAAGATTAAGTGGGTGTGGAGGCTGAAGTGGCAGTGCTAAAACTAACCACACATTACTTTAGTGTTGTAAAGAAAAAATGTCATTGTTCAGAGTTTTAACCAGACTGTGTGTTTCTGCACATCTAAAAAACACAAAACTGTGAGCTTTTTGAAGCCAAGAAGAGCACAGAGGTCATGTGACACATGTTCAACTACTAACACAGACTCACAAAGAAGCTGCAAAACTGTGGTGTGCTGTCTGCACAGGCCAGAATACGTTAGTAGGCTGATGTGTGGATAACACATATGAAACTTTGGCTATTACTGATAATGTGTTGGAGACAAATGTGTGGACTGTAAGTAACAACGTCCTGAATGATCAGTTCCCCTCATATCCTACAGGCCTCACAGCATCATATCTCAGAACTCCAGTCAGGACCTGTGCAACCAAACTTGACACACATGTCAGGAATCTTATCCATCTTATCTACATATTATGATGTCACCTTACATCTACACCCACTTTAGCAAATACAAATTTTAATATTTTTTAATAATTCTAATGTCAACAATATCAGTATTACATGACATCATACTAACTCAGAAGTTAACTCAGAAGTTAAAGTTTCTCCACTGTAGGATGGGCATGTACTAGTTAGCCTAACAGACTGCATGTTTACTTATGGTTTGTAGATTTTTTATGAGTAGAATGAGACAGAGCCTTCGGCTTCACCCGCTTCAGATGTTATCAGTCCATTCAGTGGGTGTTATTAGTGGTAATCAGCCCCATACATAGAAACTAATAGGGTCTCCTCTTCTGTGGAACCAGCTCCTAGTTTGGATTCGGGAGACTGTTGCCTCTGTGCTGTAAAAATCGTGCTTCAAACGTCTAGTTTTTATAAAACTTGTAGATTTGGCTTAATCAGGTGACCCTGATCCATCACTTAGTTATGCTGCTACAGGCTCAGACTGCTAGGAGACCTCCCACTCCACCTCCTCCTCCACCCCCTGGCTTTTAAGTCCTGATGTATTTATGTATGTACGCCTACTGCGTGTTACTAAGTCTTGTTTTTCTCTCCTGTAATTTGTGTTTTTTCCTGTTCATTGTCGGGGTCTCTCTGCGCTCTTCTTTCCTTTCTCCTCAACATCCAATCAGTGGAGACATCCTCAGCCTTGAAGATCTCTTGTTTTTAACAGGAAGTCAGCATTAGCATGTGCTGTTCATCAGGGCTTGTCTGATTATTGGTGTTCTTGCTCTAATATTGTAGGGTTTTCACCTTGCAGTATAAGCGCCTTGCCACAACTGTTGTGTTGTTGTGGTGCAATAAAAATGCTTTAGGGTTATTAATAAAAGCAAGAGCTATATCTTATTCATCCGTCCTGCAGGTAACATTAACTGACTGGCACAATAGGGCATGTCGGGTTGGGACGCCGGCTGCCACTCCTCAGCTGCAGTTCTGCATTATATCAGCCACATGTCCAGATGTGTTGGGACATTTTGGCAACACCTGGCCCACACAACTAAAGTGCCAAAAGTTGCCATGATTGCGTGGAAGTGTGTTTGGATCTGGGACATTTTTTTCAAATTGAATCCAAGAAATGATGTTTAAAAACATTAAACACCCAAAAGAAAATCATTTTTTAAATTCCATCTTTTTATTCAATATAGCTTGGTGCATATATGACACTCCCTAAAAACAGCCACATTTGTTTATTAGAGTAATCAACTAAAGTCATGCTCATTCTGTTTATATTCATAATGATAGAACCTCATTTTATGTCATTAACCCCTCAAAGTTCCACTTTATTCACCTTTAAAAAAAAAAAAAAGATGGGCCGAGAGGACGCTACATCTAAAATAAATAAAGCAAAAAACATGAAATCTCCAGTATCTATAAAACATATAACGCAGCATGGCAGCAAAAAAGAAAAAAAAAAACTCAAGTGATTTATTTATATGAAACATGATTACCCACTCTACAGCCTCTCAGGCTTTCATTCAGACACCCAATCAAATGCTCGGTTTCCATGTCGACTGTAACATTACCCAGAAGCCCACAGGGGAGGAAGTCCTCCGTGTAGCGGAGAAACCCGCGATGGGAAAACAACGTGAGCAGAGGCAATTGTATTGGAGCTGATGAGGCATTCATGCATGTTCACATCAGCTCCACGCACGCAGAGCATGAAGAGCATATGGAGACAAATGCGAGCGCCACAGGATCCTGTCTGATTATCAGTCAAAACTGACACACCACGGAAAATATCTGCCATAACAAGCCACCGAGGTTCACATTCAACATTCAGCGCCTAATTTCAGGCATGAAAACATTTGGACAGTAATGACTAACAACATACCGCAAACCTGGAAAAAAAACCCGGCAATACACAACTGCGAGCAGATAAATCAAATGAAACTGTTTTATAGATTTGTTCCTCTCAGAGTTTTTATCTCTTTGTTTTTGTGTAAGTCTAAATAGATTTTTGCCTTAAAGGAGTTATGTTAGGGACTCCCAAAGGTACTTTGGTCAATTAAAAGTATGGTATAAAAAAACTGGTTGTTTGGTAAGAAGCCTGAAGAGAATAAAAATGCAAATTACCACTCTAAAAGTGCGCCTGAGTTCAACTCATGTCAGCCCCTCAGTTTATTCTCTTTAAAATGAGCCATTTCTTGATATTTTCTCTTTAAGGCCATGCTGGCTTTATGCAACTTTCTTCTTCTGATGAATTGAATGAAAATGAATATTTACAGTACAGGTTGCGAGGGTTTTACAAACTACTCTGAGACTTTGTAGAAGTTTGGTTTGCTTGAGACAAAAGCAGCTGAAGCCCAGTTAAAGCTTTACCCTTTAAAATGTGAGCAGGATCATTAAAGGTCCTGCACACGTTGCCTCCTCCAGGTTTCCAACTCATAAACAAAGACAGTTTTTTCTCTTAGTGTCTGAAGCAGGTGAAAAGAAAGGATGATTTGCATCACATGTAAGTTTAACTTTATGACAACCTCAATCAGGATTTTTTTCAAGTATTTTTAGTATTTTGTATCTTTAGGAATGAAAAGATGAATAAAAATCCTGATTGAGGTTGTCATAATTCATGCATGACAGGGTTAAATAACAATAATTACAATGAAACACGTCATACATCTATAGTAACATTAAACACCTGTGAGTGGGAGGGTATGGAGTGACACATCAGTGTCCAGTGTAGTAGTTTATGTGCAAGTACACCATCAACACTGACACAAATACAAGAAAACAGCCTTTGAATAGCTGTCCACTGTAGTGACCACTATGTGTGAAAGGGTTAAAAAGCTCCAAATTGTACGCAAATTAGAGAAAGATTATTTCTGTGAAGCTAAAAGCTCTTACACCTGCAAAGGTTACTAAAAGCAGTATCATAACTCAATATGCATCTGTGTGGCCAGGTTTTCAGATTTTTTGTTGTCTCTTTGGGAACATTCAGAATGATATCTTGAAAATAAAGGCCAACAAGCCCCTGGATTATATTTATTCAGCTTTAGCTTTGTTTTAGGGTGCCTTCTGCCAAATTTCATGCCTCTGTGGCTGTTAATGGTGGAGCAGCTCAGTATTTGAGTTTCCAGCCTGACACATGTCCTGGAAAAGAAGAAATAAAAGCCTTTGGGCCTCTGCACAGTTACATGCTCTGGTTTTCAGAACAGGCAGATTTTATAGTGACAGATTTTAGGCAACAGAAGAAAAAAAGAGACTTGACTCCAGAGAGTTCTTGGCAGAAATGAGGAGTTATATTGGACATAAATTTAAATATACAAGTATGAATGTGCCCATTTTTTAATTTAGACACAAGACAAGATGTGTATAGAGAATAATCACAGATAAGGCTCAAAGGTGATCATGTGGATACAAATCAGACCACCTGTTAGTTCCCCACAGCCTAGACCAGACTCAAGGACCGACCTTGGAGGCACCGTAAAGTGTAATTCCCCAAATGTCCACTTGAGGCTCCAAAATTGAGTCAGTTCCCATGGAGCAGTGCTTTTCAATTACTTTCTGTTAGTCCCTCTCAGGTAGAAAACTATAAATGGTATATTTTGGCTATAAAATTGTTATTATAAGTTCATCTCTGCATAACATTGTTTCATTATTAATATTAAAGAAAGGAAAAAAGAAAGAAATATAGACCTACTTAAAGAATGACTTTATTATCATTGTGTTTTAGTCTGTAACAGAAACGATTTGTATGAAGTGATGTAGTAGTACTGCAACTCCCTAAACTACTACTACATTTAAACTGCATCAATTTGCATGAAATTTAAAAAAAAAAATCCTTATTCACACTATAAACATTTTTGGGCGACTTGATTCTGAAAAATAAAATTAAACAAAGTCAATACATACATTTAAATCAATCAGCAACATTAAGTACTACTACTCATTAACTACTCACTGTGACTACGTCTCCCACTGTAGTCACGTGAAGCCAAGCGCTACATATGCTTCGTCAAATTTCCTCGTCTAAGCTTTCGGGAGACTATCGGTTGTCTATCTCCGTCTCTCCGCGCCTTTCTTTTTGTCGCTGTTAAATATTTTTCCATTTTTCTTGAGGGTTTGTTGACTGCACTTCACATCTCCTGCTCTGTGTGTGCATGTGCGTGCATGCTCAGTGCAAAAACCCTTCCACCTACTGTAGTGGATGTGCAATTATACTTTATTCTAGTACGGCAAAAAGAGCATGTTCCCCAGGGTCACACGCGCGCCCCCGGCATCGCACCGGGGGGTGTGTCTCACTATTTGAGAAGGACTGCCATAGAGTCACATATTAACACGTTAAACGTTACAGCAAAAATAAACGTGTGTGAAAGAACTGGCAGACCCCCGATGAATTTATGAAAAACACTCAATGCAAGATGGTTTTTATGAATTTAGAAAGACTTCGAGTTCGGGGCGGGGCTGCTTTGGCTGTAGCTAACTGCCATGTGCTCTTCAGTGCAGCCTGCTGCTAATTCTGTTGTCCCAGAACTGGATCTCTCGTCCATGTTTGTATTGTTTGGGTCTTTTGGAGCATTTTTAATGGAATTATGTGACACAGATTATGCCTACACTGAGGTCTGTACTGTCCCAGAAGCCGAGAGTTCCAGTAAAAATTAATGTGACGTGTAATTTTCTTGCTTTCTTCTTTGCTCATAACTTGTCTTATTATACCTTATTTCCTTCTCAGTCTGCTTCAGATGAACATTTATTATTATAGCCTGAGCAGTAAACGTTCTGCACAGAGAAAAGCACTCAATCCATACGTGCATGTACAGAATGTAGAGCGGCCGTCGGTCCCAAATTACCAGAAGCAATTTCAGGAGGAAACGCAAAGGCTGAAAGTACATTATTATTTGTCAAATGCACAAACAGAGAGGGTTGCCAGGGAGCTGCAGACGGCATTTCAGCGCCGACCTCACTAAACCACAATCCACCACGGCCTTTAGCTGCAGCTGCCGGGCTGCTTTTGAGCTGAGGAGCGAAAGATTTTGAGGAGAGTCGGGGTCGTGTGTTTGAAGCTGTTTGAATAAGACGGAGGTTTTTCAGGCCAGGGGACCAAACGTCTCCTCCGACCATCGAGGTTGAACTACACTCAACAAAAATATAAACGCAACACCTTTGTTACTGCTCCCATTCCCCATGGGATGGACGTAGAGACCTAAAATTCATTCCAGATACACATTATAACCATCCCTCCCAAACAGTGGTCACAAATCAGTCCAAATGTGTGGTAGTGGGCACATCTGCTATATTGAGATAATCCATCCCACCTCACAGGTGTGCCACATCAGGATGCTGATCTGACATCATGAGTAGTGCACAGGTGTACCTCAGACTGCCCACAACAAAAGGCCACCCTGGAATGTGCAGTTTTGTCTCACAGCAAAATGCCACAGATGCCACAAGCAATGAGGGAGCGTGCAATTGGCATGCTGACAGCAGGAATGTCAACCAGATCTGTCGCCCGTGCATTGAATGTTCATTTCTCAACCATAAGCCGTCTCCACAGGCGTTTCAGAGAATATGGCAGCACATCCAACCGGCCTCACAACCGCAGACCTCGTGTAACCACACCAGCCCAGGACCTCCACATCCAGCAGGTTCACCTCCAAGATCGTCTGAGACCAGCCACCCAGACAGCTGCTGGAACAATTGGTTTGCACAACCAAACAATTTCTGCACAAACTGTCAGAAACCGTCTCAGGGACGCTCAACTGCATGCCCGTCGTCCTCATCTGGGTCTTGACCTGACTCCAGCTCGTCTTCGTAACAGACTTGTGTGGGCAAATGCTCACATTCGATGGCGTCTGGCACGTTGGAGAGGTGTGCGCTTCACGGATGAATCATGGTTCACATTGTTCAGGGCAGATGGCAGCTGAGAATGTCCCAGTTCTTGCATGGCCAGCATACTCACCGGACATGTCACCCATTGAGCATGTTCGGGATGTGCTTGACCGGCGTATACGACAGCGTGTACCAGTTCCCACGAATATCCAACAACCTCGCACAGCCATTGAAGTGGAGTGGACCAACATTCCACAGGCCACAATTGACAATCTGATAGACTCCATGCGACGATGTGTTGCACTGCATGAGGCAAATGGTGGTCACACCAGATACTGACCGGTTCTGGGTCCCCAGACCCCCAATAGCGCAAAAAACTGCACATTCCAGGGTGGCCTTTTGTTGTGGGCAGTCTGAGGTACACCTGTGCACTACTCATGATGTCAGATCAGCATCCTGATGTGGCACACCTGTGAGGTGGGATGGATTATCTCAATATAGCAGATGTGCCCACTACCACACATTTGGACTGATTTGTGACCACTGTTTGGGAGGGATGGTTATATTGTGTATCTGGAATGAATTTTAGGTCTCTACGTCCATCCCATGGGGAATGGGAGCAGTAACAAAGGTGTTGCGTTTATATTTTTGTTGAGTGTAGGTCAGCCGTCCAAACCTCCCTCGGGGAGATAGCCGTCGTCAAATACTAATCAGTGCTCGGCCAAGGGGGCGCCTCATTTCTGTGCCCATGGATCCCTGATGGAGCCCCACCCCCCTGCACCGCAGCGGTTACAGTGAAATGCTCAAGGATAAAGTTTACTGTCGGAGTGGCTGAAATCTTGCTGTTAATCAAAGTAGAGCAATATTCAGACATTGACCTCCTGGTTCCACGCAAACACACACACACACACACACGCTCTCTCAGGGTTTTCTGGCAGGGCTTATGTGCTTTGACATTTTGGTATTTGGCCCAGTATTTTTTTCCCAGCGCTTTTATAATGCATCTGATTGAACGCTGCTGCTTAAAACTGGCCCAAGATCAATTTCTTTGAAATTTAACCCCAAAATAGCGCATGTTTGGAAGTTTCTGAATAAACTAATCCTGTTACTGAAATCAGCTCGCTCATCGTACAGAGAACTGGGCCTGGGAAAACGCCTCTACCTATGTAATTTTTTTTGTTGTTTTTTTTGTTTATTGCCTCATTCTGTACTCTCAAATCCCAGATGTGGGGGCATCCTGCAGACAGAGGTTAAAATAATAGTGACTAAAATGCTGTCTGTGATGAATCATACTGCTTCAAGTTTCAAGTCTCTGTGCTGAGCTTTTGTCATCCTGAAAGCAGGAAATCAATCCTAAACCGGTCAGCCGCTCACAGTTCAGTGCCCGAAACTGTAAAAACCAGCAGCTCGGTCCTTTGAAAGATGTTTAGCAGTTAATCTGACTTTAGATTGAATGAGTAAGTCCTGTCACGCTTCCATCAGCGTA
Organism: Rhamphochromis sp. 'chilingali'; assembly: GCF_963969265.1. Taxonomy (NCBI): domain Eukaryota; kingdom Metazoa; phylum Chordata; class Actinopteri; order Cichliformes; family Cichlidae; genus Rhamphochromis; species Rhamphochromis sp. 'chilingali'. The sequence continues at coordinate 11,278,421 of NC_137940.1, read as the reverse complement.
CATCTCATCTCAGCATTTATTCTAGCGGCTCCTGTGATTGTCAGGCGGCGGCTCGTCCTGCTCGTTATCAAATTAGACTGAAGGCCTCCTTCAGCGAGAAAGAAATTGAAATTTTTTTTCTACTTTTTCTTTTCTTTAAGTAAATCACTGATCACTGGAAAAACCCCGGAGACATAGTAATAATCAAATTACTTTCAGCTGATGGGAAGTAGGGCTGATAATCGACATTGACGGGGACTGGAGGTTCCCCGCAGTAACCACATGGACGCGCGCGCACACACACACACACACACACGCACTCCAGCAGAATTCTTTCATGCTATGGCATGATATTATTTCTGCCTTGTTAGTTACATTCAGATCAGTTTCTTCTTACTTTCTTCGTTGTCTGTTCATTCTTTACCGCTTCTCCTTTCTCCTTGTTTCATGTCCCCTTGTTTTGTCTATCTTACCATCCCAGCTTCCTTCTTTCACTTTTCCTCATCACTCCACTGTTTTCCAAAAACTGTTTGCTTTCCATTCTCTGATCTCTGCCCTTTAATCTCTTATCTTTTCCTCTTAATCCATAATTCTCCTTTTCCTAGCCACCTTTTTTCTCCTTTTTCTTTTTTATTTCTCATTTTCTTTTCTTTATCTGTTTTTCTTTAATTCCCGACTTCCTCAAACAACAATCTCGCCATTAATTTTTCTCCCTTTTCCTCTAATTTTCCTTTTTATCCTCTTTATTGCTCCTTAAATGTCCTGTGAGGAGATTGCAGCAGGATGAAGTGATGATATAACTGATATGGCACACTCTGCTTCCAGCAGATATTTTCAGGAGTTCATGACCTCAAATTAAGCTACAGTACTTCTTTCGTTTCTTTCTCTTGTCAGCGCAGAAATAAAACCTGTGGCAATATTTTTCAGATGACACACTGATCTGGAAAATGTGTCTCAGATGGAAGAGACCTGCAATTAATGAGTTTATTAAAAAAAACGGAGCTAAATCAGAGAGGAAGCAAAGTATTTTCCGACCTATAATTGGAGGTGTTGTGTTGTCGCACGTCAGACAAGCCGACAATAGGGGACAATATTTCGACACTGTTAAATGCATCTGACTCATTATTTTGATGGCTGAAGGCTGATGGGCAGTTAAATAAAAGTTCTTCTAATTTTTTATTTTGTTTGAAAAGGGCAGCACGGTGGCACGGTGGTTAGCACTGTTGCCGCACAGCAAGAAGGTCCTGAGTTCAATTCCACCATCAGGCCGGGGTCTTTCTGTGTGGAGTTTGCATGTTCTCCCCGTGTTTGCGTGGGTTCTCTCCGGGTACTCCGGCTTCCTCCCACCGTCCAAAGACATGCAGCTTGTGGGGATAGGTTAATCGGATAATCCAAATTGCCACTAGGTGTGAATGTGCGAGTGAATGAGAGTGCGAATGGTTGTCTGTCCGTGTGTGTTGGCCCTGCGACAGACTGGCGACCTGTCCAGGGTGTACCCTGCCTCTCGCCCTATGACAGCTGGGATAGGCTCCAGCGCCCCCCGCGACCCTGAAAAGGATAAGCGGAAGCGAATGGATGGATGGATGGATGTTTGAAAACCTGTATGAAATACTGTATCAGTGTTCAAACTAGAGATGGCACGATACCACTTTTTTATGTCCGATACCGATACCGATATCATAAATTTGGATATCTGCCGATACCGATATGAATCCGATATAGTGTTTTTTAATCAACAAAACTGTTTTTTAAATATCTTGCTGCATTTTGTATAAGTTCATACTCAAGTTTAAAACAACAACTACACTAAAGCTATTCTGTTATACCTGTATGGAAAAAAAAAATATTTCATAGTTCAGCAATACTGATCAATCTAATAAACTTAAACCTACACCATCCTCCCTATTCTGGTATTTTAAAGAGTACTTAGCATAAATATTAAGCAACCTAACTAATAGGGTTCCAACTCCCAGCAACAACAAAAATAAATAAATAAAAAATAGGGAACCACCCCTCACGCTCCACCTCATGATGCTTAATCGACGTAATCAACCTTAATTTGATGCAGTGTGAAAAAAAATGCACAGAAATCAATAATTTTTCAAGAAATATTAAATAGATTCAACATCTTTCTTCAACAAAATTGCAGACTGCACAGATGGTACGTTCCCAAATGAAAAAGTACTATAGCTTACTAGGGTATATATATTAGACTTATTAGTTACTATATACAGTAATGGAGTTCTATTCATTTTGCATCAAATTAAAACTTTGGGTGTCAGATAATTATTTATTAAAAGCTAGACATTTTAAATGAGAATAAGAAAGAAAAGTATGTCTTTGTGCCCCCTTTTCCCTGTTAATGCCCTATCGGCCCCCCTGGCTAAACTTTGCTAGATCCGCCCCTGCACAGTTACCAGCCGTCAGCTACGTAGAAAAAGATCCTCGAGTAGAAAGTAATATTAAATAAATTCTAACAACAGCTTATCAAGCTTAAACGTGCTGCTGTTGCTCAGCCGCTGGTTTCCTCTTTCTGGTGCAAAGTGGGCCAAAAGAATAGAATAGAATAGAATAGAATAGAATAGAATAGAATAGAATAGAATAGAATAGAATAGCCTTTATTGTCATTGTACAGAGTACAACGAAATTGGAGTGCCACTCCCTTGGTGCAAGTTTCAATAATAAATATAAATGTAAAATATAAAAAGTACAAAAAAAACAATCGTAAGTACTCAAACAATAGTATGTACAATATATACAGGATAGCAGCATTAATATAATGACAGTATGAATAGCAGCATAATATAATGACAGTGACGGTATGGAATAGGTTCAATTGTTTTTGTGCTTATTTACTACGGTGATAGCTCTGGGAAAGAAGCTATCCCTGAATCTGTTTGTCCTGGTTTTATGTGACCTGTACCGTCGGCCTGACGGTAATAGTTCAAACAGTTGGTTGCTGGGGTGAGAGTGGTCCTTGATGATATTGCCAGCTCTGCTGAGGTACCGAGAGTTTGCAGTGACCTCCAGGCTGGGCAGAGAGCAGCCAGTGATCTTCTGGGCTGTGTTGATGACCCTCTGCAGTACTTTCCTGTCTGCAGCTGAGCACCCTGCATACCATGTTGTTATGCCGTACGTTAGGATGCTCTCTATGGTGGCTCTGTAAAATGTCACCAGCAGCCTCTCCTCCAGGTTGTTCCTCCTGAGCACTCTCAGAAAGTGGAGACGCTGCTGGGCCTTTTTAACCACCGCTGTAGTATTTGCAGTCCAGGAGAGGTCATCAGAGATCTGCACGCCCAGAAACCTCATGGAGTGTACCCTCTCCACACAGCTCCCGTGAATGTAAAGTGGGGCCGGGTCTGCTCTGCCCTTCCTGAAGTCCAAGATAAGTTCTTTAGTTTTCGTGGTGTTCAGTTGGAGGTTGTTAACTGAACACCACTCAGTCAGTCTGTTGACCTCATCTCTGTAGTCCGACTCATCCCCCCTTGAGATGAGTCCAACCACTGTGGTGTCATCCGCGAACTTTATGATGGTGTTTGAGAGATGGGTAGGGGAGCAGTCGGATGTGTAGAGCGTAAACAGGAGGGGACTCAAAACACATCCTTGTGGAGACCCGGTGCTGAGTGTGATGGTGCTGGACCAGTGGGGGCCGAGTCTGACAGACTGTGGTCTATTTGTCAGGAAGTCCTTGATCCAGAGGCAGATGGGGGTGGAGAGTCCCAGGTGAGACAGTTTCTGGACCAGGATCTCCGGGATGATATGATTGAATGCTGAGCTGAAGTCCAGAAAGAGCATTCTCACATAGCTTCCTCGGTGCTCCAGGTGACTCAGCGCAGTGTGGAGCGCTATGGTGATAGCGTCCTCGGTGGAACGATTTGTCCTGTAGGCAAATTGGTGGGGGTCCAGAGTGGGAGGCAGACCGGCCCTGATGTGCTGACAGACCAGTCTCTCAAAGCACTTCATCACTACAGGCGTAAGTGCAACAGGCCTGTAGTCATTTGGGCTGGCCACAGCTGTCTTCTTGGCGATGGGGATGATGGTGGAGGTTTTGAGGCAGGGCGGGACGGTGTTTGATGACAAGGAAAGGTTGAAGATTTTAGTGAAGACTCCGGTCAGTTCGTCAGCACATGCTCTGAGAACCTTTCCATGTATTCCATCAGGACCTGCCGCCTTCCTGGGATTCACTGACCTTAGAACACACCTCACTTGGTGCTCCCTAAGTGTTAGTGTGCCAGTGCTGGGGGCGGGTGGAAGTGGTGTGGCAGCTGAGGGCTTGGTCGTCTCAAAGCGGGCGAAGAAACGGTTTAGATCCTCAGCCAGTGAGGCATCAGTCCTAGATGTTGCCTGGTTATTGCTTCTGTAGTTGGTAATGTGATTGATCCCCTGCCACATTTTTCTGGGGTCGTTGTCAGCAAAGTGATCTTCAATCCTCCTCCTATAGGCAGCCTTAGCTTTCCTGATGCCTCTACTCAGGTCTGCCCTGGCCGCCCTATACGCAGCCCTGTCCCCTGATTTGAAGGCAGTGTTGCGGCTTTTTAGGAGGGATTGCACTTCGCTATTCATCCAGGGTTTTTGATTTGGAAACACCCTGACCCTTTTGTTGACGGTGACATTGTCAACACAGTTCCTGATGTACGAGAGTACAGTGTCCGTGTACTCCTGGAGGTTGTGGCTGGAGAATAAATCCCATACAGTTGTTGAGAAGCAGTCCTGCAGTTGAGAAAGGGCTCCTTCAGGCCAGGTTTTTATTGTCTTTGTCTGGGGCTTTGTTTTTCTCAGCAGGGGGGTGTAGGTGGGGGTGAGGGACATGCAGAGGTGGTCAGATCCAGCCAGGTGGGGGAGGGGTGTCGCTCTGAAAGCATGCCTGATGTTTGAATAGACATGGTCCAAAGTGTGTTCTCCTCTCGTAGCAAAGTCCACAAACTGGACAAATTTAGGAAGCACAGTCTTTAGGCACGCTTTGTTAAAGTCGCCGGCGACAATAAAAACCCCATCGGGGTGGGCAAGCTGTTGTTTGTTTATGGTGTTGAGCAAGAGGCTGAGAGCCGTGCTAACGTTAGCATCCGGCGGTATATAAACAGCTATCACAATAACTACTGTAAACTCCCTCGGGATGTAAAAAGGTCTGCACGAGACTGCCAGAACCTCCAAATTAGGAGAACAGTGTGTGTGAATGATCCTGCTGTTACAACACCACTCGTTATGCACGTAAACACATAGCCCCCCTCCTCTGCTTTTACCTGAGTTGCTGTTTCTGTCATGCCGGTGTAGCGTGCGGCCTGCTAACTCGACTGCAGCGTCGGGAATCAGCGGGTGAAGCCACGTCTCCGTAATAAGAATAATGCTGCAGTTACGTGCAAAGCTTGTGTTGGCTATCTGTAGCTCCAATTCGTCAAGTTTGTGGGTGATGGATCTGGCGTTCGATAGGAAAAGGCTCGGAAGTGCTGGCCGGTGTGGATGTTTGCGTAGCCTAGCGTCTGAGCCCGACCGGCATCCCCTCTTCTGCTTTCTTTCCCTCCGTAGCAAACTAGAGAGACGGACTCGCGACAGAAAAGCCGATCAGCTGATCGTTAAGCAGTTTCATGATTGAAGTAGCAGCAAGAAGAGGCAGTCGCTTGTTAAGCTTAACGCAGGAATGCTTTACAAACATTCAGAGATGGACTTACAGACTTGCTTTACTTCTCTCGGGATAACTTTGTCGAAGATGAAATGCCGGTGTTCTGACAAACCATCCTACTTTGGCAAACCGTCCTACCAGTAGGATAATTTTACGCTGCCATATGACAAACTGCCCTACTTTGGCAAAATGTCCTACTGTATGTAATTTATGCACATTTCTGCTGCCAAACAATAATTCCAGCACAAATTTAAGTAGGTATGATGGTTTGCCACTTAACTTTGCCCATCAGAGTATGTTTGTAGCTGATATTCATAAAGCCAGTTCGGTTTGACACTTTACCCATTAAAGTGTGCTTGTAGGTCACATTCACAAAGGTAGCATGTTTTGGCACACAATTCTTCCTGTCAGAGTATGCTTCTACTTTATAATAAAAAAAGTAGCATGTTTTGGCACGTAATTCTTCCCATCAGAATTGTGCTTCTACTTTATAATAACAAAGGTAGCATGTTTTGGCACGTAATTCTTCCCATCAGAAGTATGCTTCTACTTTATAATAACAAAGGTAGCATGTTTTGGCACGTAATTCTTCCCATCAGAATTATGCTTCTAGTTTATAATAACAACAGTAGCATGGTTTGGCACTTGTTTGTAGAAGCAGTCTGCATGCCAAAGTGCTTAAGTGATTGGAACACCTGACTATATAAACTTTGACAATGAACTCACTCCATTATAGTTACAGTATATATTTACTGAATATATTTACAGATACATATATTTGACATTTATAGATCCAACAGAACACAGGGAGAAAGAACTGAAAAAGAAACGGTGTACAAATTATGCACATTTGTCGCACAGGTACTTGACCAGGCTGCTCTCATATTGAGCACATCCAAAATGTGCCCATGTGGAACAAAACTCGCACTGCACCTGAAGAGGGAGAAGGGGGGGGGGGGGGGGGGGGGGGTGTAAGTGTGTTAACCAACATTATGAATTTGATGAGAAAATAATTACTACAATGGCTTGCAAAAGTATTCGGCCCCCGTGAACTTTTCCACATTTTGTCAGATTGCATTCACAAACATGAATCAATTTTATTGGAATTCCACGTGAAAGACCAATGTCTCTACCAGTCTCTAGCTGGTAGAGACAGACCCTAAAAGACTGGCAGCTGTAATTGCAGATAAAGGTGGTTCTACAAAGTATTGACTCAGGGGGCTGAATAATTACACACACCCCACTTTTCAGTTATTCATTTGTAAAAATTGTTTGGAATCATGTATGATTGTTGTTCCACTTCTCACGTGTACACCACTTTGTATTGGTCTTTCATGTGGAATTCCAATTACAATTGATTTGTGTTTGTGGCCGTAATGTGACAAAATGTGGAAAAGTTCAAGGGGGCCGAATACTATTGCAAGCCACTGTATATTGCATTTGTGGTTTATTTGTTTTACCATTTCAATCATACTGGACTCAGGATCGGCTTCCAGCATGAAACAAACCACACAGTAGTCATCAGCATTACCTAGAAACACACTGACATTAAACCTAACAGTTTTAAACAAAACTGAAAGTGCTATTGCAATACAAAAGCACATGACTCAACTTACTTTGATGCTCTAGCAGTTCGCAAGCAATTTCAGTGCAGTGCAGCCCAATGGCTTCTGGAGTGGACAGCACCCTAGTAACCTCTCCACTCAGAAGGTAATGTTCGGCAAACTGTAAAATATGTTACAGTAATTGCAAATGATTAACTTAATTCTAGTTAAATACATTAAATACAATTGCTTATTAAATACCTTCAACACTAAAACTCCACAACTGCTGGAGTCCATCTGCTTGCTGTGTGGCAGAGTCTCCATTTTCCAATCCACTCGGGACTCTTCCTTTCCTTTCATCTTCAGAAAATTCCTAATAAAAACAAAACAAGTTTTTAAAATGTAGCCAGCATTTTGCTCTAAATAAAAAGAAAAAAAACCCCACAAACCAAACAACCTAAAACAGATAATTAATGAATGATGAATACCTCAAGTTACGCATAACTTTCCTTTCATAACAACCTTCATTTCCAAGAGGGTCTAACAGCAGTACAGATTGTGAGGAGATTTTGACAACCTAAAATAAAAATTGTATTTAGTAGAATATGTGTATTACACTCACTTAAGTAAACATAATCAATTGTAAGCATTTTCAAAATAAGAATATGCTGCTAAAAAGAACAGTAAAACAAAAGAGAGAAAAAACACATGAGGTGTGAACATGTACCAGAAGGATCCAGTGTGCACCAGAGTTCAGTGGGCACAACCAAATGTCCTCAGCCGGAAACAACATCTGTGGAATATTTTTAAGTTTATAAAGGTTTAGATTTATTTACATAACATACACTATATAACCAATATAACATCTACATTACCTTGCTGACACATTTAAACTTCCCAGAAAACAGAGAGGTTGCAACAACGCAAGACAACTGATACACGGGTTTCTGAAAAATGCAAGATTTTTTTTTCTTTTTTAAAAAGATTACAAAATTGTATAAAATACCTTTGTGAAATAACCGGCATACGTTCTTACTTGCCTTTTGTTTCTTAATGAGGCAGTGCAGGTATGCATCAATGACCTGTTTGGATTAAAAGAAGATTATTTTTACAGACCACCACTAGGACCAAAAATGATTATTTCACTTACCTCATCAGAAAGCCACCCACTGTCCTCCAGTGTGCGAAAAGAAGAGTCATACAATTTGTATGGCCCAACGACTGCCTCCACACACCCGGTGTCTTTTGCAGCCCAAAGCCACTTCACTAAAAAACAAAATATGATAAGTTTCTTTAGTAATAACAGTTACCATTTGAAAATCACGGTCAATGGCCAACGGGCCACAAGCAGACAAGGGCCAACGGGCCACAAGCAGACAAGGGCCAACGGGCCAACAACATAAACATGCCAGAGGGGAGTAGCTTTATGTAAACCAGAAATTAGCCAAAATTGGACCAACAGGTCAAAATTAGCAAGAGGGGAGAAAAAAATAAAACATTCTATACATTAGACTAGCCAAACAGGCAACAATTGACCAACCGGTCAGAATGAGATTTTTAGCTATGCCACCTTTTTCTTGCGTGCTGGGTTTCTGGGGGGTCACTGGTACAAGCTCTTCTGGTGCTTGGACTGATTTTACCTGAGCTATTTTTGGTCCAAACTGAATGACAGAGGATCTGTTATTTTGCAGCGCTTCATGTTGATGCTGAGGACTGCAAGGCCACATCTCAGAAGATGGGCTACTCTCAACAGGTTCAGTTGGAGTTGAGACTTGGACAGGGTGGCTTGTTCTATAGGGTTTAATGTGGTCAATACTGTATAGACTTTTTAAAGTATTTCCCTCAGCGTTTTTCAGTCTAACACATTTTCCACTGAAGTCATCAATTGTGTAGGAACCTGAAAAATCCGGTTCAAGTCTTCCTCCTTTTCGCCCACGTTTCCTCATATTTAGAAGCAGAATTTGATCCCCTACATTGTACACAACATTTTTGTACTTTTTCAGGGCCCGCTTGGCGTATGCAACCTTTTGCTTGTCTTGTGACTTCGCAATGTTTTCTTGTGCAGTTTCTTTAACTGCATGTTGTGCTTCACTTTCAGACTGTACATAGTCACTGTACCTTTTGTTGTCTGGCAGAATGATGTTGGAAATCTAAAATTTTGTAGATATTAGCAATTAAAACAAGATGATATCATATTCATAAAGACATTACTGGGTTTTTTTCTTAAATGGTTTCAATTCTTGGTTCTAACATAGAAAGAATTTGACAAACACTCACCGGCACTTGAGCAGGCACTTCTGATGGAAATACTGCCTCTCTTCCATACATCAGAAAAAAAGGTGTGTATTTTGTTGTGGTGTGTACTTTTGACCGAAGTGAAAACAGGGTGGGCTCTAGATACAGATCCCAGTTATTCTGCTGGTCATTCACCAGTTTTCGGAGGGCTCTAAATGCAGGCATAGAAATATGTAAACACAGGAAGTAAGACAGAAAGTTCAATTAGAAGTAAAGAAATTAATAAATTATTAAGTAACAATTAAGTTTGAATAACATAAGTAATGTTATTAAAAACTGATAGATAAAAATTAGGCATACCTTTTTATGTTGTCATTTGTCTTTTCATCTAGACCATTGGTCTGTGGATGGTATGCTGCTGTGACACTTCTTTCAATTTGCAATAACTTGCAAAGATCAGAGTTGAGCTTCAACAGATAAGGACAAGGTTATACTGCTTATACAAGCACACAAGAAAAAATCTTTGACCCCAGTGAAGTAAAGTTAAAAAATGTAACTGAAAATTATTTAACACTTACTTCATTCACAAACTCTCTGCCTTGGTCTGACAAAATCCTTTTGGGGCAGCCATGTCTATATATAATGGAGCACAAGTGCTGGGCTACCTCAGATGCAGATTTCGTTTTTAATGGGAAAGCTTCAACCCATTTTGAAAAGTAGTCAGTTGCAGTAAGTATATACTGGAAGCCGCTTGAAGTTTTAGGAAGAGGTCCAGTAAGATCTATACCAATAAGTTCCCACACTTTAGACACCTATCAAGGAAAAATTAATAATTTGAATAACAATTTGTATAATGTACACATTAACATTGATGGTTAAAATTAGTTGGCAAACCCTCCTGCCTTTATGAATATGAGCTACAAGCATAGTTTGATGGGTAAACGGGGCATAATATTTACCTGAATACACTGCAACGGTTGCACAGCAGTCAGTGGTTTCCCAACTTTTTGACACTGGTCACATTCCAGAATCTTTAAGGTAAAAATATTTATGGAGTTCACGTAAATGTTCAACATTCTCATTTGTAAAAAACAAAAAACAAAAACACTTAATGACATATTCTCTAACGAACAAACTATTTAGCAACAATAGTTTGTGTGCGCATCTTCAAATCTCTGTCAGGCCTACAGGTTATTACTGTAATATCACTAATTAACCATATTTATTTATATTTTGCAAGTGTACAGTTTCTCTTTTAACTGATATCAAAAAATTTGCTAATTTTAAACACTATTTAACAACAATACAAACAGTTAATACATACCCATGTTTTAATGTCAACTGTCATACCAAACCAGTAAAATCTGGAACACACTGCATTTAGCGTTTTGTGTGTGCCAGTGTGTCCTCCAATTGGAGATGAATGAAACTCATGAAATATCTTCCTGGCATCATCCATGGTTTTTACTACTCTTCTGGTTCCAACAAAGAGTTCTCCATCTGCAGTAAAACAATATATATTTAGAAATTAATTTAACCACATATATGAGTTGTTAGTATTAACAATAAATTACTGACCCTTTTGTTTGAATTTTGAGGCATATCTTCTGAGGTTTTGCCTCTGAGCCTTGTCATATCCTGAAAGGGTAGGAGCCCGCAGAAATGAACGCGTAAATCTCTTCCCACTTCTTCTCCATATCTACGAATGTCAGTAAACATTTTCTTATGAGCTTCAATATGTGCAGTTGACAATGCAAATAATTTAACTTATTAAATAACGACATTACCGAAACAGCCTTAAAACACTGAAGCTGCGGACTCAAAAGTGTTGTGCAAATACCACGTGTCCAGTAACTTGACAGCAGACTTCACCGAATCTGCAAATTTGACAGTTTTGTGCAGAAAGCAGATAGCGACTTCACTTTAATATTGACAAACAATCACAAAGGCTTAAAAAATCAAGTATCAACGTCAATAAAAAGTACTAATACTTACTACTTACCTATTCTCCTGCAAATATGACAATGGAGTAGCGTGAAATCACAGCCGGATGCGCTTAGCTTCCCTTTTTGTGTTGTGCGCATGCACGCACATGCTCAGGAACAACGGGTAGGACCGTTTACGGGGTAGGAGAAATTCCCAGAACACCGGGTTGCTAGCGAAGCTCCAAATGCTATCCAGACCACCGACAGGTCCCGTATGCCACAGCCGCTCTATCACGTGATGCATACTGCTCCGACGTGCTAACGTTCTGAGGCGAGTTACGGCGTGTTGCAAGTTTTGTGAGGTGCTTTCGTGATATTTAATGGATCGGATTACATTTTTTATTTTTCTCCGATATCCGATCCAGTAATTTAGGTCAGTATCGGACTGATACCGATACGTAATATCGGATCGGTCCATCTCTAGTTCAAACAGATGTTTTGTTGGTATCTTCTAAACGTTAGTGCACACATTTCCATTTATCATGAACACTCATTTGCATCAGTAAGAACAGGTTCCAGGTTGAGGAGCTCAACCAGGAGGATGCTGATCCCTTCCTTCAGCGCTCTGCACTGAATCCATCCTCGAGGTTCACAACATCAGAGTTCGATACATCCTCGAGTGTCTGAGGAAGAATATCCAACAAAAGTTATAATGACAAATTTTCACTCACTACCTGCCCTGCTTGGATACAATATATCCTTCCATCCATCCCTCCACCCTGGGCCGGGTCACATGGGCAGCGATCTAAGCAGAGAAACCCAGTCTTCCCCGTCCCCCAGCTACATCCTCCAGCTTATCCAGGGAAACACCAAGACGGAGGATTGAGGCACTCCCAGGATGGCCAAACCGCCTCATATGGCTTTTTTCAATGTTTAGGACTAGTGGCTCTACCCTCGCCTATATTTTTAAAATACATTTGTACTTATACCACTGAGCCAATTAGTATATAGATTTGGAGGACTCTTACACCCCGTGTTATACAGGGAATCACACAAAGCATTAGAAGGAGGCACTTTAAACTCCGTCAGGCTGGTTTTGGATAAACTACACAAAGCATTTGCTGGAACTTCTGCTTCAGTGATGAGATGAGCTTTGAAAGTTGGAGCACATATATGTTTGTGACTCTCGGCAGCTGACCCAAGAAAAAGAAGAAAATGTTTTTAAGAGTACCCTGACAATAACACAACTTAATTTTCTATAAAGGAAGGTGCCGTAAAACCTTTAGACAGGTAGTGTTTGCTGTTTTGCTCTATGTCAGAGTGTGAAATGAACCCGAACAGGCTCTTTTATGAGAAACACGTAGGTTCAAATAAACTGGAATTATTTTTTAATGGCAGCAGCCTGGATAGATTTCTGCTTCATTTTCAGAGTCTTGGGTTCAGTCCTGGACATTTAGAATCTGAAGATTTTCAAGAAATGAGCTTCCTGTTTACCTCCACCTCTATTTAAGTCTCCCGTCTTCCACTTTCTTTCACTGTCTCTTACTTTTCTCCTCATCTGTGCTTCCTGGAGCTCCGCATTAAGACTCAAATTTTGATTGAGTAATTTAAGAACTAAATTACAGTGACAGTAACAAGCACACACACACACGCGCGCGTCCTTCAAGAAACTGTAACTTGTATGTTCTTCAAAAAAAATAAAATAAAATAAACAGCAAAGACAAATATCCTGCTGTAAGTTTTTTATTAAGGAGGAAATAAATGTACCCATTCCTCCTCAGGAATTCTGTAATTTCAAGATGCAATGTTTTTTGAGAGTTGCACCTTGAGAAACTATTAAAAACAAGCCAGAGCACATTGTGAAAGGACAGTTTATCCAAGGATAATAAAGGGGAAAAAAATCAAGTCCTCATGTTACTTGTCACTAAAATAACAACATGTAAGCAAAGTTCACTTACAGCCTCCTTTTGGCAAGGAGAGCGTGAAGCTGCAACGAAGAGTGTTTGGGGGTTTTGGGGAGCTTTTAGTGACAGAGTCGATGGTGTTGAAGCTGCAAACAGATGGTGCCGTCAGTTTTCATTTATTTTGAGTAAAAGGTTAACCGGCATCAACAAAAATAGACCGGACCATCTGTTCACATGCAGCTTTTGAACATCCAATAACATGCTATACATAAAAACATTTACTGTACATCAACACAAAGACACAAAAACGATGCTTTTTTTGTCCGACACGGCATTAACGGCTCTCACCAAACACTTGTCATTAGATATCATTAGATAGATGTTTGTAACGTATTAGACAAAACCCAAGCTCTAGGGTAAATGAAACTGGGACACCTACAAGGTTGAGGAGGATGGGGAGCATTGGTTTTTGTTATAAATTATATTATTATCATATTATTTTTGGAACATAGATAGCTAGTATTAGAACAAGAAAAATGCTGCCTGTGCCCTGGACAAAAGTCTCTTTTTCCCCCCCTCAAAGCTCTTTGTGTCGCCACGCTGATCTGTATCAAGCCATTGTCACTTTTCCCTTTTAAAACAGCAAAGATTCAGTCATTTTGGTGAAACTGGTTTTACTTATCCAGCTTTTGTTATCAAAGCGCATTGGTTGTGAAAGAAAATTTCTGTATTAGGTGGAATAAGAAGAGCAGGAAGGAGGAACGGGTGCAGACATGACCAGGCAGGCAGGCAGTCACAGATCTGGTGGTTTATTAAAGATCAAAATCACTCTTAGAGGCAGGCTGGCAGGTAACAAAAAACAGCCAGGACAAGCAGGAATCACACAACAGCAGTAATGAGGAGTGAAAGGTAGTCAACCCCTTTAAATACTGCCTTTTCTTTCAAAGGCGCTACTGTCTGGGAGTGCCGTGGTGTTAGTACGGTAACACATCACGACAACGAGGTTCAACGCCGAGATCAAATGCTCCTCCGTGGAAGAACAAAAAAAATTGCGCTAAAAGGATTGTCAGGCTGCAGTTTGAGTCCCAAGAAAGATCTTAGTTTCACTTCATTTTTGCTCACTGTTTGATTTGGAGGCACCAAAACTTTTTGGTTTGGTTCAATTCAGTTTTATTTATATAGCACCAAATCAGCACTGCGCAACACATCTGCTGAACACGTCACCCAAAACATCCCAGGAAGGGTGCACTGCTCTCTCACTGGAGCTCGAGAAGAAATAAAAATGAAACATTTTTCTGAGAGTTTAAAAATTACAATGCAACTGGCTCAGCACGCAGCATGTTATTTATTATGTATAGATTAAAAAAATGCTTGAGCACCACCACAGACAGCTGCAGGCAGCAGTGCTGCTGCGTTCGGATGGTGGAGCCTTCTGCTGACCAGTGGTGTAAATTCACCCTCAGTCAGAGACCGTCATTCCTGCCAAGAAGAGCTCAGTAGCGCCCCCACACTGAGAGTGGAACTTGGTGCAGCAGTGACCTATGCCACTGTAGTCACCTGTCTTAAAATCCAGGTGCTCTCAAAACGCAGGAGATAGACCCTTAGCATATGCTACTCCCGGTGGGGAAACTCCTGTATGGCGTTTCGCTTCCGGTGTGATATTCGCTCCTTGTTTACTGCTGGTTTTTCCAAAACAAGTCAACCAAATGGATGAATCAAGTGGCGATTTACATTTCTGGAGATGTCTTGGGCATTTACGGAATATATCTGTAGATGCTGTTCATAGAATATTCTTCCCCTCAGAGCAAAACAGAGAAAGGATTCAAATTCTATATTTCTCAGTATTTGTATACAGCGGTCCCTTGTTTATCGCGGGTGTTATGTTCTAAAAATAACCAGCGATAGGTGAAATCAAGTAGCCAATTTTATTTTTTGACGGTGCAAAAAGTTTCGTCGACATTGTTGTGTTTGTTGGGGAAAAAACATACAAACATACAGGACTGCACTTCAGAGTCAGAATGCTAGCAATCGATGCAGCGATTCTGTACTGTACAGGAGAGACATCACGGAGGAGATCGACAATGGTCTGCAGCCGATCATGAAGCAGGACACAATGTAGTGTAAAAAAAAAAAAAAGCATGCAAACTTGCACTAAAAAATCTGCGAAACAGTGAGGCTGCGAAAGGTGAACCGCGTTATAGTGAGGGACCACTGTAATTTTGAAGGTAAGTCACAACATACCCTTCGTAAATACTAAGGTATAGAAACCCTTACCAGCAATCATTCATTTTTTGTGTGGCTTTTTTTCACGGTTTATTAACATGCTGTGTAGGTGTGTCCTGATATTGACATAACGGGGGAAACATCTGGCTCTTTCACCTGTAGTTTGAATGCTGAACATTTGCCTGTTTAAATCATAAGAACTGTCACTATACAGAGATGTGCTTCTGAATGTGGACGATGTGTCTTCTGATTTTGTAATGCAGTTCTGCTTGTGTTGAGTGATGTAAACAATCGATTGATCTAAACTCTTTAAACGTCAAAATTGATCATTAGATTTTTTATGACACAACAGTGGTGAGTGTTCCCATCTGCTCTTTGTAACTTAACGCGATCTTTCCGTTTTCGAGTTTTGGACATGATTTTGGAGTATATCTTCGCAGTAGCGATTGACCGCAAAGTAAAGCTACCGGAAATGTACAACCCCACATCCGGTCTCAAACCAGGAAGTTAGCATTTTCTCGTGCACAGGGTCAATAATGGCAACATTTAACAATTTGACTCCAACATTTTCCACTACCCCTGATCACCTCCTGTGTGCTTTTAGTCTGTTTTCATTCGTTCCTTATCAGGTTGTCTGTTGTTTCACACCATGTTTCCAGGTCTCATGTATTCATGTCCAGGTTTGTTCATGTTCATGTCAGGGTTCTTCATGTTGTATTTTTTCACCCAGTTTAGGTTAAAGTTTAGTTTTGCATCAGTTTGCCTTGCCCCTTTCTTTGTACCCTTCTATCAGCCTTATTGGCTTGTGGAGTGATGATGTCATCATCACTCCACAAGCCAATGAGATTATCACATGCCATTTTTGAATGGGGATATTTCTTTTTAACTGTTTTCAATTTAACGTAATATTTAAGTATTTCTTAGTTTTAGACTAGTTGGTTAGTCTATTTC
Organism: Rhamphochromis sp. 'chilingali'; assembly: GCF_963969265.1. Taxonomy (NCBI): domain Eukaryota; kingdom Metazoa; phylum Chordata; class Actinopteri; order Cichliformes; family Cichlidae; genus Rhamphochromis; species Rhamphochromis sp. 'chilingali'. The sequence continues at coordinate 11,262,043 of NC_137940.1, read as the reverse complement.
AATGTTTTAAACCATATCCCAGGGTTTTTACTTCACCATTTATGGAGTTTTAACAAGAAAATGAAAGACAGAGCTTAATTCTGTAAAGATTAGATGAAAAATACTCAAAGGATAAATTCAATTGGTTTATTATTTTGTTACATAAGTTGAAAAAAGTAAAACAAGTAATTACAGAAACAACATAAAAGAAAAGTTAAACAATCAAATAAGTAAATGAAGGGGGGGGGGGGAGGAGAGAAAACCCAAACAATCCCCTCTGAGCAAGCACTAGGCGACAGTGGGGAGGAAAAACTGCCTTTTAACAGGCAGAAGCCTCCAGCAGAACCAGGCTCAGGAGGGGGCAGTAAACTGCTGGGACTGGTTGGTGGGTGAGGGTGAAAAAAAGATTAAGAACGTAGGGAATATGTGTTAGGAGAGAAAGGGAGAGGGGGGACAGGAGAGGTGAAAATTAAGATGGATCACAGGTGGAGGAGGACGAGGCTAAATCATCTGAATAACCAGCAGAAGCTTCTTTTCTTCGTTTCCAGGTATTTTTCCATGGGCGCTTTTTTCTCCAGGATAAGGGTTCTCAACTGATCGTTTGTTTCTGCATTTTGCTTCTCGAGTTGCTTGCATCTTTGCTCCATTTCTTTTAATTCTGCTTGTTTTTTTCTAGGCTTTTCTTTCGGATCTTTGTATGTTGCCTCCTCCATTCGATTTGCCTTGCACATGTCTGTATTTCTCTCTTGTTTTTTGTTGTGCATCTCTTCTATCAGGTCAATTTTTCTCTTGAATTCTTGATGCATACGCAGCAGGTATTCACAGTTTTTCTCTCGTTGTTGCTTTTGTGCCTCCATTTCAGTTATTTGGCTCTTCAAGTCACTGACCCTCAACAACATCTCATTCATGAGCTCTGGGTGTTTTTTCCTTATTCCATCGATCGTACACTGCATCTCTGAACATTGTTTTTCCAGTATTTCCTTTTCTCTTTCCAGTTCAGGTGTTTTGTCCTTCATTTCATTACAAAATTCTCGCAGTTCTAGATTCCTTCTCTCAAAGTCCAGGAGAATACGTTTTTCTTCTTCCTGTTGCTTTTTTTCTTCAAGAAGCTCTTTATTTTTGCACTGTTTCATCAAACCTGACTTTCAGATCTATGTACATTTCCCTCGTGGCTTTGAGTTTGTCCTCCATTGGTATTTCTTTTTCTCTTTCCAGTTCAGGTGTTTTGTCCTTCATTTTATTACAAAATTCTCGCAGTTCTAGATTCCTTCTCTCAAAGTCCTGGAGAATACATTTTTCTTCTTCCTGTTGCTTTTTTTCTTCAAGAAGCTCTTTATTTTGCACTCTGTTTCATTAAACCTGACTATCAGATCTCCGTAAGTTTCCTTCATGCTTTTCAGTTTGTGCTCCATTTGTATTTCCTGTTCAGTCTTCTGTTGGTGGATTTTTTCAATTGTTTTCTCAGCTTCATTGAGCTTTCCTTGAAGCACCTGATTCTTTTGCTCCATGTTTTGGAGATCCCATTGTATCTCCTCAATAGTAGCTTTCTTTCCTTGAAGCTGGGCAGATGTTTCTTTTAATTCAGCACTCTGTGTTCCCGATGAAAGAAAACAGGAAAAAAGCTTCTTTCGTCCTTGACGAAACTTCATTCCCCAGCCCTCATTGATCATTTTTATATCAGGCTGGCGTTGCTGTTTTCCTTCCAGGTCTTTATTCCGTGCTTCCAATTGTCTGCACTTCTCCTCTAGTTGAAGCTTCTCTTCTTCAATTTGTTTAACTTTGTAATGTAGGTCGGAGTTTTCCTTCTGACTTTCTTGTAATGCCCTTTGGACTTATAAGACACCATCCATGGTCATTTCTCCTGGAGAGATTGGCTGGCCAGACCACGAAGGAGAGGCAGCATTATCTTTTTCTTTTCTTTTCTTTGTCTGCGTTTCCGTGGACACATGTTGGAGCCTGTGCACAGTGACTCTGAAAAGGCTTAAAAATATTTCCAAATGTATCTCTGGTCGAACGTTTGAAGGCTGCGAACAAACTGCTTTAAAATTGCTGCTTCTGATCCCTATTTAAGGACTTAAGAACTTCAAAGGATCAAAGGTATTAAAGATGTCCTTGTGACAGTAAGCCAATCAGATCAATCAGATTGTCACATGACAGAATGGGGATTTTTTTTTTTTTTTTTTTTTTGAGTTTTAAGTAGAGAGTCATCAGTACTCAGCTGACAGGGAATTTTGGGTAAGCCGAGCGACGAATCCCTACCAAAAGTCATAGCACACCATTCCCGATTGAGCCGCACGAAATGGTGTAACATATGTGAGGGTTGTCAGAAAGCTTCGGTTCATAATTTCAGGCTGAAGAAAAATAATAACTGGAAAAATTTGCATTTCCTGCAAAAATGCTGTGTGAATGCTGTAACACTGAAGCTGTCTGCTGAAAACAGCTGAAAATAGCTAAAGAAGCTGAAGAAATCAAAGTCTGTATTTGAAAAGGTGTTGAAATTTTAATAACTTTGCAGAACAATATCAAGTTAACAAAAATTTAATAACTTAGCAGAAATGGAACTAGAAAAATTTGCATATCCTGCGAAAATGCTGTGTGGATGCTCTAAAGCGGAAGCTGTCTGCTAAAACTAGCTGAAAAAGCTGAAAAGTTGCAGAAATTGTAAAAACTTTGCAGAAGCAAAGGAACTTTGCTAAAATGTAATAACTTAGCAGAACTGCAATATCTTAGAGGAAACACAATACTTGGCAGAAATGCAATAGCATAGCAGAACTTAGCAGAAATATTGTAACTTACCAGAAACATGATAAAGAATGACAAGAATTATTAAGGTTTACAAATTCACGCCAGTTAGGTGTGTTTGATTTAACCCAGTAGTCGAATAAGTGGGCGTTGGTCAAGACAAAGTTGTCAAATAGCACAAAGCCTGTGCCTTGCTTTATGAAGGAACCAGTTATGAGACAAACTGACTCGCTCAGTTCGAGCAGCAACATAACACTGCGAATTTCAGTAAAAGACTGTCGGCTCTTTCCAAAGGTCTCCTTCCTGAATTTCAGTGCTTCCTGAAAAGAATTTTTAGGGAATCTACTCTCCATTCATCGTTTCAGACGCGGATACTGCTGACAAAGTAGATCGTAAACCTCCTTACGGTCAATACTGCTGCCCGTTTCTTTTTTTTCTTTTTTTTTTTTTCTTTTTGCCTGTCCCGTTTGGCTCTTTTGCCATCAGAATTGTTGTCTAAAGGCAAAGAAAGATGCCCAACGGATTTACTTTACCAAATTGACCATCCCAGCCTTGCCATAATGGTCCATTTGATTCACCTTTTATTGTTTATTTTATTTTTACTTACTGAACATGGGACAGACTTGACTGGGGGAAAGAAGGGGAGAAAGAAAGAGGGAAAGAGAAACAGCTGAGAAGAGGGACGGGGGAGAAGGGCAAAAACCAAAAACCAACAGAACGGGCAGAGAAAAAAAAATGCATATATCAATCACCTGGATCACCTGCTGAGAAAGAAAAAAGAAAGCAAGCAGAAGAGAACAAGAGTAATAGAATAAACAACATCACAATGATATATGGGAATATGACAGTAAATACTAAATATTAAACATTATTGTGCAGCACATAAGATCAACAGAACACAGTGTGCTTTGAGGTAGGAGCCAAAAAGGGTGTAGTTTGTGGGTGTGATCACCCGTGTGTACACCTGTGAGCATGGACGCGCTTGTTTTTTGTTTTTTAAAAGGTTCCTTCATGTAATGATCTGCTAGAGGGTGTGGGGGGGCCACAGCCCCGTCCTCCAGGGCATGAAGCAGGTATGGAGGAGATCAAAACTCCAGACATCCAGAGGCCCCCAGAACACAAGAGACCAAGGAAGACCAACAGAGGGGCAGCCGCGCCACTGTCCCAGAAAGAGCTGAGGAGAGTCCCAGATGAGGGCTCACTCAGCAGCTGCGGAGCAGAAGCCAGGGGGAGTTGCAGTGACGCGCCCGTGAGCTCCGCCGGCAGCCAGCCGTACCTGAGTGACCGAGCCCCAGGCCGAGAGGCCGGGGGCACCCCACCTCCGAAGTGGCCCAAGCAAGCCCCAGGCTCCAGGCCCCGATAAGCGGCCGCCAAGGAGTGAGCCGGTGTGTACCTGGACGCCCATCCCCGGACACAAAGAACCACCAACGCACCGACGTCTGAGGGAGTCCGCCACTGGCAGGGGAAGTGGTGCCCGTTTCTTTGATTGCCATTTTTAGACTGAATCCATTCTGCTGTGCTACATCTAAGACTGATTTCATTCCACCGCGGCGCTTTGCATTATTTGATGCGTGTGGAGGTTTCTGCTGCCCTGGGATGGCTATATCTTTTATTTCCGTATCTGCTCCCTGTGGAAAGCATCTGGAATTTCTTATTGTCCAGACAATCAATTATGTCTGTGCACTCAGTCTTACGTTCGCCGTTGATGTTAACCAGCTGAAAGTAGCCCAGGTCATCGACGAAGCGACCGTCTCTTTTCAGAGCCTCGGCTGCAGTTATTCCCTTCTCCCCGTAAACACAAAGATACTTGAACTGTTTTAAAGCGTCATTTTTTAAAAAACTTCTCTTTTTTGGCATTTAGTCCTCCCTTTGTACTGATGTAAAAGACAGAATAGTAATCTCTCACCTTAACCATCTTCTTATATTTATTGAAAGGCCTCCGTGCAAGCTTGAACATGTTGCATGTGCTGTCTGAACTGATGTCCGTGTTGGTCCTGGAGAGAATCAGAGTTGGAAAAGTTGTTAATGTAGCAAAAAACAAAATGTAATGCATTTTGTTCATAATCTCATTAAAGCCACGATCTTTTTTTATCGTTGTTATGGCCCTGGCCATAATCTGTTTTGGTGGCTCTTTCTTTGTCTGTGTCTTTAAGTCTTTGCAGGTCCCTGAGTGGATGAGCTGACAGCTGCTGATTGGTCCCCTGGTCATGTGGTCTCATTCAAAATCCCTCACCAGCAGTTGTCCCAGGGCAGCCACTGACAGCAGCAGCAGACCTGACCCTGGCCTCCAAAACCTGTGACATTTGTGCCTGTGACTTTTGCAACTTTCTGAGTTCTGTATATAGTGTTTACATTAGTTTTCATTGTAAATAGCACTGGAACAGAAGGGGTGAGCTGCCTTATTGTTTTCCCTTACACTGTTTTCTCCTGTTTATTTATCTCAGTTAGGGAGTTAGGTGTAGCGCTTGTCTTTTGTTTGAATTTTGATTTCACATAGAGTTTTAGATAGCACCTCCTCCTGACTTAGCTTGTTTTGTTTGTTATTTTGGCCTTTGTTCACCCCGGAGCTTCATTTTGCATTGTAGAAAAATAAACCACCGTTCACTAAGAAATCGGTTTTCCCTCTGTGTATGGTTTTGGGGACCAGGGCGGGGCAATCTTTTCAAACTTATGTTGTGTTCCTGTACCCCTAGACTGGGGCGTAACAATCGCTTTCACTGTAAATGAGTCTGCAAAGTTAAAAAAAAACAGATTTACGTTTATTGTTTATTACTTTTATTGGACATCATCCAATCTCATTTATGCACATTTAAGAAATACCGTGGAAAATATCCTTTTGTTTGCATTTGGAACCATCCCAAATATCTGGACCAGGGATCCAACTCCTCAAACCGGTAAAAAGGTCAAGGACACAGTTACACGATCGCTAAACTAACCTGTTTTTGGATAAAAGAAAACCATATAAGCATGAGCCCTGGAATCTCGGTTTTAAAAAAAAGAAGCACTACACATTACTTTTCTTATGTTTAGTATACAGGAGTTGCTGCTCACACCCTGAGTTGCACTAATGTGTCTGTCAGACGTCCCAAATGGAATGTCAGGCCGCACGCGCACTCACGCCGGACACCTCCTGACCTTATTTCCACGAGCCCTCGACTCAGCTGCAAAGTGCTTACGGGCTCAGTTTCCTTTTCATCAGAATTATCTGCCGTCATTCAGAGAAGTTGAGCAATGGTTTAACCAATTTTCCATCAAAGGGATGCCGGATTTAAACCGAACATAGGATGTAAGTTAAGGAAATATAAGTTTGACTACATCTCCTTCAGCGTTCACAATAATGGATTGCATTTCTCTCAGTCAACTGACTGTTTAGGGGGAAAAGCAGCTAATAGTTAGTGGGCTCTGTGGGTTGTTGTTTTTTAATCACACTAGGAGTGAACAAAAGCACAAAAAACCCTGTAAAGATGCAGACTGTGAAAGTCTGGTTTATTCCATAAACCATACCAGCTGTAACTGGGTTCTTTGTGTTTTAAGTTATAAGCACGTGTCAAGACTTCTGTCTCCCATTGCTTATGTGATCCTCCTTTTTTATTGCCCCCATAAAATAATAAGGCTTTAATGAAATCATTGTGATACAGAGATTTGGATTCTTGTGCATGCATTGGATAAACAAGAACTGCTCCTCAGTCCAAACTGACTTTATGGTTCATACGTGTCAACTCAGGGAACTCCTGCCGTGACCTCCCCTCTGTGAGCACACACACACACACACACACACACACACACACACACACACACACACACACACACACACACACACACGCAGAAAGAGAGAAACAGAGAGATCATTAATGCAGAGGATTGCAGCAGCTCTTGGATTTCAGAAGAACAGTCACATAAATTTCATTCCAAATTTTTCGCCTTTGCTTCAATGTGTCTTTACATCCTTCCTTGTTCAAATAGTTTATTCACATAGTAAAGAAATAGCTCGGGAACTCAGTAAGTAGGAACAGCGATAGTTTAAAGACATTTTCTAAAATAAAGAGGATTTCATCATCCACAGTTTGTGAAAACTGCAGTTAAAAAAAACAAATCAGTGAATTCACAAATGATGGACTCTTTTCAGAGGTACGCTTCATGTACTGATTAACATACAGTTCAAAGATCTACATTAGGGTGCACACTGGTTATGTGGATTTTGCTATATGAATATGCTCAAGAGTCTGAGCTAAAAACTTGAAATATATATGTATATTTAAAATCAGTAACATAGATAAAAAGTTTTTGGATAACAAACGAGTCACATTTTAAACACTGTTTGAATAATCAAAGAGATATTTATAAAGCGCAGGCTACAACAGACATGCTTACCGGGAGCAGAGAAACACGCTGTAGTGTCTCTTTTGCATAAGCCACACCAGAAACGATCTGTGCAGATAGCAAAGTCTGCGCTGTGGGAGTGTCTGGACCCTCCACGCCGGGATCTGCCGCACAACCTCGCACTGGTCCCCAGGGGAACAGCAAACTTGTAAGCCATAGTTCAGCTCCCGAAAAATATGCTCGAGTTGTTCTTGTGTCCGACAAAAATGAGTTCTAATATGTTTTATTTTTCATGTTACTGCGTTGAAGTTAGCACAATTTAAATTCAAAAAATGATTAGTCTCTTAAATGAATGGCATCTTGACGGGGACTCGGTGAATGGCTTAAAAAACTAATACATTGTTTTACATCTTGTGCACTTGGATACACTTCAATGAAACTCGAAAAGTGGGACACACAATATGGAAATGATGACTTGGCATTTGTTAGGGAGGAGTGTAAGTATAGAGAGGAGGAATTCCTACTTCCCATTCGTGTACTCTGCAATGTTCATTGTGTCGAAACTGTCCTTGTAACATGTTTACTTTTTTCAAAATAAATAGCTGTGAAAAAAACATCAAAGTTGAGGTAAGTGGTTACCACAGTATCGTGTTTTTTTTTTTTTTATTAGGGTCAAATTTCTCTTTGGGTAAAAATTAAGCCAACATTAGAGTGTCAAAGGTCGGTTCTAAAAAACAAGTCAGTCCCTGAAGCTTATTTGTGCCACAGATGCTAATTCAGTGACTGTGGGAATGTGTAAGGAATGTTTTGGGACCTGTCTGATCTTAAAAAAAAAACTAACTTTGTTGTTACATTACAGCAATATTGAGGAAACATTTAACGGTTGATCATGGAGCAGGATGAAGGTCAAAGGGAAAGTCCCTGCCACGCTTCTGGTTATGCTTCCATCCTGCGTAGTCATCCAGCCGGTCCATGCTATATCGCCCCTCCCGACCCGGATTGGTATAACATTTTTTAGAAAAGTTTGATCAATTTGCTCACTCTCGCCCTCTCTCACTCTTACAAAAATAATAAATTCACTGTTTTTTTCTCAAACGTTTATGGTACCCCGACGGAGGAAGCATTGACCGGGACTGTCGTCTGACTCCTTCTTGATGTGCGTAAAACAAGGCCATTTTCTTTTAGGGTTTTTGTTTTTCTGTCTATTGAGAAAACCCGTTGTAAAAGTAGCTCAAAGAAATGAAGAAAAACTCTTTACTTTGGTCTGAGAAAGAGTGGCTGCACAAAACCAAAATACCTCATCGGGGTGTTTTAATTGTTTAAGTAGGACCGAGTTCTGAATATGTGCGCGGTGCTCTTTTCACTAAGGGATATTATTTTTTTTAACACACACAAGGATGTAGCTTGCCTCCACCAAGCGCTATATAAATGCAATCCGTTACTAGTCGGATAATCTTAAAGGTTTTTATTTTATTGCGCCTGTAATAAGATTAACGTAAGAAAGCAAAATAAAGTCGCTATTGAAAAAAGAAATAGCTCTTTACTGAGAAAAAGGATATCAAGATCATTGTCATAATACTGAAGCATTTAAACAGAATTCAAACTATGAGTCTGTCTGTGAAAAACTACCTGCCGCTCTGTCTCTCTATGACTCATCAGAAATCTGCTGCGTTACCCCCCTGAACTCTCCATGCCCCAAGAACCATAGCCCTCCCTTTCTGATCAGAATTATCCCCCCAGGAACCACCCCTCTTTTTTTCCCACCGGATGCGATTAGTCACACATATGGAATCGATTAGACACTTCCGGAGTACCCCCCTCCCCTCACCGGATGCAATTCGTCGCGCTTATGGATCATATTACACACATCTGGAATCAATTAGTCACTTCCAGAGTACTTCCGGTAGGGTCAAAAGGTCAAGGCTGGGGTCATCAACAGAGATGGGCAGTAACGCGTTATTTGTAACGCGTTACTGTAACCTGATTACTTTTTTCAGGTAACGAGTAAAGTAAGGGATTACTATTGCAAAAACGGTAATTAGATTACCGTTACTTTCCCGTAGGAACGCTGCGTTACTGTGTTACTAAAACCGTGATTTTTTTGCCAGAATGTCTCATGACAGTGACGTAAGCAAGTGCAATGGTCGTGACAAAAGCTGTGTGCAGATCAACAATGGATCATATATCAAATGCAGGAGAGAGTATGAGCATGCAGCGTTTAAAGCGTGGAAGTACTGACCTTATTTTGAGTTTAAGTCCATAAAAAGTGACAAAAACATTAGCGTCCGTTGTGCGTGGGAAGAAAACTTCTCTTTACAGCGAAAAAAACCCCTAAACTTCCAGGCAAGCACCAAGTGCACTTAGAAACTCGCAGATTCTTCCACTGACCGCTGCGGCACACCTGCACCAGGGCAAACCTCCGCCTACCCTACTCCTGCTTTACAGGTGAAAATAGAGCAACAGGACCGCTAGTCTTTGATGTTATTTATTTTCTGCTGTGTTTTACTTGCATATATTTGAAAGAGTGAGTGTAAACACAAAAAAAAAAAATATTTTATGTGCTGGAATGTGCAGAAAATAAGTTAAAATGTTAAGCAAATTTCTTCCAGTCAGTGAATGTTGCATATAATTAAATTTTTGCTTGATGCATAAAGTTAAAAGATTAAAACTAATAAAACAAGTTTTAAAAAGGGACTTTTCCATTTGATTACATTTTGTATGATGGATTATGTAGAAAAAGTAGAATTGGGCTGAGAGATCTATCGCTTTATTACCTATTCAGGTTGTAAATCATGTTTTTAAAAAGTAACTAAGTAATTAATTACTTTTGAAAATAAGTAATCAGTAAAGTAACTGGATTACTTTTGGGGGGAAGTAATCAGTAATTAGTTACTGATTACTTTTTTCAAGTAACTTGACCAACACTGGTCATCAATCAAACTCGCATTCTTCAGTGACACAAGGTGTATGGTAGTGTTTTTTTCTGCTCATTAACACTTGCCCTCTCTAAATCAGCAAAAACTACTTTTTCCACATTTTAACACATCTCTTTCCATCATTCATCCCACGCACATCAGCCAGCCTGACTCTTTTCTTTGTTGACATTTCCCTTTCTCTCACAAAAAATACTCCATGCATTCAATTCCAAACCTTTTTGACCATAGAATTAAAAATTGGGTTTTCACCCGGACCACCTCTAGGGACGCCCCCTGCGGCTCCACTAGCCATTATGCTGGGCCCAGCTTCCATTGTACGAACAAAAAGTGCCTTTTTTCACTGGTGCAAACGTGCTAAAGACCATACACTAGAACGCCCAACTCGTTGTGTGTCTAGGACCCTGCACCCAACTATTTCAGCAGCAAGGAAGTGAGGATTTTCCGGTCAGTCTGGTTGAAAACCCTCCTCAAATCAAAAACAGCTCACCGTTTGCAGATTCTTTGCAGTTAAAGGTTCTTGGGTTTCCGCGGTTCCCAGTTTCTTTTCTTTCAAACACAGTGCTGTGCCGTAGTTTGGCTGGTGTGATCAGCCCCCGTGGACCCGTCACACAGCGAAGCTTCATGAGTGGGACCCTGTTCGCAGCGCCATATTGTCACGGAAGTTTTTAAAAATAACCTGCAAACACTTTGTGGGCATCATTTTAAGTGTGTTTAATCAACACATTGCAATGTGGAGAGAAACACTCTAGCCAAACGCCCAAGTGGTCTCTGAGGAGGGCCACTGCCCTGATCCTTTTATATCTTGACCAAACTCACAGACAATGAAATTTCCTCAACACATCACATGAGTCTGTACCTTCAGCTCAACTCATCCCAGAAACCTTTTCTTCAGAGTGAGAGAGAAAGAATTATGACCTTGTTTTCCGCTTAGGCATCACCTAGAGCAGGGGTGTCAAACTCAAATACACAGTGGGCCAAAATTCAAAACTGGAACAAAGTCGCGGGCTAACATTAATATTTATTGAAAAAAAAATCTTCCTCCAGATATAAGAATGAATCTTTTCTTATGGACTCAAATAAGTTTTGCTGGAAAACTGAATATGGAACAAGCAAAGCTTAATACAAAACAATATATATATTAGCTGTATAATACCAGTAGGCCAGCTCTAATAGTAATTTGGTATGGCTTCGCAGGCCAAATATAATTAGGCTGCGGGCCAAATTTGGCCCGCGTGCCAGAGTTTGACACCTATGACCTAGAGATTTACATCCCTGATAAACAGAAGGAGCCTCATTATATGCTTAACATCTCCCATGAACTTACAATGGCCCCACAGTGTGTGTGCATATGTGTGATACCATCCTCCATGCACACAACTGGTGACAATGTAATTTTACAATTACTAAAGCGATATGATTTAAATATGTGATCAATACATCTGTAAATAAATTTCCACCACATCTGAAACAGTTAGACCTTCATTTCTTCCTGTGAATCATCACAGTTTTATCAAATCAAATCAAATCAAATCACTTTTATTGTCACATCACATGTGCAGGTACATTGGTACAGCACATGTGAGTGAACAGACATATTATGTGCAGGTCTGTCTCAGGTTTCCAGATGGTCGCCAGGAGTTTGAGCCACTCTCCATCAGCCCAGATACCGTCAGACTCCAGCTTCAGTCCCAGCTTCTCTCCATCCTGACTGCTGCAGAGTTCCTCCTGCACCTTTTTTAGGCTACATCCACATGTACGTATTTTTGAAAACGGAGACTTTCCTTTTTCAGTTTGAAAAAAATATCTGTCCACATGTACCGTATTTTCACGACCATAAGGCGCACTTAAAAGTCTTAGATTTTCTTCAAAAAGTACGGCGCGCCCTATAGCGCAGTGCGCCCTGTGTGTTGTAAGGAGGACGTAGTAGAGAACACCATGAGAACGCTAAAGGGTGAAGTGTGGGCGCAACCCTGAAAATGGCAAAGAGACATGCTTATGAAGCACAGTTTAAACTGAAGGCCATCAGCTACGCGGAGGAACATGGAAATCGAGCAGCGGCGAGACAATTTAAGATTAACGAATCGATGGTTCGCAAATGGAGGAAGCTAGAAAATAAGCTCTGGCAGGTCAAGAAAACGCAGCTGAGTTTCCGCGGACATAAGGCGAGGTGGCCCGAGTTGGAGGAAAGTTGGATCATTGAGCAAAGAACGAGCGGGAGAAGCGTTTCGACGGTCACCATTCGGCTAAAAGCAGTTTCACGTTCACTTTTTATGAAACCAGGACTACGGTAGCGCAGCAACTTCCAGCGGATTATAAGGAAAAGCTGGCCATCTTCCGCTCCTACTGCAGCAAACACATCGGCGACAAAAACATCCAGCCCAGCCACATCACAAACATGGACGAGGTCCCGCTCACTTTTGACATCCCGGTGAGTCACACTGTGGAGAAGAAGGGGACCAGCACGCTAGCGATACGCACAACGGGGCACGAAAAGTCTTCTTTTACTGTTGTGCTTGGCTGCCATGCTAATGGACAGAAACTGCCGCCTATGGTGATTTTTAAGCGAAAGACTTTGCCTAAAGAGAAGTTTCCAGCAGGAATCATCATTAAGGCAAATGAAAAGGGCTGGATGGATGAGGAAATGATGAAAGAGTGGCTGAGGGAGGTGTATGTAAGGAGACCAGGTGGTTTTTTCCACGCATCACCATCGCTCTTAATCTGTGACTCTATGCGTGCCCATCTCACAGCCGATGTGAAAAAACTAGTGAAACAAATGAACTGTGAGCTTGCTGTCATTCCGGGAGGCCTGACAAAGGAACTCCAACCGCTGGGCATCGGTGTGAACTGCCCGTTCAAAGTAAGGCTGCGAGCGGCCTGGGAGCGATGGATGACCGATGGAGACCACAGTTTCACCAAGAGTGGAAGGCAGCCCCGGGCGAGTTACGCCACAATTTGCGAATGGATTGTAGATGCTTGGGCTAACATGTCTGCTGGCACTGTTGTTCGAGCTTTCGCAAAAGCCGGCATCATTTCCGAGGAGCCGCACGGCACGGAAAGTGACTCTGACAGTGAAGAAAGTGAACCTGGCATGTTTGATGGAGATTTAGCGCAGCTGTTCAATTCAGACACAGAGGATGAGGACTTCGATGGGTTTGATTGATGATAAAAATGTGAGTACCAAACTTCGTTTTGCTCCTGCTTTATTTTTAAATACGCACACTTGTATGCTTGTGTGTTGTTGATGATGACGATTACTGGTAATAAAAATGTGAGTAAGGTACCGAACTCAGGTTTGCTCCCGCTTTATTTTTAAATACGCATACGGTACTTGTATGCGCCCTATGATCCAGTGCGCCTTATGTGTGTGTTAAATACAGTAATGGCACACATAACTGAGACTGCGCCTTTTAGTACAGTGCGTCTTATGGTCGTGAAAATACGGTAAACGCCAAAAACACAGTCAAACGCTGTCAAGAACACGCCAAATCCTAACCGTGTAGAGATGTTGGCCAATCAGAAGTCTAGAAGCCTGGGAGGGAAAGAGTGAGCGGGGTTTTATGCAAACCTTAAGTACTTCTGAAAAGTTTTCCTTTTTCTTTTCTTTTCTGTTTTTCTGCGAAGGCAGCTAATTTTGTGCTACTTTTTAAGTGCCTTCATCATCTCAAATGTAAATAATTAATTTATTCAAAACCGATGATGACGTTGGCGTCGGGAGTTGTGAGAGTGTCGGTGTTGAATGTAGAAGTTCACTCTGACGCCTCTGTCTTTCTAAATGGAGGGACAGTAACTGTATTTTGTCTACATCTGCCATTGCAGAAATTTATCTCACGTAAACAATAACGTGGCGCACAGCGTGACGTCAGAAATGGTGCACACCTTTGACGTTGCGTGATTAAATCTCCGTTTTCCTCGTCTACATGTAAATGCAAAAACAAAGTATTTGAAAATCTCCACCCTGGCAGGAGTTTTTAAACATCTCAGTTTTCAGTGATCGAAAACGCTGTTTACGTGTGGACGAAAGGCCCAAACACAGAGAAAAATCTTTTGTTTCTTTTGTAGCCTAATGCATGTTTGTAAGTTACACTAAATTTTGCTGGTCTATTCCCTACATTCAGGTTGAGGGGTCATGGGATGATGACGAAACAATATAGAAAATGTATAAATGTGTAACATTACTAACTGTTAGTGCTCTCCTACCTGTAAGCACATGGAGTTTTTTGACCTGTAACTAAATAAATACGCTGCAGGTTGGACACTTATTTGCTGGACGTGTACCAGTTGTTGGATTTGGATTTGTGTCCAAATCCAGCACAACATTTTTGAACCAGGATTAAAATAAAGGTACCACTATGTCTGTTAATTTATTTGGAGAGCATAAAGCTAGAGAATTGCCAGCAGTTATAAGCAGAGTACCAGAGCTTCCTGGTTCACTCTTACAGCAGAATTTCACTGACCTTATTAATCACCATTAATAAGCGCCACATATTTCTGGCACGCACATTGTTGCAGAACTGGAACGCATTTACATTGTGATTTTGCATTTTATGTAAGAACATTAGCAGTGCAATGAAATAACTGTTTGTTCAGAAATGTTCATATTCAGAAACACAAGTTCGGAATAGGGCAGCATGGTGGCACGGTGGTTAGCACTGTTGCCGCACAGCAAGAAGGTCCTGAGTTCAATTCCACCATCAGGCCGGGGTCTTTCTGTGTGGAGTTTGCATGTTCTCCCCGTGTTTGCGTGGGTTCCCTCCGGGTACTCCGGCTTCCTCCCACCGTCCAAAGACATGCAGCTTGTGGGGATAGGTTAATCGGATAATCAAAATTGTCACTAGGTGTGAATGTGCGAGTGAATGTGAGTGCGAATGGTTGTCTGTCCCTGTGTGTTGGCCCTGCGACAGACTGGCGACCTGTCCAGGGTGTACCCCGCCTCTTGCCCTATGACAGCTGGGATAGGCTCCAGCGCCCCCGCGACCCTGAAAAGGATAAGCGGAAGCGAATGGATGGATGGAAGTTAGGAATAATTGTAGCATCACTTCCTGTCTGGCTTGTTTGGTGCGCACAACCTGTATTTTTTAACATGTGTATCAATGTATCAGTGGCACAGGCACACTGATACACACAGGCCTGATTACTGCCACGCCTGTTCTCAATCAAGAAATCTCTTGAACAGGACCTGCCTGACAAAGCAGAGTAGACCAAAAGATCCTCAAAAGAAATTCAGGAACAAATGACGGTGAGGGGTGATAGGATAGGGCTAGGTTTCACAATGAGCTCAAAACCTTGGCTGATTGTGACCTACACCTGTTTTCACACCTTGGCTCGTGTGATTATGTAAAGGATCATTAGGGGGTCCATGACCCTCTTGGGGGACACTCCCATAGGGCTTAAATCTGTGACTCTTCACCAATTGCTCTTAGAACTGAAGATGCTTCTCTAATGAAACGTCTTCAACTTAAAGAATTCCAATTCTGCTTTTATTCCAAGCTCCTTAGACCACAATAACCTGGATGTTTGAGAACCTTCACAGACATCAACTTAATATCAGTTGGAAAACGAGCAACAACAGTTTAACACAAAAAAAATCACTGAGCTCACAGCTTAATTAGTTTTCAGACTTCAGTGTCTTTTTTGACTTAGACAATGTAGACTCAGTGTTAAATTTAACAGAAAAGAAATGCATTCATGCCGCTTATTGAAGTTGGACCTTTATTTCTTCCTGTGAATCAAAACAGTTTTGCAGACCTATTCTGTGCAGCTTTATCTCGGGTTTCCAGAAGGTCGCCAGCGGTCTGAGCCGCTCCTCATCAATTCTGATGGCGCCTGCCTCCTGCTTCAGTTCCAGCTGCTCTCCATCTTGACTACTACAGAGTTCCTCTTGTTCCTGTTTCATCTGTGGAGGTTCTGGGTCCTCCTGGTCTGCACTGGAGCTCCTCTCCTGTTTACAGACCTGCTGGTCTGTCAGAGCCTCCTCTTTCCCACAGACAAGCTGTTGAAGGTCTGAAGAGAGAAACGGAGAAAAAAATAATAATGAACCCCTCCCAAAACAAATAAAAACAAAACACATTTAAATATATATAAAAAAAACACCCAGCACGCCCCTGCGGGCGGTTTATCCTTCAAGCTCGGGTCCTCTACCAGAGGCCTGGGAGCTTGAGGGTCCTGCACAGTATCTTAGCTATTCCCAGGACTGCGCTCTTCTGGACAGAGATCTCCGATGTTATTCCCGGGATCTGCTGGAGCCACTCGCCTAGCTTGGGAGTCACCGCACCTAGTGCTCTGATTACCACGGGGACCACCGTTACCTTCACCCTCCGCATCCTCTCGAGCTCTTCTCTGAGCCCTTGGTATTTCTCCAGCTTCTCGTGTTCCTTCTTCCTGATATTGCTGTCATTCGGAACCGCTACATCGATCACTACGGCCGTCTTCTTCTGTTTGTCTACCACCACTATGTCCGGTTGGTTAGCCACCACCATTTTGTCCGTCTGTATCTGGAAGTCCCACAGGATCTTAGCTCAGTCATTCTCCACCACCCTTGGGGGCATCTCCCATTTTGACCTCGGGACTTCCAAATTATACTCGGCACAGATGTTCCTGTACACTATGCCGGCCACTTGGTTATGGCGTTCCATGTATGCCTTGCCTGCTAGCATCTTGCACCCTGCTGTTATGTGCTGGATTGTCTCTGGGGCATCTTTACACAGCCTGCACCTGGGGTCTTGCCTGGTGTGATAGACCCCAGCCTCTATGGATCTTGTGCTCAGAGCTTGTTCTTGTGCTGCCATGATTAGTGCCTCTGTGCTGTCTTTCAGTCCAGCTTTGTCCAGCCACTGGTAGGATTTCTGGATATCAGCCACCTCCTCTATCTGCCGGTAGCAGTCCCTTCTTTCGAATGTTGGGACTGCTCTCACAGCTAGAGATTGACGAGGTACAACACAAATGCTACGGCAAGGAGGAGTCAGGACGCCAGGTCAGAGGGGAGATATCATCACACCCACCCGAGATTGGGTACATAGCCCCAAGTGCAATAGGAGAAGGATCGTTGAGTGTGAGAGGAACTGACCTGAAAAATAGGATCATGGCCAAGCTTGAAACCTGGATCCCGGGTGGCAATGCTCAGTGGCTAGTGGATCTGAGGGCAGACCACAGCGACCTCCCTGAACAGGGTCCAGTAACCATCACAGTGGCAGATATCCAAGAAAGGGTCTCCAGTATGAAGAGTTGGACAGCACCAGGGCCCGACATAGTTCACGCCTACTGGCTAAAGAAGCTGACTGCACTCCACGAGCGTCTGGCAGCACAAATGAACCAGCTGCTAGTTAACGAGAGACACCCGGAATGGCTAACCGAAGGTCGAACGATCCTGATCCCCAAGGACCCCAAGAAGGGACCGGTCCCCTCCAACTACCAACCAATAACCTGCCTCAGTACTACATGGAAGCTCCTGTCAGGCATCATATCGAATAAGATGAACAGGCACATGGGTCAATATATGAGCGGGACACAGAAAGGGATTGGCAAGAATACCAGAGGCGCAAAACATCAGCTACTGGTAGACAGAACAGTCAGCCGAGACTGCAAGACCAGACTGACCAACCTGTGCACTGCCTGGATTGATTACAAGAAGGCCTATGACTCAATGCCCCACAGCTGGATACTGGAATGCTTAGAATTGTACAAGATCAATGGGACCCTAAGAGCCTTCATCAGGAACTCAATGGGGATGTGGCGTACAACACTAGAGGCCAACTCCAAGCCCATAGCACAAGTCACCATCAAGTGCGGGATCTACCAAGGAGATGCTCTGTCCCCACTGCTGTTCTGCATAGGCCTGAACCCCCTCAGTGAGATCATTAACAAGACTGGCTACGGATACCGACTACGGAATGGAGCAGTTGTCAGCCACCTCCTGTACATGGATGACATCAAGCTGTATGCCAAGAGTGAACGAGACATCGATTCACTGATCCACACTACCAGGCTATACAGCAATGACATTGGAATGTCATTCGGACTGGAGAAGTGTAGTCGGATGGTAACAAAGAGAGGGAAGAAAGTCAGAACTGAGGGGATTGAACTACCAGAAGGCAACATTGCAGACATAGAGGACAGTTACAAGTACCTGGGGATCCTGCAGGCGAATGGGAACTATGAAGAGGCCGCTAGAAAAGCTGCAACCACCAAGTACCGGCAGAGGGTCAGGCAAGTCCTGAGGAGTCAGCTGAACGGTAAGAACAAGATCCGGGCCATCAACACGTACGCCCTGCCCGTGATCAGGTACCCTGCTGGGGTAATAGGCTGGCCAAAGGAGGAGATAGAAGCCACTGACATAAAGACAAGAAAGCTCCTTACAATGCATGGAGGGTTTCACCCCAAGTCCAGCACCCTGAGGCTGTACGCTAAGCGGAAGGAAGGGGGCCGGGGACTGGTGAGTGTCAGCACCACAGTCCAGGATGAGACAACAAACATCCAAGAATACATTGGGAAGATGGCCCCAACTGACCGAGTGCTCAATACTTCAGGCAGCAGAAACCCAAGAAATAGGAGGGAGACGAGGAACCATCATGGAAGGACAGGCCCCTGCACGGTATGTACCACCGGCAGATAGAGGAGGTGGCTGATATCCAGAAATCCTACAAGTGGCTGGACAAAGCTGGACTGAAAGACAGCACAGAGGCACTAATCATGGCAGCACAAGAACAAGCTCTGAGCACAAGATCCATAGAGCCTGGGGTCTATCACACCAGGCAAGACCCCAGGTGCAGGCTGTGTAAAGATGCCCCAGAGACAATCCAG
Source organism: Rhamphochromis sp. 'chilingali' (assembly GCF_963969265.1). Classification (NCBI taxonomy): domain Eukaryota; kingdom Metazoa; phylum Chordata; class Actinopteri; order Cichliformes; family Cichlidae; genus Rhamphochromis; species Rhamphochromis sp. 'chilingali'. The sequence goes on along the minus strand of NC_137940.1, from coordinate 11,243,270 downwards.
CACATAACAGCAGGGTGCAAGATGCTAGCAGGCAAGGCATACATGGAACGCCATAGCCAAGTGGCCGGCATAGTGTACAGGAACATCTGTGCCGAGTATAATCTGGAAGTCCCGAGGTCAAAATGGGAGATGCCCCCAAGGGTGGTGGAGAATGACTGAGCTAAGATCCTGTGGGACTTCCAGATACAGACGGACAAAATGGTGGTGGCTAACCAACCGGACATAGTGGTGGTAGACAAACAGAAGAAGACGGCCGTAGTGATCGATGTAGCGGTTCCGAATGACAGCAATATCAGGAAGAAGGAACACGAGAAGCTGGAGAAATACCAAGGGCTCAGAGAAGAGCTCGAGAGGATGTGGAGGGTGAAGGTAACGGTGGTCCCCGTGGTAATCGGAGCACTAGGTGCGGTGACTCCCAAGCTAGGCGAGTGGCTCCAGCAGATCCCGGGAATAACATTGGAGATCTCTGTCCAGAAGAGCGCAGTCCTGGGAACAGCTAAGATACTGCGCAGGACCCTCAAGCTCCCAGGCCTCTCGTAGAGGACCCGAGCTTGAAGGATAAACCGCCCGCAGGGGCGTGCTGGGTGTTTTATAAGCTTAGCTTCAGTGGTAATTCTCATAGGTGCTGCTTCACATTCAGCTGTTCACTACTCCAGTGTGAGCTGGAGGCCACCACCTGATGAAGCCAACAGAATCACATCATCTGCAAAAAGCTGAGATGAAACCACCAAAGTGGAAGCCTCATTTTAGCTTGTTTTTTGATGCTCTGGGAGCAGACACCATCACTAAGCGGGTGAGATTTTGGGGTGATGGAGAGAGGAGAGAAGATGCAGATATGTGTTTAAGGCAGCAACTCTGCCTCCTGATCTCAACTCTGGATAGTCACATTTTGGCCAGATTTCTATGACAGCTGTTCCATCTAAAGTGGGACAGATGGCTTCTCTCCTTCTGGTTCCTTGGTGTCCTCATCTCTGCTGACATCTCCTGGACAGAGAACATCTCAGTTGTCGTAAAAGATCATCGGCTGCCCTCTCCCCCCCCGATGGACATTTATTCCTCCCACTGCCTCAGCAGAGCAGCAAACATCATCAATAACAGTTCCCACCCTGGTTTCAACATGTTCAGCCTGCTTCCCTCAGGGAAGCGCTACAGGTGCATCAGCACAAAACCCCACAGACCCAAAAACAGTTTCTTCCCAAAGGCCATAACCACCCTGAACTCACACATGCACCGATAACACAGACCCCCCACCCAATTTTTCCCATTTTCTCTATGAACCACCACTGTGCAATACCAAATTCTATGTGCAACAACCCAACTGTACATACATAACACTATTTATTACATATTAACTTTTTTACACTGGTTTGTATATTTGTACATTTTATATATTTTTTCTCTGTTAATACTGTTCATATGTATGACACTCCCACGCATTAATTACGATTCAGTAATCTGAAAAAAATAACGCAAAAAATAATAATAACACATTTAATCACTCTTTGCATTCCAAGCAAAGGGGAACTTTTGTCAATACAGCAATCACACTGATGCACACATCAGTGTTACAAAAATGGAAGAATCAGAAGAAAGCACGATGCTAGGTTTGATTGGAGGCAAATTTCATTTCAAAAGACTACCTGAAAGAAGCCTTGATAAAAGCGTGGTTTTGTGCAAACTGTACAAAAAGGAGTTTGCATACCACTGAAGCACTTCAAACTTACGGTACCATCTAAATGCAAAACATGTTGCAGCGAGCACAGAAACTGTGGGAGCTGTTAGTGCTAGCAGTCACAGTTTGAGTATCAAAAAAAGGTGTCAGCAGCCCAATCTTGATGGCACGACTGACTTTAGGACCAAAATTAGTAAATCAACATCGGGCAAACTCACAAATTCTCTGGCCAAATGGATTGCTCTGGACTGTAGACCACTATCAGTGGTAGAAGATGGGGGTTAGAAAATGTACTACAGTTAGCGTCAGGTGATCCAACTTTCCTACTGCTGTGCCAAAAGACTATTTCAAGTAAAATTCAACAGCTTTATGACACCGAAAAGCAAGAAAAATTAGATGCATTACAGAAAGCAGACTTTGTGGCTCTTACTGGCAATCATTGGACTCAATTAGTAATTCTAATTACATGGGAGTCACTGCACATATTGTTGATGTCACTGATGGGACATGGAATCTACAGTCCTGACTGTGCAGAAGACAAACACCAGAAACTATGGCGAAAACTGCTCTGACCAGTTTCTCTCTGTGGCAGTGGAATGGAGAATTCAACATAAGGTCACCACAATTGGAACAGACAGTGCACGAACCATGGTGGCTGCAGTAAGACACCTCCCATTTCAACACATGCCTTGTGTTTCTCACATCTTGTAAAGAACCATCACTGTCACTGTTGCTGATAGTGTTTAGTGATGGATTAGCAAAATGTCACAAGATAGTGGGTCAGTTTAAACACAGCCCTGCTAATATGGAGGAACTACACCAGGAGCAAACAAGACTGGGCCAACAGAGCCACTCATACAGGATGTTTCCACACCTTGGAATTCAACGCTGCATATGGTTTCTTTTCTACTGAAGAAGTTTTTGCTGCTTTAGACAAACAAAAGCACAAGCTAGTCATTTTAACTCCATCAGAGCTGATAAAACTCCAAAAGCTGGCGATTGTCCTTCAGCCATGCAGGTACATAAAACAATTTTTTAACTTATTGTTCCTGTTTCTTCAAAAAGCTCTACAGTTGATAGTTATTGTATATATTAATAATTCCTTTCTTTAACTGTCTACTACAGGTTTGTGACTGAGCTTCTTGGAGGTGAGACATACGTCTCATGTTCAGTGGTTTTACCTGCTTTCTGCCACCTGCATGACACCATGGAGGTGATGACTCAAACTACATGGTGAAATTTAAGACTGTCTTCACAAAGGACCTATCCCAATGTACACTCAACCATCAGTGTTTCAAGATAGATACTGTGCTTGACCCACGCTTTAAGGATATAAAGTGTCTTTTAAGGGGAGAGCAAGAAGAGTTTTGAACCAGCCTTGAGGCCCTGCTGCAGGAACAGTGTAAAGATGCCACCACAAAGGAGCCAGCAAAGACAAAGAGCCTCCTCCTCTCTTCATTGTCTTCAGACTCTGATTCAGACGAGGAAGCCCTGTGTAACAGGGCCCTGAGTTTGTACAGAACAGAATCCACCATCAGCGAGAAAGACTGTCCGCTGCAGTGGTGGTCCAATCGAGCAGGGAGCCACCCACAGTTGTCTGTCCTGCAGACATCACATGTCACATAGTAACAAAAAAGAGAGCTGCCTTGAGCTCTGAAAATGTGAACAGGCTAGTTTGTCTAAGTAACTGGCTGAAAGAGAAGGCCAGTTTCTGCCTTATATTTTTAAGAGGAAAAACTGATGTCGAAATTTTTATTATTATTATTTTATTTAATGTATTAGGAGTTTTAATGTACAGTATTTACTCAGATAAAGGTGGTTTATGTTGAGTATTTTGTAATAATCAATATTTTTAAACTGAGTTAGCATTTATTGACACCAGCTGTTAATGACTGAAATATTTAGTTATCTATGTTGGCTAGAATATAGGTTAAAATTGAAGAGAAGTTCTGTTTTGCTTTGTTGCTTTATATATACTATAACGTGAACTGTCACACTGGCAGGCTACACAAAATTGTACTAAGGGGCATCAGAACCTGAGGGGGGCCCGGGCCACTTTGACATTTTTGTAAACTCAAGTTTCTCAGTCTAAAAATATTATTATTTCAGATAATTAATCTACCTGAAGCTGATTTTATCAGCTGGATATTAAATTCTCTGTACCCACCTGTCCTGTTGATGGAGAGCAAGTTCATTCAAATGCTGTTTTGGCAACACTCACCACTTCTGTAAGAATGATATGCGTTTTTGAAGTACAAGACAAACTGTGAAATGTTTTCAATTTCTTTTTTTTTCTGACTATGTAGCACAGACAACAAAACTGGAACTGACAGAAAAGCATAGTGACAATATCTGTGTATAGACTGCCTGTGTTCCCAAGCACTTTAATTACAGAGAAGCATAGACAGTAGAAATGCATAATCTGTAACAAAAAATGTAGCAATATTTTCTAATTAACTACATATATTATTTAATCCAGTGTGAAATCCTGGGCTACAATCTTGATTGTTCAAGAAATATTAAATCCGATAACAAGTTTAAACAGATCAGATGTAGATAAGCTATGTGTCAGATTATGGCAAAGTCCTTTTAAAAAAAGACTTGTGATGGTAATATTCTTTTTAACAAAACAACTAGTAAATGTTTTGGATTCTAATCAAGCAGACTAGGACTTGTTGTTACAAGATGATGTTTATAGGCCACGTTTCACACAGGCCACATCAGCTGAATTGGTAAACAGGATCTTATCATTAACTTTCAATCGCTGTTTTCTCAACCATAAAGTGACATTCTTTACAAACATTAATGGACCTTTAACCCTTAAATCAAATTTACACATTTTTCTTCTTGCCAGCTGTACTATTCATTAAACCAGATTGTTTTAAGTTGCCTAATTTTGGAGATATTGACTGTTGAAGCCTACCTTTCTCTTGATTCCAATTGAACTTAATGCTTAGTAGCCATGTCTTTATGTATTTTTGGACTGTGAAGAAGGAAATGTGATGTGAGGGGCATGACAGTGTGACTGGATATAAAATTACTGGTGTCCCCATCAGCTGACTTGTTTTTCATGGGTTAGATGTTATACCACAAGGCAAGCACCATCCAGTTTCATTATACTTATGAGAAGGAAGACATCTCTACAGCTAATATCTCCCAAAACTGTGCAACTCACACCAACACAATCTTGATGGATAACAGCACATGTGTTTATTCATTTTCTGCCAGGTGTGTCTCAAGTTCTTTCTGGGGAAGCAGATAACATTTACGTTTTGCTCGCTCTCTTAATTTGACATGACATGAAGCTCTCCATTGCAAAATCCAGCACCCTTCCATTTGTTTTTGTGTTTGGTGCTAGGGCAGGTCACGTCAACACACTCCTTCAGCTGCAACCTTCTGCTACAGATCCTCCAAGAATTAAGTGGGAAGCTGAAGCACCGGCACAATCTTCATTAGCTGCTTGCTCACTGCTGTTGGCATTTTCTGTGCAGCCCTTAACTTTTTCTTATTTTTGCTTTTTTTGCTTTTGGCAGTGAAACCATCGTTTGCTGAGAGTATGGTTTGTTTCCTCACTGACATTTTGAGCTTGCGTTACATTTGGGCAGATAACAGATAGCAGCTGTTTCAAAATCTGCATAAAAAAATAAAACTAGTTGTGCAGATAAACAGAAAATAATTGGGCGCATATCTGAGGCCTCCTAAAATGTTTCAGATTTTGAGAGGGTCCTCACCTCAGATTTCACACGCAGGTGCTAGTGAAAGGAATGGAAAAAATGAGCTAGGTAAGGAAACGAGGAGGCAATTATGTGCAGGAGGAAACCGGGAGGCTAAGGAAATAAGAAGGCAGGGAAACCCAAATGAAAACGAGGAGAGAAACAAGAGGATGGGAGATGTTAAAGACATGAGAACAGGCAAGTAAACAGGAAAGTAGTGCAATCAGGAGAAGGGGATTAAAAGTAGCTACTTTGAATAATCATTACAGGTGAAAAGGGAAAACGAGAAGCATGAAAGGAAGAAGGAAGAAAAGAAAGATGCAACATGAAGAGAAGCTTGTGAGGCCTCAGAGGTTGATTTACTCTTTAGCCTCTCCTCTAAACACAAATTGAACTCTCTGAAATCCATTCTGCCGTGATTTAAAGCTCTAACCAGCGTCGAGTCGATTCGGGGCAGATTTCAGGGCGGCTCCACAATGTGACGAGACATGTAATTATCCGCAGCTACTGCATGTACAGACAAATTTTCACTTTTATAAGCTTATTAAGAGATTAAGAGGGCTTGGCAACGGGTTTAGGCACGGCTGTCTGCTGGGGGGCTGAGAAAAAAATAACTTATTTACTTCTTAATGGATTTTATTTTCACGTTCTCTCTGAAAAATCAGTTTGGAGACGTCCTTAAGCAATGCGCCTCGCTGCCAAACGCACACCGTCCTCATACAAACATGTCGGCGCACACACACGTGCCTGAAGTCTATCAGCAGAAGGAACAAAAACACAAGGTGGGATAAAGTTTGTTGCCTGGATGAATTTAAATGACAATCCAAGGAAGGACGTGGGGAAGAAAAGGTGACAGAAAACAACATTTGTGCGCCATTTTCAAAATAATCCCATTAAGACAGCAATTTGTTCCACTTCCAACAGCATTTCTGTTATTGTGCTGTGATAATGTACTGCAGGGAGAGAAAAGGCAACAATAAGAAGAAAAAATAGGCATAAAAAGACAGTGGTTGTTTTTTAGAGTGACAACAAGAAAGGGAAGTTAGCAAAAGAAACCTGGATGTGAGCAAAGAGATTTGGAAATGGTTGGTGCAGATTCCCTTATTCCAAAGTTCTCACTTCTTCTGTGAAGGCCTCCAAAATGAGTCAGTTAGGTCTTAAACTAAAGATGAAACCTTTGTACCTAAAACATTACTGCAAAAGAATTCAAAAACCTGTCTTTAAACTGTTTTTTCATCCAGGTTATTTTCACCTATTTCTGTGTTATAGTCAGAGGTAGCAAAACCTTACTTAAGTAGAAGTACATATACTGCAGTAAAAGTTGAAGTGAAGCAACATTTTTACTCAGGTGAAAGTGAGAAAGTACTCTAACATGTACTCAAACTAAGTAGAATTGTCCTTCAAGAAGGTATTTTTTTTATTTTCTGTTTTTACACAATATTAATATAAGAATAAAATCATATTAGTACATGAGAATACACATATTTCAATCTAAATTCTAATTGTTTGACTCTGTTATGTAAGACACGTGCCATGAAAGATAATTCTAAGAAACCTTCGGTTGCCTACAAATACACAACAGAAGGGTGATTTTGGCTCCACAGCTAAACAGTAAAACGAATAATGGGTAATGGGTTACAGTGGGAGTCAGCAGGTGGGGGAATATCCATATGTGATTAACATTAGGACATTATATGTAGGTTTTAAATTAGCAGTCTGAGCGTAAACACAATAAATGATACCTGCAAGATTAACTGGGTTTATTCTTCTGTGTTAAATCTATGTTATAGGTACATCATAATTGAAAATGCCTCTGAAACATAACCTTTTGTGTTTGGCCTTTTTGTCCCATAGCATTTCCAGCTACTTTTTTACTGAAGTTTTTAACAGATTTGTGAGAGAATGATAATAATAGCCTTAATATAGAGACTCACGGGACTCTTAAAACATTTCTGGTGGGAGATTGTACATTCCAACGGTTTTGGCAAAGAAATGGAAAGACCATGTTTGCTTCTGAGGAAAAAAATGACCACAGCATAGAGTGGGGATCTAGGAAGACCTAGCACCATCTAGTACCACATATAAAGCACTAGGACACGATCACATATATTACCACACAATACACCAGACACAAGCAAAATAGGCTCCACAAAAGTTCACCACAGAAGTCGAAATCAGTCAGGAAAAGATAAGTTTGAACGGTGGTAGTGAGACCTGTTGTGATGTATGGTTTGGACACAGTGATGATGATAAGCAGACAGGAGGACAATCTGAAGATTGCCAAACTGCTCAGGTTGAGATGTGGACATGTGCAGAGGAGGGAGAGTGGATATACTGGATAAAGTATGATGAAAATGGAGCTGCCAGGTAAGAGGAACAGAGAAGACCTCAGAGAAGATTCATGGATGTTGTGAAAGAGGACATGCAGAGAGCTGGTGTGACAGTGGAGGATGTTAGTGTTGGTCTACTTCAGTCATCCTTGAAGCCGTCATCACTAGTTTCAGGTTGGCCATTCTTGTATTTTGCTCGTTTGTGTTGTTGTGTTTGCACATCTCTGTTGCTTGTGGGGCTCGCACACAAGAATTTCACTCGCATGTGCTGTGCCAGTGTGCCTGCACATGTGATGTGACAATAAAAAAGTGATTTGATTTGATTTGACTAAAGGAAGAGAGCTGTGGTGAACTGCTAAGTGACTGGTCTGTATATGGAGGAGGTCAGGGTGGATGGACAGGCTGTCAAAACATGATGTTTTCTCGACGCATCCATCCGCTCACACCTGCTCCCTTCAGGGATTTGTGACTCTGTGATGTCACGTGACTTCCTGCTGTGGTCATAGTGATACTGATGGTAGCCAAGGATTGAGTCAAACATGACAGAGGAACAAAGGTGTTAGTGAGACCTGTCGTGATGTATGGTTTGGACACGTTTGCCGACACATTTGTCAATCAGTCCGTCCACCCTGACCTGTTTCTGCATCGTTAAAGCCGATGTTTCCTGCGTCTGTTTTAACTAAGCAGAAATATTTGTCTCAGTCCCACCAAAGTCAAATATCTTTTTTCCTATGAACCATCCTGAATGTCACTTTCAAAACCAGGAGATATATTTTTAACGTTTTCGTGTGGAGACAATCTATTAAAAAAATAAACACAGCAGGAGAGCGGTAAAATCAAAGGAGGGAATCACTTTCTCCCAGGCAATTTACAAGCCCCCTCTCTTCTCAATGCAAAGTGCCCAACCTCAATATATGAACACTATACATTTGAATGTACACAGGAAAAAAAGGCTATCATTTGAAATGCAGTACACTAATAATTCAGAGTGTCTCCTATGGCTGGGAGACTAATTCCAGGTTCACAGTCTATCAATTCTCAACAAAAGAGCTACTAGTCTTACAAACACAGACTTGCATGTCCACATGTCCTTGAATAATAAAAACATCAATATTCAATACTTCCATTACTACCTGCAGAGGCAAGATCTGAGCCTCAGATGCAGCAGAGACATCCTGCGAGGATGAGAGAACATTTTTATTGAAGCCAATATTGGCAGCAGATGCTGCATATTTGATTCATAAATCCAAACAAAAGGAAACTACCAGAATCAAAGAGTTAGATTTACTATAAATAGTCAATAATTGAGTCAATAATTAAAGGGCGATACTACATTGTACCACATGCAGGAAGAGTCGTGTCCTTCATGTCTTCCTATTAAATATGCAGGAGAAGGCTTCGTGAAGTTCACTTTCGATCATTTTTGCCTGTATGAGCTGGAGTGTACTTGAGACACATATGCATATATGTTCAAGGAGTATGACACACATCCAAAAGTATGTGGAGAAAAACATCCATGTGTGAAAGCCAAACGTGACTGTAACCAATCAGAGTGGTTTCTTTTTGCAGACCTTCCTGGTGAATGTTACGTTTGCTTTAAAGTCAGAATATGACTGTTACAAAGATGATGCGTCACATTGTATTGACTTTAAACAATATTTTCTTATCCGTTTCCACTACAGTTTAACTTCTGATGAAAGTTATTGCTAATAAACACGTTGTAATGGTTGTAACCATATCCATAATAGCTAGCAGACCTCATCTGCTTGGACCTCTTGTCCTCCCCCCAGTTCTTCCTGGTGTACACCGAGTTGTTCCTAAGCCATCTGAGAGATATAATCTCTCCAGCATGCCCCTGGCTGTGCCCTGGGGCCTCCTCCCAGTGGGATATGCCCAGTACACCTTACCCAAGAGGCATCCTTGTCAGATGGCCCCAACAGCAACTGAGGAGTAGCGATTCTCCTCCAAACTCCAGCTCCCCACCCTCTCTCTGCTCAGCGTTCAGCCACCCTTTCAAGGAAGCTTATTTCAGGTTTTTTTTGTGCGTTTGTGTGTTATGTAAACTCCAACATGACATAAATCTAGACACCAGACCAACCACAGCGATGCTGGGTCACGAGGGCTGGCTGCCAGGTTCTGCGGTTCACCACAGGAGTATCAGAACAGATGGAGGCTCAGGCTCTGTGCAGGCCACTCAGTGTGTTTGGCATGCCTAAATCTCACAGCTACTAGTTTTTTGACTACAGAAGTTCTGATTTGCCATCAGTGTATACAGCACAGAGGTCTTGGGTTAAAACCTGCCACCCAGGTGAGGCCTTCCTCTGTGGAAAAGCTAAATTGATCAGAGGTGTGTGGATAGTTGTTGGTCTTCATGTTTTAGCTCTGTGACAGTTTATTTTCCAGGGTATTGCATACATTTTGCACTATGTCAGCAGCCCTGCCATGATCCTAATTTGGAAAAATTGGTTAAGAAAGTGGCTAGATAGATCAAGGTGTGCTGATGCTTAAAAGAAGTGAGAGCACTCACTACATACAAATCAATTTGATCAATGATAATATTTATTTAGATTAGTAACAGAGAGAGCGTGTGCTGATTGATTGGTTCAGGTGTCAATAGTAATAGTTGAAATGACATTTAAAGAACAGCGAGTAACTGATTGGCTTAGAAAAGGAGATAATTGGAAAAAGTGCAATTCCCCGAGGACAAACAAAGGTTAAATGTTACAGAAAATCTCTCAGATTTAATTTTCGCTAAAGCTTCATCTATGGATTGTTGATAATGTTGATGACAGTTTAGAGCTGAAACGCTTCTTCTTAAATCAAACAAGTCAATCACAGTTTCCCTTTTTATTTCTGAGCATGCAGTGCTCCATTGTGTAGCTGGAAACTGATCTCACTGCAGGGATTCACCCAAATGTCCTGACCTGACTTGCACCTTTTATGCTTTCAAATACAAACACAATTATACAACACCAGCATAATGTCAAGGAGAAAACAATACACACCTTAAGCTAGGCTTCATACCCCCCTCACTTCTACTCTCCGTAGTGTGTCCACAGTCTCACCAAGCCAAACAGAAGACTTCCCCAAAGTATGAAACCTTACCAAAACCAGGAATGGAAAGAAATCCATTTCACTTCTGACTCCACGCTGTCACTGAACAAGAATATTTTGAGGTATGTACAGGTGTCTGGCACAGAGACAAATTAATTAGACTGTGCCCTACAGTCCCAGGTCATGACAGATCAAAGAAAGAAACTTTATTTCATAATTTAGTTTCCAGGTTGGGTCACGTGAGTATTGCTTCACATTGTTGGGTTGCATATGAATGTTTTCTTTGTTTATTTCTTCATTTTTCTTTCTGGTTCTGAAATCATTTCTTCTAAGGTGTGTTTGAAGTGTGCTGCAGAGGTTCCGATCTGATCTTACAAACTTTAAAGACAAAGTTACTTCACCAAGTTAATCTTATTCATCTCTAACATTATATTTTATGTTTTATGTGTGTTTTACGTTGTTTTGCATTTGTTCTGCTGCAGATGCATGGAGGTTAGTGATGGGAGATCGCTGTCAATGGCTCATATCTGCAGAGACCTCATATGTGTAACAGGACACTAAGATTCCAAACTACAGTTGGTAAAATGTGGAGTTAAAGAAACTGTTTACAGAAACATTTTTCTGTAGTTTTATATATGTTCATTTTGCTTAGTGTACTGATTCTTGCAAATTTGTCTTTTTTGACCTCAAAGTGACATCACTGCCTCCTGAGTGGTCACTAATTTCCCCTCTTTATTTGTTGATGCATTACATGGTTAAAGCTTCATTCTTGACAACTTTGCTCTATAAAATAGTAATCTTCATTTTTTTAAATACATACAGACCCCAACATAAACAAAGAGCAGGGAAAGCAACATGCCTCAACAATGTCTCTCCAAAATGGTAAAAATAAAATGCTTTTTAGCTACGTGTTTCCCTGTTTCTAAATATGGCTGCAGAGTTTTGAGGCTTTTTTTCCACTCTGAAAGTTTTGACTTTATAATTTTAGAAATTTACAGTTTCAATCTCAGAGACTTTTTCCAGCAAATTTATATTGTTATTATTGAAATTTCTTCCTTTCCTTTAGATTTTCTTTTCCTTTGCGTCGTTTTTTTTCATCTTTTTTTTCTTACATACTGAAAAATGCTCCAAACCAAAACATACAACCATATATTTTTGACACTGTGTGCTAAATTGTGAAATAATTTTATAAGCTATCCCACGTAGTGCACAGTGTACATACTGTATTGTGAATATGGTACACTCCACAGTATACTAAAGTATGCAGGGTTGTCTATTAATTAGCAGTTCAGTGGTGGCTCACCGCTGAAGCAAAGTTTCCTCCTGCTGAAAGGTTTTAATAACGCCGTTGAGCTTTAATTTCACCAAACTTGATTCTTGAGTCTGTTTTTTATCTAACTGCTGCCTCCTGAGTTTCATTATTCTTTCATCAATCTCGGGGGGGGGAGGAGGTGGGTGTATTGGTAGGGTTGGTAATCATAAACCATGTCAGGATAAATACACGAGTGCATTCACTTTGCAAATGAGGCGACTCTCATTCACTCTGTGCTAATGTTTGCTCGGCCCGGCTGATTGATGACACGCTGATCTGCAGACTCTCATCAGCCTGAATATGAGGAGCTTCACATTCTGACCACAGCGAGTAAAGTAAATAAAGCAGAGCCGAGCTGTCACTTCTGCTCTGATAGCATCGTTCAATATGTTGGAGGTGGGGAAAGAGAAGGAGTAAATTTCAGCTCATTTCAGCTCCACTTTCCAGATGAAAAAGTACCAACATAAGTGAACAAGCAAGTGTAAAGGAAAGATAATTCTATTACAGAGACTGCCCCACTATCGCAGTACAGTGCAATGTTACTCTATATATAGTTTGTATTTTCAGCTCATGTACAGCGATGTTAGTATAAATACAACGGGAGCTTACTACAGTGCACACTACATCTGGGCTTCCTGGTGCTGGCTGTTAAATTACATGAGTGGTTGTGTCTGTTGAACCAGTGCCCTGTGCTGTTTTTATAGGTGGGCTACCCTTGGCCTAAACCCAAAGACTGTATATAAAAGATGAAGATTCTGGATCCTTTATATCTGGCAGCAGTGGGCGACTTCCACAGCAGCAGAGAGACTTCTGCTCTTTGGGGACAGGGGTGATACGGCCAATCACATTGCTGCACATTGCGCATGCTCACAGTAAAGATCAACAAAAACAGTTTCAGCTGTGCGGTGGCACACATATCAACTCTTTATTGAAGTAAAAGCGTTGTGATGGCATGCCACACATGGTAAGCTCCACACCTCACCACCCGTTGATTCACTTTAGTTTAATTTACAGTCACTACTTTAAAATATTCTATTTATTGTTCAATATCGTTTCTTTATTAAATGTATTCATTTTTCCATCACACCTTCCAATGTTTATATGGCGTGCACACATATTAACCTTGCAAGGTCAAAGTTCTGTTTTATGTTATATTAATACATCTTTGTTTGAGTTACCTGGGGGTTGGTGTCCTCCTGTCTGGCAAAAGGTGTGGCAAAGGGCTGGGAGACCTGAAGTACTACTGACAGCCTAATTGGATTGCACCACATGCTTCATTGCCTGGGGGGTGTTTCATGTTTGTTTAAATGTTTTGTATTAGTTGGTAATATGGCAGCCATCTTGTTTTCCCCCGTGTGTGTCATTTGGTTTAGCTAAACCAGTATTTAAGCCCCCTGTGTGTCATTTCAGCAGGTCAGTTGGTCATATGTTTGTTTGAGGTTCTGTTAATTATTCTCTTGAGTTTAGTCTAGTGAGTTGACCTCTTTTATTGGTCTGCCTGTTTAAGTTTTGGCTTTGTTAAATATGTTTTCATATTTTTGGGTCAATAAAACCCCTTTTTTGAATTAAAACCACCTGTATCCTTTATGCTTTACTGCTTGGTCCCTGACAAGTGTAAATGGGCTGATTCTTATGTAGTGCTTTTCTACTCTACTTGAGGACTCAAAGCACTTTGTACAACATGTCTCATTCACACACAGTGATGTGCAGATGAATGTATCAGGAGCAAAGGTAAGGCATCCAAATACGGAATATCAGTGGCACCCGTTATCCCTGAGCACATCCACAGGGGGAAAATCTCCACATTACATTCTCCTTCGCTCACATTTGGGCTTCACTTTTCCTCATGTCTAGCATGAAGTAATCCACTCAGTGAGAAAATGGATATTTTGTGGTAAGAATGTTTTTACCAAAGAAAAGAAGAGTAATCTTCCTTGGAGGCTCAGGCACACATCAATTTAATCAGGATTCCTGATCGTGCTTTGGCAAGATTCTTAGTTAAGTTTGTGGTGTGTTTGTGATGCATGTGTAGGAACTTGTCATCATAGAAACTGTCTGTGTGTGCTTGGAAAAAGAAAAAGAAACCCCTCAACCCTGATATAGCAAACACTAACATTACAGCTAAGTGGTGGATTTCTCCGTTTCAGTGCAGCTAGCCAACGGCGAAGAATGAAACGTGAACAGTACATTCTCGGTTTGATCATACACTCATAGCTGCAGATAGGGGCAGTGCAAAAGTGTCTCTAGTTAGCTAACATAAACTAATGCTAACTAACTGTTAGCATTCTAATAATACAAGGTGGTACTACTTATACTCTAAAATCTTAAACCAGTTATTTCTTCAATCCAGCTTCACAAACAACATTAAATAAATGACAGTTCCATAATGGAAATTGGCCTTATTACATGTTGTCTCTTACGTCCACTTAAAGCTGCGGCCTCCAGTACAACTGGACTGATTTTTTTTTAATGATATGGTAACTTCTTTGCCAAGAGGTTGGGGATGCTCAGCATAAATGCGCTACTATTCCTTCCAATTTTGAACATATTGCTTTTAAAAAGAGTCAGCTGATGTGTAGGCCTGCTAACTTTGGTGGATTGGTCCCATTGGCTGCACCACGCTATCACTAATAGAGCCACTAAATTAAAATTTTTCATGCAGACTCAGTGTTTATATTTTAAAAGCATTTGGGGGCATTGAGGGCATCTATGTGACAAGAGCAGGAATATTAACTTTGCTTTTTCCTGAAGCGGGTGTATCCAATCAGAAATAGGCAGCCCAGCAGTGACAGTTTACTTACTCTGCCTTCGGCTGCTTTGGTCTTTTTTTTTTTCTAGATGTTGGTTCAAATGTGAACACTTTTTTTCCCTGTGCTTCAGGTTTCAGCCTGCAGGTGAGATGTCAGGCCTGCGCTCCTTTCATGGCACCATCAGCATTACATGAGATGTGTTTGGGAAGCGTGGGATTTTTCAGCCTTGCGTTTCTGTTTCACCTCCAGCCTGAACTACTGCGCACAAATTATTCATGTGGTGTCACGTCAAGGAGCTGCTGCAGCATCTGCCTGCGGGGACAGCCTCAGTGTGTGTGTGCGTGTGTGTGTGTATCATATATAGTAAACCAACTGGGGTATTGTCTGAGAATGTGTGTTATGTAAGGGTGTGTGTGTGTGTGTGTGTGTGTGTGTGTGTGTGTGTGTGTGTGTGTGTGTGTGTGTGTGTGTGTGTTGTAATTCCCACTCCAAATCAAAGTCTCTGACAGCTGCCTTAATGCCGGCTGCCTCTCAAGTGATGAAGGACCTGCTGCTTGTCGCCGCGGATACCTCCATCACCCTCCTCCTCCCCCCTCCCTGTTGACGGCGAATCAATCACTCCATCCGTTCGCCACTCTGTATCCCTGACACTGGCATGTATAATTAAAGTTTATTCCCCCGGACCTCCCAGCTCAGCCCATTCCTGCAGCTTCCCTGAACAGCCTGCCACTACCACAGAAGAAGATAAATATGAAATGGACATTCATATTTCACAAATCAGAGTGACAGAGGGAAACGGACTGCCATGTGGCCGATTTCTCAGAGGAGGCCTGCTGTTGCTCAGTTATCGCACAGATTCCTCCAAATGATCCTTTAGATATTAGGAGGAATGATGGGTAAGTGTTAAGATTGAATTTTTCATTTTACACTGAAAACCTCTTCACAGTGTGAATATTGAGCTTTGTCTTCAAGTAAAAGCCAGAATGTCCAAGAAATGACCAAAAAGGGGCCTTTTTCCGGCCCCTCTCTCTCTCTCTCTCACACACACACACACACACACACACACACACACACACACACACACACACACACACACACATATATATGTGCTCCGATTACCACGGGGACCACTGTTACCTTCACCCTCCACATCCTCTCGAGCTCTTCTCTGAGCCCTTGGTATTTCTCCAGCTTCTCGTGTTCCTTCTCCCTGATATTGCTGTCATTCGGAACCGCTACATCGATCACTATGGCCATCTTCTTCTGTTTGTCTACCACCACTATGTCCGGTTGGTTAGCCACCACCATTTTGTCCGTCTGTATCTGGAAGTCCCACAGGATCTTAGCTCAGTCATTCTCCACCACCCTTGGGGGCATCTCCCATTTTGACCTCGGGACTTCCAGGTTATACTCGGCACAGATGTTCCTGTACACTATGCCGGCCACTTGGTTATGGCGTTCCATGTATGCCTTGCCTGCTAGCATCTTGCACCCTGCTGTTATGTGCTGGATTGTCTCTGGGGCATCTTTACACAGCCTGCACCTGGGATCTTGCCTGGTGTGATAGACCCCAGCCTCTATGATGTTGGGTATCGAAGAATCCATAGGTCCATCATCCTATTCATGTAGCCCCTTCCGCCGGGGTTACTTGCATAGTAGGGGGCAGTACCCTCCATGGAGAAGGAGGCTAGAGGGCAAGATCAAAGTAGCACGGAGGGAGGTTAACCAACTAACGGAGTTGCAGAAAGGTGCGACAAAGAAGGCCTTGGAAACTGCCAAGCAAAGACTCACAGCCTTGGCCAGCCGCTTGAGGAGGTACACCAGAGAGATAGAAGGCAGGAGAATAAACCAGCTGTTCTCCACAGAACCAGCAAAGGTGTACTCTCAGTGGCAAGGGAACAATATGAAAACAGCACCATCAAGGCTGGAGATGGAGCAATACTGGAAGAGCATATGGGAGAAGGACGCAACCCATAACGGCAATGCTCAGTGGCTAGTGGATCTGAGGGCAGACCACAGCGACCTCCCTGAACAGGGTCCAGTAACCATCACAGTGGCAGATATCCAAGAAAGGGTCTCCAGTATGAAGAGTTGGACAGCACCAGGGCCCGACATGGTTCACGCCTACTGGCTGAAGAAGCTGACTGCACTCCACGAGCGTCTGGCAGCACAAATGAACCAGCTGCTAGTTAACGAGAGACACCCGGAATGGCTAACCGAAGGTCGAACGGTCCTGATCCCCCGAGGACCCCAAGAAGGGACCGGTCCCATCCAATTACCGACCAATAACCTGCCTCAGTACTACATGGAAGCTCCTGTCAGGCATCATATCGAATAAGATGAACAGGCACATGGGTCAATACATGAAAGGGATGGGCAAGAATACCAAAACATCAGCTACTGGTAGACAGAACAGTCAGCCGAGACTGCAAGACCAGACTGACCAACCTGTGCACTGCCTGGATTGATTACAAGAAGGCCTATGACTCAATGCCCCACAGCTGGATACTGGAATGCTTAGAATTGTACAAGATCAACAGGACCCTAAGAGCCTTTGTCAGGACCTCAATGGGGATGTGGCGTACAACACTAGAGGCCAACTCCAAGCCCATAGCACAAGTCACCATCAAGTGCGGGATCTACCAAGGAGATGCTCTGTCCCCACTGGTGTTCTGCATAGGTCTGAACCCCCTCAGTGAGATCATTAACAAGACTGGCTACGGATACCGACTACGGAATGGAGCAGTTGTCAGCCACCTCCTGTACATGGATGACATCAAGCTGTATGCCAAGAGTGAACGAGACATCGATTCACTGATCCACACTACCAGGCTATACAGCAATGACATTTGAATTTGGTTCGGACTGCAGAAGTGTAGTCGAATGGTAACAAAGAGAGGGAAGGTAGTCAGAACTGAGGGGATTGAACTACCAGAAGGCAACATTGCAGACATAGAGGACAGTTACAAGTACCTGGGGATCCCGCAGGCAAATGGGAACCATGAAGAGGCCGCTAGAAAGGCTGCAACCACCAAGTACCTGCAGAGGGTCAGGCAAGTCCTGAGGAGTCAGCTGAACGGTAAGAACAAGATCCGGGCCATCAACACCTACGCCCTGCCCGTGATCAGGTACCTTGCTGGGGTAATTGGCTGGCCAAAGGAGGAGATAGAAGCCACTGACATAAAGGCAAGAAAGCTCCTTACCATGCATGGAGGGTTTCACCCCAAGTCCAGCACCCTGAGGCTGTACGCTAAGCGGAAGGAAGGGGGCCGGGGACTGGTGAGTGTCAGCACCACAGTCCAGGATGAGACAACGAACATCCAAGAATACATTGGGAAGATGGCCCCAACTGACCGAGTGCTCAGTGAATACCTCAGGCAGCAGAAACCCAAGAAAGAGGAGGGAGACGAGGAACCATCATGGAAGGACAGGCCCCTGCACGGTATGTACCACCGGCAGATAGAGGAGGTGGCTGATATCCAGAAATCCTACCAGTGGCTGGACAAAGCTGGACTGAAAGACAGCACAGAGGCACTAATCATGGCAGCACAAGAACAAGCTCTGAGTACAAGATCCATAGAGCCTGGGGTCTATCACACCAGGCAAGACCCCAGGTGCAGGCTGTGTAAAGATACCCCAGAGACAATCCAGCACATAACAGCAGGGTGCAAGATGCTAGCAGGCAAGGCATACATGGAACGCCATAACCAAGTGGTCGGCATAGTGTACAGGAATATCTGTGCCGAGTATAACCTGGAAGTCCCGAGGTCAAAATGGGAGATGCCCCCAAGGGTGGTGGAGAATGACCGAGCTAAAATCCTGTGGGACTTCCAGATACAGACGGACAAAATGGTGGTGGCTAACCAACCGGACATAGTGGTGGTAGACAAACAGAAGAAGACGGCCGTAGTGATCGATGTAGCGGTTCCGAATGACAGCAACATCAGGGAGAAGGAACACGAGAAGCTGGAGAAATACCAAGGGCTCAGAGAAGCGCTCGAGAGGATGCGGAGGGTGAAGGTAACAGTGGTCCCCGTGGTAATCGGAGCACTAGGTGCGGTGACTCCCAAGCTAGGCGAGTGGCTCCAGCAGATCCCGGGAACAACATCGGAGATCTCTGTCCAGAAAAGCGCAGTCCTGGGAACAGCTAAGATACTGCGCAGGACCCTCGAGCTCCCAGACCTCTGGTAGAGGACCCGAGCTTGAAGGATAAACCGCCCGCAGGGGCGTGCTGGGTGTTTTTTATATATATATATATATATATATATATATATATATATACCCACGGGAGTGGGCGCTGGAGCCTATCCCAGCTGTCTTAGGGCAGGGCAGGGTACACCCTGAACAGATCACCAGTCTGTTGCAGGCTGTATGCAGTTACAGCCCAATTCATATTCCTCTTGCTTCGTCACCTTGCTCACTTTGATTCTGGAGTGTACACTACATGTTGCTGATAAAGTTTAATCTTCACAGTTTATGTGATCTGCATCACAGCAAGGTGCATTTGCATCTCCAGATGGGTGAACATCATATTTGGCGCAGAATCAAACTATCTGAGGCCGATCAACTGAAACACAAGTGATCAGCTACTTAAAAACAGATTTGACTGCTTCTGAACCAAACCTTGTGTTGCAGTCATGAAAATATAAGCCCTTTAAAACCATTTTGACAGTGCCACGAGTTACTGGCAACATGTAATTTAACTCAAATGCGGAGGCAGAGAGAAGAAATGTGGTTAACAGGCAGACTTCCTGTGAAGAGGTGGGACAGCAGAATGAGACAAGCAGCTCAGCGGGACGCAGCAAACAGGTGCCGGGCGAGAGTGCAACAGGTACGAGGAAAACAGAATGAGAGTGCTGGAGCAGCAGAACTGACGTGATAGAGCTGAATGAGAACACTATTTATACACACTCTCTGAGGCTGATTAAGAATGAGAGGCAGCTGGGGGGCAGGTGACACATGAGTGGGTAAAGCGATCTGTAGAGGAGGAAAACGCTTTCAGTGGCCAAAGTTAGTTAGCATTTAAAAATGTCCAACCTTTAAAAAAGTACAAACTATATATAGAGTAACATTGCACTGTACTGCGATAGTGGGGCAGTCTCTGTAATAGAAGTATCTTTCCTTAACACTTGCTTGAATGAGACAGTAAGAAACTGTGATTCTTACTGCATCTCAGTGGTGAAAGACTCGAAGGAAACAAAGGTTCAAAGATTTTTGCAGCACACAAGAAGGAATTTTTGAAGAAATCCATACAGTGTTTGTGATTAGACATGATTGTCACAGAATCTGTAATCTTTTACAGATTCCTCCTTATTAACCACATCCTCAATTCCTTTCCTTAGCTTCTAAACTCTTTATGTCTTAGTCCCTCCCAGCTGAGATACAAGTGGTGGAGGTGAGGAACTGATGATGTCATGATCTGCTGTAATGCAAGCAGGACGTGGACCAAAATGCAGGACTCAACACACACAGGGATAACTCAAAGAGGCAGCTTTAATTGCACTGTAGCAGAAAATAGACTAGAAACAAAAATCAAAAACCAGAGAACTAGAAACTAAGAACGAGGAACTAAGACACTGGAAAACTACGAGGGACAACAAGGAACATGGAGGGAAATACATACACAGCACATAGAAGTGGTACAACGGACAGAGGAAAACAACTTAAATATACAGAGGGATAACGAGGGAACGAGACACAGGAGGAGAGCACAGCTGGGACTAATTAGATATAAAGAGACCAGGGAAGCAAAGCAGAATACATCACACACAAGACAGGGACTATCAAAATAAAACAGGAAACAGGAGACATGCATGGAGACGCAGACTTGACAAGTAGGCACGACTGACTGTGGAGACACAGGAGATGAACAAACACAGAGACTAAACACAGACTGGGATAAAGACTAAGAGAGACAAAAATAAGATAACTGAGAACGAACGAAAACAACAACAATAATCAAAGAATATAATATTAGAACTGAAACACAAATAGAGGCAGAGGATGTGTATTAAAAATATAACTAAGTGATGCCAATTAAGATTAATTATAATTTTTTAAATACTTATCAATATTTTAATAACACACAGTAAAGAACAAAGTTGTATCACCTTGAGTTACTGAAGAAGCTCATCAATAAAAAGGAGTAGTTTGTATGGTTTGTATGTTCCAGCTGTGGCCACGCCTCTGTATTTTCTACCTGAAAGAAGCACTTCTGCAAAGAATACACCTGTGTAGCCTCATCTCTGTCTGTCCTCCACATGTACGTCAACTGAGGCAGTCTTCAACTTTTCATTCTAGGATTGATTTCATAGTACCTACAGGTACCTATGACAAAACAAGATGTGGCTCCATCCACTGAAGTGGAGCAGGGATGAAGAATAAAGATGAAAATATGGTGGTAGGTGGAAAGAACTGAAAGTAGCCATGAGCACTGGTCTGGTTAACAAGTACAGTAAGACACTGAAATGACTGAACAGAAGTAGAATAGAAATACAATAGAATTAGCCTTAATTGTCCATCATTGGGGAAATTCAGGTGTTCCAGTAGCAAAGTGACAGGCAGAAGGGGCATGCAAATTCATACAAAAAGAAAGAATATAAAATGGAAAAAAAAAGAAATAAGATAGAGTACAGTAAGGCTTTTTTTTAATGTACAAAATATGCTCCAAATTTGTGTTTAAAAAGTGATACATGATTGGCTTAGAGACAGAAATAATGACCAAACATATCTGGTTTAATACAAAGATCTCAGTCAGCTGATGTGATACACTACCTGTGGCGCGGGTGTGGTCACTGGCCCGCTGCAGAGGAGGGGTGACACGGTGAGCTCCCGGGGCGGCGTGGAAGCGGGGCTGAACAGGTGTTTGGGACGAGTGAGTGATTGTGACTCTTCTTATGTTTCAGTGACAGTCGAGGGAAGAGAGCGGCGTGACCACTGAGCGGGAGTGTCTGTGTCCCGTGCGTTTAAGTCAAAACCACAGCTATAATAAACTAAGTGTGTGTCACCATACCCATACACACCATACCCACGGTGTGAGTGTGCGTGTGTTGGGGTCCGACGTCACAGTACCACTCACTGGAAAAGTAAAAAAGAAACAGCTGGAGAAACAATTTGCAACTAATCAGGTTAACCAGCAACAGGCCAATAACATGACAAGGTATAAGAAGAGCATCTTTCTCAGAAGTAAACATGGGCAGAGAGTCACCAATCTCCAATTCACCAAAGGACTGAATATCTCATTATCTGCAATTCATAAAATTATCAACCGAGAAATCTTTGTGCAAGGGACAAGGCTGGAAATCAATATGAGATACGCATGCTCTTCAGACCCTCAGGCAGTAGTGCATTACAAACAGGCATGACTCTGTGATGGAAATCAGTGCATGAGCTCAGGAAAACTTCCAGAAATCTGTGAACACAACTCAGTGTGCCATCCACATGCAGGTTAAAGCTCCATCATGCAAAGAAGAAGCCAGATCAGAATACGATACGGAGATGCTGCCATCTTCTCTGGACTAAAGCTTGTTTAAAATGCACTGATGCAAAGTGGAAAACTGATCTGAGGTCAGTTGAATCAAAATGTGAAATTCTTTTTGGAAAACAGGGACACAGTGTCCTCCAGACTGAAGAGGAGAGGGACCATCCGGCTTCTTATCAGGAGTCAGTTCAAAGCCTGTATCTCTGATAGGAGGGCACCAGTGCCTATGGAACTGATAGCTTGCACATCTGGAAAGAAACCATCTGGTCTTATGGGGTGGCTGTAGCTCAGGTGGCAGAGCAGGTCAGTCACTAACCAGAAGGTTGGTGGTTTGATCCCAGGCTGCCTCCTGGCTGCATGCCAAATATCCTTGGGCAAGATACTAACCCCATGTTTGCCTACTGGTGGTGGTCAGAGGGCCCGGTGGCGCCAGTGTCCGGCAGCCTCGCCTCTGTCAGTGCGCCCCAGGGCAGCTGTGGCTACAATGTAGCTTGCCGTCACCAGTGTGTGAATGGGTGAATGACTGAATGTAGTGTAAAGTCCTTAGGGACTGAGTAAAGCGATATACAAATGCAGGCCATTTGCCATCTAAAAGGTATATCCAGGTTTTAGAGATTCGAAGCAGAAGCATCTGCCTGCAATCCAGACTAACATTGGTTGCTGAACCAACAGGAAACATGTTTAAGTTTAGTTTAAATCTTTGTTCTGTTGCAAATAAAATGTGGGCTTATGACATTTGTGTTCTGTTTTTATTTACATTTTACAAAGCCGTCAAACTTGTTTAGGGGTTGTATGAATGCAAATATTTCAGCAATAAATAAGTCAGCATTAGAGTTAAAGTTTTAAATATGGGCTCATACAAGATGGCGCTGGAGTGACGGCAGCCTTTCCAAGTAGCTCTGCAACACCGCACCTTTTTTGTTAACTTTAACTTTTTAGACTAGGCTTTTCAAACTTTTTTTCACCTTCCTCTACTTATACCTCTTAGATATAGCGATACAAGATGGATAATGCACTTTTCAAAACTTCTGGAACCAGCTCCTTCATCTATTCGAGAGTGGAGCTGCTGGCACTAAGAACAAAGGGACAGACCGGCATGCGACACAACATCCCGGCCGAGCTAAAGAGGAGCTACAGAGGCTGCAAAGCTGGAGCGAGGAGAGCGGATCACCGGAGGCGATTCAAACCATCAATCCCGACAGTGATCATGGGCAACGTGAACTCGTTACAGAATAAGATTGACGAACTGTGCGCTCTGAACAACCACAGACTATACCGTGAGTGCAGCTTGCATTATTATATCTGGAGACTTTAACCATGCCACACTGGATTCTACTCTGGCTGCTTTTCACCAGTTTGTGAATTGTTCCACAAGGAGCAACAGGACAATTGACCTACTGTATGCTAATGTGAGAGATGCATACAGAGCCACCCCCCTCCCCCCACTAGGGAAGTCAGACCACAACCTGGTTTACCTACAGCCACAATACACACCCCTCGTCCAAAGGCAGCCTGTCACAACGCGCTCCATCCGGAGATGGACCCCAGAAAAGGAGGATGCTCTGAGAGACTGCTATGACACCACAGACTGGGATGTGCTCCTGAGCCCACATGGTGAGGACATAGAGGGGGCGACACACTGTCTTACAGACTACCTCAACTTTTGTGTGGACACAGTCGCCCCTGCTAAGACGGTACGGTGTTATCCTAATAACAAACCGTGGGTAACACAGGAAGTCAAAGCTGTCCTCAACATGAAGGAGAAGGCTTTCAGGAGCAAAGTGAAGGAGGAGATGAAAGCAGCACAGCGGGAGGTGAAACGCTGCCTGAGGGAAGCAAAGGACACCTACAGGAGGAAGGTGGAGCAGAAGTTGGAGAGGAACAATATGAGGGAGGTCTGGAATGGTGTGAAAACCATCACAGGCCACAACACCAAGAAAAGCACAGTGGGGGGGACTGTGGAGAAGGCAAACGAACTCAACAACTTCTTCAACAGGTTTGACCAGCCCACAACCCCCCCCCCCCCACCCTCACCTTTACTACAGAGTCCTCTCCCCACTCTCCTGCCTCCCTCGCTTCCCCCCCTTCCTGACACCATGACACCCCCCTCCTCCAATCCCTCTCTCAGCAGCAAGACATCTCCCCCCCTCCCCTCCTCCCAAACATCTCCCAGTGTCACAGTGGATCAGGTCAGGAGGCAACTGAGGAAGCTTCGCCCCAGAAAGGCAGCAGGCCCAGACAAGGTGTGTCCTAGGATGCTTAAGGCGTGTGCTGCTGAACTTGGGGAGCCGCTACAACGAGTCTTCAACCTCAGTCTGCGACTGGGGAGAGTGCCCGCCCTATGGAAGACATCCTGCATCGTCCCGGTCCCCAAAAGGAACCGGCCCAATGAGCTGAATGACTTCCGACCGGTGGCACTGACGTCACATCTTATGAAGACTCTAGAGCGGCTCTTCCTCAACCTCCTCCGACCACAGGTACAACATGCCCAGGACCCACTACAGTTTGCATACAAGGCGGGTGTCGGAGTGGAGGATGCCATCCTGTACCTCCTACACAGAGCCCACTCACACCTGGATGGGGGAAAAGGCACGGTTAGGATCCTGTTTCTTGACTTTTCCAGTGCCTTTAATACCATCCGGCCCTGTATGCTTCAGGAAAAACTGAACAGGATGGAGGTGGACCCCTGCCTGGTGGCCTGGATCTCCGACTAAGATAAGATAAGATAAGATAAGATAGAACTTTATTAATCCCTCGGGTGGGTTCCTCTGGGAAATTCGACTTCCAAAAAAAGCACAGCAACGACCAAAGTTACAGTTACAGAACTGTTATATATATATATACACACACACACACACACACACACACACACACACACACACACATATATATAAATACAGAGACAAATATAAACAGGAGGACAAAGGAGGGGGGAACAACTAAGCTGTAGTGCCTCTTCACCTCACTGTACAATACCTTGTGCAATACTTTTTGTAAATAGTCAACAGTGCAATAGACTCAATACTTGAAATGTGCAATTCACTTGTATTTTTATTTTTTTATTCCTATTTATTCTATTTATCC
This sequence comes from Rhamphochromis sp. 'chilingali', assembly GCF_963969265.1. Taxonomy (NCBI): domain Eukaryota; kingdom Metazoa; phylum Chordata; class Actinopteri; order Cichliformes; family Cichlidae; genus Rhamphochromis; species Rhamphochromis sp. 'chilingali'. The sequence goes on along the minus strand of NC_137940.1, from coordinate 11,217,875 downwards.
CCTTTGTATATTTTATTTATATTTGTTTCTGTATTTATATATGTGTGTGTGTGTGTGTGTGTGTGTGTGTGTGTGTGTGTGTGTGTGTGTGTGTGTGTGTGTGTGTATATATATAACAATTCTGTAACTGTAACTTCGGTCGTTGCTGTGCTTTTTTTGGAAATCGAATTTCCCAGAGGAACCCACCCGAGGGATTAATAAAGTTCTATCTTATCTTATCTTATCTTATAATCATTCATAGATGATGAATCATTGGACCCGAAGGTTCAGTGGGGATTGACATTGGGTGAAAGGCATCCATCACCATCACGGCCCTGAACTTGCGTATTATATTTACTTTAAACCTCCCTATTAGAAAGACTTCTGTTTTAAACTGTTGCATTAATGGTGTATTTATTGACTCAGTCCAAGCTCATGGGTATAATCTGAGATAGCAGACTATCTATCTCTAATTGATATGTCTGAAGTTTAAAGATGTGCAAAATTTCTGACATGAAAATCAATTGGACTGCTAATGCAAGCTTTCATATCGTCTCGTCTCAGTTATTGGCCTGAACAGTCTAAAGGGACAATGGATCAGATCATACAAATAATGTAAATGGGACAAAACAGTGTTGCTGTGAATACAGAACAAACACTCTCACATTTGATAGATGTATAGGCTTTTTAAATGGTAAAAGATTATTTAGTACTACTATTTATTATGAACATGTTACAAAGACTCTGTTAGAAGGCTCTGCGGTGAGATCTTCATGAGAGAATGAATTTAAACACTGTGAGGAATTGAATTTACTACAAAAAAGAAATAACAGTAATCACTAAATTCAACATTTTAAGCATTTAGATATAAAAGAATAACCAACATCTCGAGTTCAAGCAAAGCTGGATGTTACCGTGGGTGTGCGTCATTCATCTTACTTATCTTGAAATATTGTGTCATCCAGTTGTTAAGTGATGATGTATGAATCCTGCTTCCGGGTCCAAACTACTCTGCGTTTATTAAAGCTGTTATGTTTTTAACATGTTTTAATGCTTTGAATCTTGTTCTATTTAATCTCAACAAGATCCTAAAAAAGTCAGCGATCACTGTCGGCTTCTCTTTGTTTTGATAACTACTGTTCATTTTAAAGCTCCGTTTTTAAAACCTTAAGATGTAATTACAGTCCAGCCCATGCAGCAGTATATTAATAACTAACCTCGTATTGTGGATGAATTATCTCAGTTGTTCTCCTGACTGAAGTTTGGTCTGTTTACAGCATCCTGCCATGCGATTGCATTTGTCCCTAACCATCGGGAACCCTCACGGTAACTTTTATCAAGTGGGAAAAAGTTAGCATTCATCCTCCAGCTTCACTGTGTTTATATTATGCTAACATAGCTGTGTAGCTAGCCACCGTGTAGCACATCATTATATACCAGCTAGCCCAACTTCAGTAACCCTAAAAACGTCACTGTCGCTGTTTGGTTTCCTGTCTTCATTTATGCCTGAAGTAATAGCTAAGCTGTACTTTTTAACTTTTTAGAAATCACTCAGTCAGGACATGGTAATCTTTAGATGGAAACTAGTGAGCTAACTTCCTGCTAACTTCAAACTCTGTTAAACTTCACGACTTCTGTTTTCATGGATGCCTGGATGTTAAACTTAGTTGTTACACCTGGTAGAGCAGCCACACTGATCATTTTATTAAAGATGGAAGAATTTAGGCAGAATTTGCAACGCTCAGTGATACCGCTGTGTTCCTTAGACTTTGGGACCTAAAGTGGAGTTTGGACCAGGAAACGGCTAATGAAGCTGGACCTAAAGACCGGGTTGCAGTATGTATGCTGTTGTGGTGCATCGTGACACTTCTTTCCATACACACAGTTAAATTTAAACTCCTTCCATTACACCGGCTAGCTTCATGCATCTTTAACCACACACACAAAGTTTTTAAAAAATAACAGCAGGGAAATTTTCATTTTGTGTGTTTTTAAGTTTAGCGGTTTCACAAAGAAGCAGCAACTGGTCTTAAAAACAGTTTTCTGTGAAGGTTAGGACGCGTTGTCCTTTTTATTTTTAACTGTAATGTGGAACAACAAAACAGGATGAGTGGGGAAGGGCCCAGCAGGCTGCAGCTGGATGTCTGGGATAGCTGCTACCCATAACTGCACATACTTCTGTTTCTCTTTTTATGATAATGAGTCCAGTTTTTTTCTATTTAACACTTTTTACTTTGCTCCAATTAGGATCCTGAAAAGCAACAATTTCGTGTTATTTTGACAATTATATCAGCACCGAAACTGAATAAAAAGTGAGCGGCAGTGTGTGTGTGTTTTCTACCAGTGTGTGCGCTTATTTGTTTATTTCTAGGTGTATTAAAGAGAAAATGGCTTAGAGAATAATTCAGCAAACCTCAGACCTCAGCTTAGTTTCCACACACACACACACATACGCTCACAAATGAAAGAACAAAGAGTGATTTCCTCATTAGGAGCGTTTTTAATGCATGAAGAGGTAATTTATTCATGAAAATGAACAAATGATTTATTCGGCCTGAAACTTTTAGCAGCCGTTGTGTTCAGATATACGTTATTATTGTTATTATTGGCGTCTTGCTGTGGCGCCACTTTATCGCTGCGGCATTATGTATGCACAGCTGATTAAAAGAGTTTTGATCACCTCTGAAAATTACAGTTTTAACAGGTAGCACTGGTAATTAGCGAGCGCCAGCAATGTTACTCACAAGTAAGCAGCTTCAATAACACGTCCTCTTTTTTTTCTTATGAGCTTTACTTTTTTAATTCAGACGTTGGATGCTCTTTTCAACTCATGGTTCTGCTCATTTTATTCAATTCCATTTTTTTTTTACCTCTGGTTATTTGTCTTCTTGTTCTTCACCAAACATTTTCACCTTGTTAAAAAAAAAGTTTCTCAAAAGTGTTGTTTTCAAAGTGCACCATACTTATTCCTCCTTCTTCTTCTTTCTGCTGCTGCTTTAAGGCTCTCCACAGCAGATCATCTGCCTCCTCCTCCTATCCCAGCATCCTCCTCTGACACACCAACCCCACATGTGCTCCTTCACTACATCCATGAATTCTCCCTGAGGTCTTCCTCTTTCCTCCTGCCTGGCAGCTCCATCTCCATCATCCTTTGTCCAGTATATCCACCCTCCCTCCTCTTCACAAACCATCTCACCCTGAGTTCTCTCTCTGATGGACTCTATACGTGTCCAGCATGCCCACTCCCAATGAAGACCTGAGAACACCTGATACGGTCTCTCAATCACACCACCACACAGTACTGACCCACACATATGGTTCTTACACACACACTGGATTTTGCACAACACTGGTCACTATATTCTTCATTTCCAGTTAATACTTGTACAGCTGCTGTTATTGTGTATATATTTATTTATATTTAGATTTCTTCATACATTCTTATATAGTTCTATATTGTGTATTGTGTATTTTGTTGTACAGTTATTTTATTTTCAACTTTAATTTATATATTTTATCTTATTCTTCCCAGTTAAATTTACCCTTCATTCTAATTTGTGTTGTACAGTTATTTCATTTTTAACCTTAATTTATATTTTATTCCTTCCTAGTTAAATTTACCCTTTTTAATTTTTCATATTTATTTCCTATCTTATTCATAGCCTTTCCTTTTTTTGTTTTCTTTAGGTCACGAGCAGTTGTCCAAGCATTTCACTACATATCGTACTGTGTATGACTGTGTACGTGACAAATAAAATTTGAATTTGAATTTGAATCTTAAGCTCAGCCTCCTGCCTCCCTCTCATTCACAAACATGTATTCTCTCTTGCTTCTCCTGACTTTCATTCCTCTTCTCTCCAGCTCATACCTCCATCTCTCCAGGCTCTCCTCCACCTGCTCTCTACTCTCACTACAGATCAGTGTTTCTGCAAACATCAGCATCCACAGAGACTCCTCCCTTACCTCATCTGTCAGCCTGTCCATTGCCTCTGCAAACAAGGAGCTCAGAGCAGATCCCTGATGTAATCCCACTCCCAACTTGAACCCATCTGTCACTCCTACCACACACCTCACCACTGTCTCATAAATGTCTGGCACCACCCTTACATACCTCTCTGCCACTCTGGACTTCCTCATTCAGCAACACACTTCCTTTCCTCGATCCACAAACACACAGTGAAGCTCCTTCGGTACTCTCAAAGCAAACATCACATCTGTAGAGCTCTTTCTTAGCACAAAGCTACACTGCTGCTCATAGATCGTCCCCCCTCTTCTTAAGCTAGCTTCAACAACTCTCTCTTTTATTCAGTGTATAGCTCTTCAGCTTCATGCCTCTGTTGTTACTACAGCTCTGCACGCCTCGAAGTGCTCTTACAAACAATTTCTACATTACACGGGCTATTTATCATTCAATGTGTACTACAATCATTAGAACCATGTTTTTTTCCTGATGCTATGTAAAAATATTTCAGTTCATGTCTCATATTTTGAAATAGTGACTATCCATTCATAGCTTAGCATGGCAGAGCCTCTCAAAACCAAAAACTACACAGTAAAATTCAAACCCTACCAGCCTGCCCTCCCGGGGGAACCCTCTGCATCTCCAAGAAGAAATACTGTAAAACACACATTTTATTTCCATTATTTAAATAATTTATGGGCCCTTGTTTCACTTCAGCGTAGTGTGAGCATTCATATGGGCACACTGCTGTCTTTCATAGTTTATCACCTCTGCTGTCACCAGACTTCATTCCGTGCCAGGCAGAGTAATACAGAAATAGCGATGTTGTTAGCCTGCTGTAAGTGAAATAAAAGCTTCCCAGCTAGTGTTGATGAAAAGATGCCACCTGACTACTTAGCTGAATGCGCTTAACAGACACAGGGTGAAAGGCTTTAACCTTCATTTCAAAGGTACAGCACTGAAGCCTTCGTTATACTCTGCTGTGGACACTCAATGGTCGAGCAGCCATTCCTGTTATGCACTTTGAAGTCACTGCATGTAGCACACGTTTAGTTGGTACATTAACACCTTAATTCAAAATTAAACTGTGTTTACTGACATTTTCTTTTTTCTTAATATCTGAAGGTAACATTTTTTCATTTGTTCTGCATCTCTGCTTCTCTTGTCTGTCTGACACTCAATCACAGCAAAATAAAAGCGTTAGTGTGCAGGATGATGAAGCCTCAGAGTTCATGGAGTGAGCACAATTTAGGTGAGAGAGCCTTTGATGGATATTTAACACAGAGAAGCTTAGTAGGGTTAATCCTGCCCTTTGTTCAGCCCGTAAAGGCGACCGTTCAGAGCTGTCGAGTCGGCCGATAGCGTCAGCTGGGAGGAAACTTCAAAGGTCGAGGGCTCGAATGCTGTCTGGTGTGCTTGCGGAGCTGATAAAACCCCCACAAAGGCTCTGAAACAACGGCGAGGACCTCGGCCCGCACTGACCTCGACACCAGCAAACGGCAGATGCCAAACAAACACGGAACATTTGAAACATTTCACTGAACAGAAGTTAGAAAACTGCAATCACATCGGCACTGTCTTCATAAGGAATAACAGATTTTAAGGGATTATTGCAGAAAAGTACCCCACTGAGTGCTGAATTCTTGAATATTTTACCATTAAAATATTGAGATGTCTCATTTTTGGGAAAAAATGGGAGCTATAAATAGTGTGGCGAGCTCAGACAATGAGGAGACAGAGATATCATTTGGTCTTGCTTCCCGCAGAGTTAGCCAGGGAGCACAGACGTTTATTAGTATTCAACAGGAAACACAACGCCGCTACCTCAACTGCTCGGCGTAGCTCTAGCATAACAACAACCACACGAAAAAAAGGCACTCTCTCCACCCAGAAACACACAGTTGCAGAGAGAGAGCATTACCTGTAACCATGGCAACATAACGCTGCCGCCTGGAACAACAGAACATAGCTCTCAAACCCCAAACAGCCCTGACCCGCTACATAGCCCCCACCTAAGGGGTCAGTCGTCCCCGACCACCCCATTACCCAACACAAAGTCCCGCAAATGTCCAGGTGTCTTCTTTCGGCGCACAGACCGATCTCGACCAGCAGGGGAAGAGTCAATCGGATCAGAACATGGGGTGCCACCAGCATCCCCTGCCCCGGCGGCTGCTGGAGCGGGCGGTCGGTAAGGTGAGAGTTTGTCCTGGTACAACACCACCCTGGGCCCGGCATGCGGATCCGGTACATCACTTCTGTTAGCCGCTCCACGACCTCCGCCGGCCCTTGCCAGTGGCTGCACAGTCTGGGGGACACTCCTTTTTGCAAACCGGGCAGTACACCCAAACCTTGTCGCCAGGCACGAAAGCTCCCCCTCGGCACCTGGTGTCACCGGCTCTTTTTTGTCATACTCCGGCGCTGGTCTGGGCCTGGCGGGTGTAGTCATGAACCACCCGCAGCCACTCCCTCCGCCTCCTGCAGCAGTCCATGGCCACCAACACGTGCTGGTTCCCTGACTCAGTGACGGGGAAAGGCCCTAGGACGTCCACTCCCACTCTCTTCATCAGGGCCCCCACCAGATACTGCTGCAGGGGGGCAGTGGAGCATTGAGTGGGGCCCTTCCGTGCCGTGCAGGTGTCACAGCAGTGAACATGAAGTTCCACATCCCGTTGACAACCAGGCCAGTAAAACCGTCCCCTGAGACAGCGGAGAGTTTTGGCATTCCCATAGTGGCCGGCCCCCACTGAGTAGTGGACAAGCTCGAGCACCTGCGACCGCAGCGACCGAGGCACCAGGAGATCCTTGCCCTGACTGGGGGCCCGCCATCTCCGGTATAGGAGGCCATCGTGGGTCTCCAGATTGTTGTACTGGGAGTGGTAGGCCTTCACTTCGAGCCCCTGTCCCGATACCCCCGTCCAGCCTAGGCGTTGCACCGCCTCCAGCCAGGCCCCCACCTGAACCAACATCACGTCAGCCTCCTGTTCCTGCTTCAGCTGCTGGCTGTGGCCTGAGCCATAGCCACGCCCAGTGCCTCCTGGGCCCGCTCCTCCTGTCGTTCGCTTCTGTCAGTCTGCCCCAGGGCAGCTGTGGCTACAACTGTAGCTTGCCTCCACCAGTGAGTGAATGTGAGAGTGAATGACTAGTGGAATTGTAAAGCGCTTTGAGGGCTTTGAAAAGCGCTATATAAATGCAATCCATTATTATTATTTTTCTTTACAAAAACTAAATGTTTCATCAGTATTTCATAATACAATATATATTTGTATTATGTAATTGTAATAATAATATAATAATATAGCTTCATAATGATTACAGGACATCAGACTAATTGTTCTTATTTCTTACTACTGCAGAATTATCATATAGAAATAAAAAACCTGAAGTTGTGCGCTATTTGAGCATGTTGCCTGCCTGCAGCACTAAAGGACTCCGCAAGAGACCTCTGTTTTGCCCTAGCAGCACCTGTCCCTCTCCTCCTCGTCAGTTCGCTCGTCATATTCTGTGATATGATTTGAAGAGGTTAGTGGTGTTGCCACAACACCTCACTTTCTTACCACATGTATCGCAAACCGCGTCTTGGCTGTTTGTGGAGGTAAAATACATCAACACATGACTCCGTTTACGCTCAGCCATTGTTGTGAGTGCGCACGCCAGGGGCTGCAACACATTTATACAGCCGTATTTCGCATGTGACTATGAAAGGCGTAAGAGGAAGTAGTTCCTTCCAATTTAGACGATCCGAATGATATAGTTTCTTTCCACTGTGTTGCTGTTAATGCTGTTAATAATACCTAAAGTATTAAAATATCGATATTTTAATATGAGAATCGATTCTGGAACATAAATTACTGGCATCGGAAGAATCAATATTTCAATATCGATCCGCACACCACTACCGATTATATGGTTCTGTGAGGTTACTGTACTAAATAATGTCCACAAAGTTTGATCTCCAGTTTTTGTGAGTGAGTCTTGCTAACTAGAAGGACTGTTAGCTGATAATTTAGCATGCTGTTCACTAACCAAACACGGTCACTTGTCTCCAAAAAGCCAACATGATGAGGCTTCAAAGGAAGAGCCCGTGATTGACACCGATCACTCATGCCATAAGCTGGTGATCCTCTTCTGAAGAAGCTTGTGCATAAGCCCATGGTCTATCAGCTTTTACCAAATGCCATAGTTTGATGTGAGCATAGAACAAATTAATTTCAGTGCAGGTCATAGACATGCACATTGTTAGGGAAAATATTCTACTAGCAGAGAAAGGGGACTTTGTGTCCTCTTCAACAACACATTCTGCATTTACATAAAGAAGACGCACATTCATCAAACATGACTGACGCCCTGAATGTTTTGAGACAGATCCAGCAGGCCCAAAATCAGGACTATGTAAGTGATACAAGTGACTGGTTTTTCTTGGCTTTACACTGGCTCCTGGTTACAGGTGCTAAAAAGACTACTCATCGGAGTTGGGATATTTTTACTTTTATTTTGTGTCTTTGTAACGTGTATAATGCCATGTCTAAAACTCATGATTAACCGTGGAATATTTCCTAATACAAATAACTACAAGCAGTATTCTACCATATGCAAACTTATATCACTAAAAGATTATACTGACTACTAAATACAATTTTCCATTAACACACATCATAAGAGTTCAACTTCAACAAGTGCATGTGTGCACGCTGGGACAGTTTTGACTAGAAGTGATATCAAATAATAGCTAGTCAAATAAATCTTGATCAAAGTGTTAACGCTTTACTCATTTTTGTTGTATCCAATGCACAGGGACAACACAACTTCATCTGAGGTTAAAAACAGGAATCCTCAAATTGGATTTAAAAACTAATTATCTGAATGTGAAATAACAGGATGGTTTTCATCTGATAACAGCATGTTAGCTTAAATTAGCTGAGCCACATTTGGTGAACAGGGCTCTTGTGGAAGCTGTAATTCTGCCTTGTTTTGCTCTCCAACAACACACACACACACACACACGCACAGTGCCTGTTGGGTATATTGCCCAGGTCATGATTTTTGCAAATGAAGTTGGGTTGCAAATCACGGCAGCCCGGCCTGAATCAGCAGCTCTTTCATAAATGCTGATTTCCAGACGGTGCATGTTCTCACAGATCTGACAGAGTGCTCTGTACACTTAGGCCTGACTTAGCATTACTCCGCTGTGAGTAAAGACAGCTGCACATAAATACAGACTGGGGAACTTCTACCCAAGCTATATATAAACTCTGCTTTCATCGCAGCAGAGAGGATTGTTGACCTCATAAATAACACTTTTTTCCACATTATCATGAAACCAGTGGTGCCACCAGATGCTGTAAACTCTTTTTAGAAATGTGGTGCAATCAGACTGTTTTTTAACCTGATGTTTTTTTCTCTGCTTCTGTGTCATTGGATTAAATAGAAACGCTTCGCCTATTTTCAGTGTGCACAAATACATCTCTATGTTGGGTGAGAAAGAGAAAGAGAAAAATAACCATTACTTGTGTACAGTAAGACGGTTTCCTGCACAAACACCCAAATCTGAGGCCTCAACTACACCCTCTAACTTTCATGACGAGTGCAACTCCATATGGAGTCATACTCGTGGCTACAAAACGCTTCTTAATTAAGGGGCAGGGTATACATACAGCAAAAAGCCTTTCGCGAACGTCAACTCATTGCTGTCTTACGGCAGTTTGTGAAATAGTTTCATGTTTCCTGATGCATTTCTACGTTTTTCTGTTTGTGGACACAATTTTTCATCTTTCCACTCTCAATAAAGATCAAGGTTGGGCTCAAATACGTTCCCGTTTTTTTTCAAGTGGTGTTTTGTTTGCCATGTTGACGCATTTCGACCATGTACATGTTGCATCTGTTAAACACATGTCAAAAACATGTGTGACAGAGTATTAGGGCCACATTAAGAAGAAAATTGAAGGATTTTTTTCATTATTATTGTTAATTTTGAGAATAACGTCTAAATGTTCAATAGACTATGTGCACCTTAGCATATGCTACTTCCGGTGGGCAAACTCCTATAGGGCGCTTGATTTCCGGTGTGATATTCCCGTCTCGTTTACAGTCAGGTTTTCCAAAAAAGGTCAACCAAATGAACGAATCAAGCAGCGATTTACATTTCTGAAGATGTCTTGGGCATTTACCGAACATATCTGTAGATGATGTTCATCGACTTGTCGATATTTTTCCTTTGCGCCTCAGAGCAAAAGAGAGAAAGGGTTGAAATTTCTCAGTATTTGTATATAGAGTTCCCTCGTTTATCGCGGGTGTTATGTTCTAAAAATAATCAGCGATAGGTAAAATCTGCGAAGTAGCCAGCTTTATTTTTTACAATTATTTTAGATGTTTTAAGGCTGAAAAACTCGTCACTACACACTTTATACAGTTTTCTCAGAAAGGCATGAACAGTTTCACAGTTTTCTCTCTTGTTTAAACACTCTCAAAGTTCAAGCCTGAGTAAAAAAAAAAAAGTCCATTATAGAATGAAACAAAAGATCAAAACCTGTTTTCAGTCCCAAACATTTATTTGAGAAATAAACATACAGTATATTTGTTTTTCTATAAATAATATTGAGAGATTTTAGAACTAATGAATTTAACTTTAAGCTTAAGTGCTTAATTTAAGCTTAATGCACTTTATAATCCGGTGCGTGGTATGGTAAAAAAAAAAAAATACGCTAACTTCTACATTCCACATTCATGTAAGGTTATGGCGTGTTTTGTGAGCAAATTTTTTTACATATTCGTAGTGTTTCCTCCCTTAAATAAAATCTCTACTTTTCAAGTATTGCAAGTTGCCCTGTTGTCATCCGTTCTCGTAAAGTATAATCACACTTTTGAGCATTTGAGCCGCTTAGGCGCCATGTTTCCTGCCAGGTAAATGACGCTCTGCAATGTGGTGATGTCATTCGGGGCGACTGGAATCGATAAGGGAATCGTTTGCAAAAATGCCAAACAATTCCAAGGAATTGAAACAGTGGGAACCGGTTCTCAACAAGAACCGGTTTTCAATACCCATCCCTACCGTCAAAGCTGCTATACCCACTACAAAATGCCATATGTGGATGAAATCATACTTCAGAATTATTTTTCATCAAAAGAAAATGATTTCGGTGTGTTGCCGGGGTTGTGGGCGGGTGGGTGCATGGAGGCCCGGCCCTGGAGCAGGGTGCCGCCGGTGCGTCGAGCCGCCTGGGGGGCTCTTCAACTGGTGGGGGGGATGGTCACATCTTGCAGGAGCTTTCTTCTCTTCAGGAACTCTCTGCAGGAGGGGGAGATACAGGAGAGGTGGAGGAAGATCTCAGCCTGGGCGTTTACCGTCTTATGTAGTCTGGAAGATGTGTGGATGGTGGGGTGGGTGCAGTTTTCTCTGTGGTGGGGTTGGGTGGACTGTCCAGGGCTCTGTGGAGCCGGAGGGCGCTACTGCACTGGGCCCCGGTCTGATGGGCCTGGGCCCCCCTTCCCTGGCGGGTCGCGAAGGGTGGGAGTGCCTACTGGGGTCAGCGGGGGAGCTGGCCCCAGGGAGGGGTTACCTGCCCCTCCCTTCCTTCTCTCCCCATCTCCAGCTGCCTCCCTCTTCCCGCTCCACCACAACCACCCACACATGCAGGGCCTTGGAGTGGAGGTAGGCTACCCCCCCCCCCCCCCCCCCCGTCCCCTTCTGGCTGCCTCTGCCTCAATTTTATCCCACAACTTAGACATTCACATTATTCACACTCTCATTACACATACATATAGGATCTTGGGGGTGGGCACAATCACGGAGTCCAAATTACCATCAGGGTGTATACCTCACCCCTGACGTCGTTGCCCACCTCTCAATTTTAAATACACTTAGTCATTGAGGGCTAGCAGGAGGGACTATGCGCTTACCTGCTGCTCCTTGGCAGGTAGCTCCATGCCCTCCTGGGTTTTAATTGCACCTTAGAACACATATGCATCAACACTACAATGAGCGGGTGGAGGGAGGTTTGGAGTCTTCTCCCACCCCCATTCTCTGCGGCCTGCTGGAGCGGGAGGGCTAGTAGGAGGAGTTGGCCGTCCGACTGCGGTCTGGGGTGTGGGGCCTCCCTGCTGCTGCGGAGTCGGGGTGGTCTGCCTCTCCCCACCGCAGGGAAAAGGGTAACACCACCTGGGTCTGGGTGCAATTCCCCCCTCCAGGGGCAAGGGTACCTAGACCCGGTTTGTAGAGTACGCTTGGGGAGTGTGATTGTGTGTACAGCGTCTCTTTATGTCTGTCTCCACGTTGGTTGAGTGTGGAGTGAGTGCATATGAGAGCATGAGGGTGGGAATGGATGTTTGTGTCTGTGTGTGCCTGTATGTCTGTGTCTATATGTCAGGTTGGGTATCAGACGCCACCTCTCTGGGGACACCTCAGGCCCTCCAAGGTTTGGAGGCCTATCTCCACCCACCACCACTTCCCCTGCCGGTGGCGGACTCCCTCAGGTGTCGGTGTGTTGGTGGTTCTTTGTGTCTGGGGGTGGGCGTCCGGGTACACACCGGCTCACTCCTTGGCGGCCGCTTGTCGGGGCCTGGGGCCTGGGGCTCGCTCGGGCCCCTTTGGAGGTGGGGTGCCCCCGGCCTCTCGGCCTGGGGCTCGGTCACTCAGGCACAGCTGGGGGCCGGCAGAGCTCACGGGCGCGTCACTGCAACTCCCCCTGACTTCTGCTCCGCGGCTGCTGGGCGAGCCCTCATCTGGGACTCTCCTCAGCTCTTACTGGAACAGTGGCGCGGCTGCCCCTCTGTTGGTCTTCCATGGTCTTTTGTGTTCTGGGGGCCTCTGGATGTCTGGAGTTTTGATCTCCTCCATACCCGCTTCACACCCTGGAGGACGGGGCTGTGGCCCCCCCACACTCCCTAGCAGATCATTACATGGAGAAACCTTTGGAATGCAAGCATGCTGATCCACACAGATATGCACACATGGGTATTCACAGACGCGGACTAAAGCTTTCTTGGCTGCTGCCTCAAAGCACACTGTGCGCTGTCTATCTTGCGTGCTGCACAATATCGTTTATTATTTAGTAAATATTGATATCTATGACTAGCTAGTTTATTGTGATGGTGCTTTGTTTTCTCTATTATTATGTTGCTCTTTGTTGTTTGCTGTCTCCTCTGTTTGTTTTTTTTGTTTGTTTTTTTTTTTTCTCCATACAGGTGACCCAGGAGTTCTTTTTTTTTTTTCTCTCTCTTCCCCCCCCTTCTCACCGTCTCTTCTCCCCTTTGGTTTTCTTTCTTTCTCTCCCCCTCTTTCTCTCATTCATTCCCCCTGTCCTATTTATTAAAAAAAAAAAAAAAAATGACAAAGGATGAACTGAAGCTCTGCCATCACGTAATGTCGCATACTGCTGTTTCTGATGTCATTTAAAAAAAAAAAGAAAAAAAAAAAAATTATTTCCTATCACAGTGTGGTGAAAAGAAGAATATATATATATATATATATATATATATATATATATATATATATATATATATATATATATATATATATATATTCTTTTTTTTTTTTTTGAAGAGATGATGCAGAAAGTTAAGTCTGACCAGAAGGAAAAACCAAACAAATATGGACATCGAGAACTTTATACAGTCTATAGTGCTCTTCAAGCAAATATGACGCTGTTTTCCAGAGAACTGATTGGTCAGCAGGTGGATGTACCTGTTGATCTGTTTTCTTGAAGCCTTAGTTGCCTTGTTAATGCACCTTTGTAACACTGTGAACCCAGAGTTTAACCTGAAGTTAGCTCGCTAAGCCATGAAGTCAAGAGATTTACGAAGATCTCATTATAAAAATCAGACATGAATCTGCAACATAACCAGTTAGTGATCTCCATTCAGTGCTTGTGCAGTTAACTCACAGCTCTGGATACTTCTTCGTGTTATGTGCAGTAAATAAATACAAAAGTATTTTAGCTACATAAGAACAGACCCTTCCCCTGGTGCCAAACAGTAGATTTGTTTTCCACACATCTCTTTTATTTTTATTTTTTTTGCAGACCTCAGTTTGAGTTCCTGCTGATTGAAGTGATACTGCTTGTTGATTGGCTGTCTCACCTTGCAGGCTGAAGCGTCTGCCGAGGCTGGAGTGTTGTTTCCCCGCAGATCTGCAGCCGAGAAGGAGGAGAATGAGAAGGAGGAGCAGCACAAGTTTCTCTACTGGGAAGCTCTTGTCTGTTAATTAGCAGCGAGCAGATGGAAGAAAGTCCACATCTCGCTGGGGATCAATTCTACTCAAGAAGCAGTAACAGCAGCGGCGGCGGCAGCAACCTCGGCTTATTTATTTCTTAGCTCAGCAGCAGAGGGGCGATGTCACCTCCCAAGGAAGAGGAGGAGAACCCGGGAGAATTTGAAAGAGAAGTCTTAGACACAAACAGACGTAAGGAGCGCCTCGTTTTCAAAGATTTCCTCCGAGACCGTAAGAGGAGCTGCGTTCAGCTGGCGATTGAGCGTTGAGTTTAGTTACTTATCATTACTTTGTTTACAGCCATCTGTTTACACACACATCCTCCTCATCTTATCTGTTTGTGTCTCGGTACGCTCTATACACCGTGAGCTGTAACCCGCCGGTCTTCTGCCAGAACTGAACCCTCGTCGACAGCTGCAACGGCTGCTGATTTCTTTCCGTCGGCACATAGAGCGAAATTTTGTTTCACACAAAATGTGACATTGTGGAGGCTTTGTGGAGGCATCTGCAGAATCACCATCTCATTCAGGAGCAGTTTTCACTCCATTTAGCTACGCAGTAACAACAGCAGTGTTGCGAGCAGGATGAATATGTCTGCTGGCTCAGGGAGGAGGAACTAAATGGGGGCAGCCTAAAGTGTGATAATAAAGTTTTGCATAAGGATGACATTGGTGAGTAAATAGTTCTCTTAATGTCAAGAAATCCAATTAAATCTGGCTGTGAGCTGCAAAGCTGCACAGATACCATAAATAGTGCATTGGATACGTGTTCATTATCCATGTCCATTTCCACTCTTCACATGTGCAAAGAGAAAATCAGGTGCAGCATAAAGAAGACACTGAGATAGCTTCTTTCAAGCAGGCCCATCTTTCCAAAGTCTTTATGGATGCAATTTCAGGAAAATGAAAAGTATGAATAAATAAATGGATAATATGACTGATGCAAAAGTATTTCTCAAAAATATATTCCATTTAGGTAATCTAAAGATCGCACACAAGAAAAGTCACATCTTTTCGGGGCTCTGTTGGCCATTTTTATCCATTTACTATCACGACAGTCTGAGCACAGATCCTCAGGCTCATGAATCCTCAAGTCAGCTGAGACACATAATGTCCCCATCCAAAAGGGGGGGGGGGGGGGGGGGGACTACAAAGCTGCAACAGGAAACTACAAGCTAGTCTTCCTGTAGACTTTAAGACAGTGTGGTAAATGAATCTTGAAGGTGCTGAATCTTAAACACTTTCTGTGCAAGTGATTTTTACAAACAGTGAGGGGAAGTGCACACACGCTTGCGGTTAATTTTATGAGTTCTGGACCTGACAGCATTACAGCGGGAGAGAAATACTTTTATTAGAAGAGCCACAGAGCAAAGTTATTAACTGAAACTGAATCGTTAAAGAAGAGACAAGGTGCAATAATGGCACCAAGTTGAGGACAGGGGAAGAGCTAAGGAATCATGGCGGTCCTTCACAAACGATTTATGACCTCATTGACGGCTGTTGACACGCAACCCACGCCCTCTTCAATTAGGAGCCACTCAGCTGGAAAAAGATGGGGAGAGAGAAAGAGATAGAGCGAAGGTAAAAGGACGAGGACGGGAGGATCGTAGCTGGGGGTGCGGGTGGGGGGGTGGGGGGGTCGTCAGCAGTCCCCACTTCCCTCGCCATATGTTTTCACTTAGTCAGTCATGTCGACGCTTCTGGAACAATCATCCAGCAGCGGGCACGCTCGCCTTGACACTTTGCATCCGCCATCAGCGCTGTCGCATAAACAAGATTTAATTTCCTCTTTTATCTGTTCAAATTGGCGCAGAGCAAAGCAATGTCACTGCATTGTTTCTTTTTTTTTTCCCCCGTGACCCCACTGGGAGAGAAAGCTACACAGCTGAAAAAACACTCACAGATGCAGTTTATCTTCTGTAGGAAGGCTAATGGAGCCGAAGCACATAAACAAATCCAGTTTACTGAAAGCACACAAGCAGACTGATTACAGGTACAATGAGAGCAATTTGGGGTTACACTCAAAAATATGAACTCATTCAGATGCTTGAAGCAAACACAAACGGCGTCTCACAGCAGCTGCAGATGTTTGCATCCTTCGTCGAGCGCAAAGTGCGGTTATTTTCAGCTGATTGAAGCAATTCAATAATCACACAAAAATACACATACACGATATACATATATGTAATGTACTGTGCAAAAGTCTTGTTTTGCAAGAAAAATGGGTACAGTGATTTTATAAAATACAGATGAAAATACAGTCTTATGTACTTTATTTTCATGTATATTTGCACGTTTCAATTAATAACAATTCTAATGAGCTTGGTAGCTTCCTGTCTGTGAAATGCACTATACACAGGTACACACCCACACAGGTCTTTATCACCAGGTTCCACATTTATTTACAATTTTCTCCGGTTATGACTGAACACAGTCTGACAGCTGTCGGTCCCAGCTGATTTCCCTCCCTCTCCGCTCCTCTCCGTCTCACTATAAAAAGGGAAGGAAACCATTATCAGTCCAAATCGCCATCAGCTGTTCTCACCGGCATCTCCAGCACCGCCCCGTTGAGCCCACTGCACCACTCCTCCCCTGCAGACGCGCCCGGGACCACACCTCCGCCACACTGTCATTTCTTTAAGTATCTTCAGAAATAGTTCTCCAGGCTTCTTGAAGGACATTCAAAGTTTGTCTTTGGATGAAGGAGCCTACACAGTGTTTTACAGATGCTGCAGACACTCCCTGTTGGACCTCTCACCTGACCACCTCCACACAAATTTCAAATTTGGATTCATCATTCATGAGACACATTACCACATATTTTCAGTGCAGTTTTTTTCTCTTTTCTCTGTTTTCTGCCCTTAAGAATGGCTTCTTGGCTTCAGTGAAAAGTAGATGGAGCTCGCTTATTTTGGAGCAGCTCTGAGTAGAGCCACTACTACACATCAAAAGGAGTCAGGTGAGGTGGTTTGGGCATTTGACCGGGATGCCCCCTGGGTAACTCCTGAATAATGTGTTCAGGGTATGTCCTCCAGGGAGGAGGCTCCAAGACAAACCCAGGACATGCTGGAGAGATTACATCTCTTAGCTGGCTTGGAAATGTCTTAGTGCCCCCTGAGGAGAGATGGACAGGAGGAGGTGGCTGGGGAGAGAGAGGTCATTTCTATTTAACCAGTTGCCCCCATGACACTAAGATGCAGGAAATGGATGGATGTTTTATTTGTGATTTTTAATATTATAGGCATATGTGTCAAGATTTTCAGTTAGGTTCAATTTAAAGGTACCTTTTGTAATCATCATCTCCAAAACGTAACTAAAAGTTTCACCAATTGGGGGCAGCATTTTCCCAAAATATTTTAGTTTCGGAAAACAGAAAGCGATCACCTGGTTGTAATAACAGGGGACATTACCTGTCATTCTGCGTTAGTATTGGTCATTCCTCTGCTTTTTCATCTGTATTTTATTCCTTACATAAATAAAATAAAGATAAATACTTGTGCTTGCCTATGATAAATAGAGGATGATAAAATTTCCGTGCCTCTGTGGGCTAGTTTTCTCTGGTTTTAATATACATTGAAATTACAGGCCACTCTTCTTCTGGGGCTACAAAAAGATACACATACACTTAACAAGTTCAGTTTCATGTACAAAATATTATCTTTCTACCTAAATGTATGCAGCCTGCTATGTACTATACAGATCAGCTGCACTCTCTGCTTGGGGCCTTTTGCAACTTCATTTAATGCACACTTTGTCTTCTGGATGTAATGATAGATGATAAAGGCACAGAAGGTGAAATTTATATTCATGTCCCACAGGAAAAAGAACAAAAACATACGCATCCATGCTTCTTTACTCAAGGTACACCTGCTCATGCATACTGCTGCGAACTCAGAGTAGTGTTTTATTTAGAGCTGCTATGGCAGAGGGGACACAATTCTTCTTCATCCATTCTAAAGGCCTGTACCTGCAGTCAGGTGGAAGTTATTCTGGGTGGTCAGGTGTAAAGAGGAAAGTGTCTGATACTGTTGAACTTATTTATTTTGAGTACCGTCAGTCAGAAAAAGCAGGAAAAGAGTACAACAGAGGGGTGTCATGTTATAATAGAAGAGTAATAGAGAGTGGGAAAGCACTTTACAGTTTTTCTGAATTGCTGAAACAAACTTCCTAAAATCTAATCTCTTTGTCTCAAAACACTAAACACAAAGTGTAAAATTCAAGCTACACTCACATAACCAAACATTTGACCCAAAACTATTTTAACTTTACTCAAAATCAACCACTATGTCAAAAGCCACAAAAAAACAGCCAATGTGCAAACACAACTTTTACACACTACAGAAATAAATACAAAACACTGTGGGATAGCTGGAAAATAAAAATTTTATATATACATTAAAAAATTGCATATTTTTACAGGAATTTTTTTTTTCCTTTCTCTCACCCTCTCTCGCACTTTTTTTCCGCTTCACTCTGCACGCGAGCCTTATGCTTTACACTGGGATGAGGGGGGAGGGGCGGTAGTTACACTCGCAGTAGCACAGGAACAGAGCCAGAGGGAGAGACAGAGAAAGAGCAGGGACAACAACATCACATTAGAAAGGTATAGTAATCATCCAACTATTTTCAGTTGTGGATGTTAAAGGATTCAGAAAGTTTATTCATGCAGGTCCATATGACAGAGAATCTTCTTTTTGTTTTCATATTTCAATTTCAATTTAATTGTGTTGTGGTTTGCAGTGTTTTGTGTTGTTTCACTTTAAATTTGTCTAAAAGGAAAAAACTGAAAATTTAAATAGTTAAAAGTTGAAATGTGAATAGTTGGTTTTTGTGTTATATGATTTATTTATTACATTTTATGTGGAGTGAATAAATAAAAGTATATTTACGGTGGCCCCTAGAGACAAAGCACGTACAAACTCCAAAACAGTACAAACTTCAAAACACGTACAAAAGACAACAGAAGTGCTCCAGCATGCTAGGGCGCAGTGTTGAGCTTTGTTACCTAGAGGCTACACAAGTCAGGAATTACCAACGACCGGATTTGGTGTGTGGTAGTAACAGGTAAATGAACATATTTTTTTTATTACTTTAATATATATGAGTGCTTGTGTATAAATACACAAACAATACACACATGCTTTCAATTGTGTAATTTAAGTGATCTAGGTAGCTCTGTTTTGGAAGTTCAGTTAATGCTAGAAATGTGTTTTGGACTTTGTGCATGCTTTGTCTCTAGGGGCCACCGCATATGTTTATATATAAACATATATAAATAAAACCACTTTTTTTTTACATTAGTAATTCCTTTTGTGCTTAATTTTATATTATTGTTAATAATAAATTAATTAAAGCAACAAAATGCTGTTGCATGCTGGGGGAGCAGGCTGAGGGTCGCAGATGCCAACAGACTTAATAAACTGATCCGTAAGGCCAGCAATGTTGTGGGGATGGAGCTGGACTCCCTCAAGGTGGTGTCGGAGAGGCGGATGCTGTCCAAGATAAAGACAATGTTGGATAACACCTCCCACCCACTCCATGACATGTTGGTCAGTCACAGGAGCTCGTTCAGTGAGAGACTGAGATTACCGAAAAGCACCACTGAACGACACAGGAAATCATTCCTGCCTGTGGCCATCTCCCTGTACAACGCATCCACTTAACACACTGTTTGCTGCTACAACTACACATGTTTCTTTTCCAAATATTTATTTATAAGTGACTTATGTATGTATGTATGTATATATATGTATATATTGTACTATTCTTAGTTAGCGTATTGTCTGTCTTGTCTTAATGTTGGTTTAAAATGGAGCACTGTAACAAAAAATAATTTCCCCCAGGGATCAATAAAGTATTCTGATTCTGATTCTGATTCTGAAAACAACCTGAAGAGCCGGTTCGGAGCCGAAACAGCCGGCTCTTTTTAGTGAGCCGAGCCGAAAGAGCCGGTTCTCTAAAAAGAGCTGGAAATCCCATCACTAATGGTCTCCCATTAGTCTGAAGTTTGCCAGAGAGCACATGGATGATACAGCAGAGGATTGGGAGAATGTCATGTGGTCAGATGAAGCCAAAGTAGAACTTTTTGGTATAAACTCAACTCGTCGTGTTTGGAGGAAGAAGAATACTGAGTTGCATCCCAAGAACACCATACCTACTGTGAAGCATGGGGGTGGAAACATCATGCTATGGGGCTGTTTTTCTGCCAAGGGGACAGGACGACTGATCCGTGTTAAGGACAGAATGAATGGGGCCATGTATCGTGAGATTTTGAGCCAGAACCTCCTTCCATCAGTGAGAACTTTGAAGATGAAACGAGGCTGGGTCTTCCAACATGACAATGATCCAAAACACACCGCACGGGCAACAAAGGAGTGGCTCCGTAAGAAGCATTTGAAAGTCCTGGAGTGGCCTAGCCAGTCTCCAGACCTCAACCCCATAGAAAATCTGTGGCGGGAGTTGAAAGTCCGTGTTGCTCGGCGACAGCCCCAAAACATCACTGCTCTCGAGAAGATCTGCATGGAGGAATGGGCCAAAATACCAGCTACTGTGTGTGCAAACCTGGTAAAGACCTATAGTAAACGTTTGACCTCTGTTATTGCCAACAAAGGTTATGTTACAAAGTATTGAGTTGTATTTTTGTTATTGACCAAATACTTATTTCCACCCTGATTTACGAATAAATTCTTTACAAATCCTACCATGTGGATTCATGGATTTTTTTTTCACATTCTGTCTCTCACAGTTGAAGTGTACCTCTGGTGCAAATTACTGACCTCTGTCATCATTTTACAGTTTTTTCTGATTGCTTAAGCACATTATTTGTAACTATTGGCTAATTTTGCAAAACTCTTCACACAAATAAGAAAACCTGTCACCCAATCATCAAAACATTGTAGTTCTCTTGCAAAAGCAAACACAGCTAGATTAACTCATCACACCTTCATAAAAATGGTGTTTCCGTATCAAACAGTACACACAAGCCATCATCTACTAAGCACACAATGCGCCAACTGCACACTGATGGTATGAATACAAAACACATCTGGCTTTTGCTTTCTCTGTGCACAAGGTAGGCTATGTCAGTTTGAGCTCATACTTCTGTCATAGATCCATAAGCATAGAGGGATCCAAACTTCAAGTACTGGTGTTTATTCAAACACATCAAAACAAACACAAGTGTTTATTTCCAAGTATAGGATTATTTGCAATCGCCATAATGACTATATGGGTTTCTTGGTCTGCAGTGAACATGCTTCCTCTCCCCCCTCCTCGTCTTCCTCTTGCTCCTCCTTGTCCTTGTCGTCCTCTTCATCCTACTTCTTCACCTCCACGTCCTCTTCCTCGGCCTCCTCTACTTCTCACTCTTTCTGCTCCCTCCATTGTACTCCGCACACACAGCTTACCTGTATTATAGTGCTTAGGCTGATTGCAAAGTGAACTAATTATCTAAAAAAGTTTTCACATGTGAAAGTGTGCCAGACAGTTGGCAAATTAGTGTTAATGATAGCCATACATGTGTATACTTTTGCTAGGAGTGTGTTGGAAATTTGGTAATTGAGTGTTGTGCAGTGAATTGTGCCTACAGTTTTGCAAAGTGTGTATTACAAAATTGCAAACTGAGTGCAAAGCAGTTTTTGTGCTTTTAGTTTTGCAAACTCAGTGAGTGGTTTTGCTATAAGTCTGAATAGTTTTAGAAATTGTGCTACAGGAATCACAGTTAGGGTTTAAGCATTCAGAAAAAACTGTAAGTGGGGGAACTTGCACAATCGGTGGCTGACTAAATACTTTTTTGCCCCACTGTATCCACAAAAGTGTCTCCTGAGCGCATGCGTGTTCTTCCACCCTCATGTGGCCATCCTTCAATTCTAAATAAAATACCATTTAGTTACAAGTATATTTGTATACATAGCACATGTTTACATCATACTATTTCATTTACAGAACTAAAATTAGTTTGTTGTGTACAGAGAATCTTTGAGCTTGACTCAATGGTTAGGCCTCATAAATACATCCCCGTGGATGAAGCTGTATTCAGTCTAGCAAAAAGCAGAAGAAGAGGTTGCAACGCATTTCTTTCAATTCTGAGTGGTAGTGTGTTAATGATGAAAACAGTGTGTTAGTTGTGTTTAACTTCAATGGCCTGTGTGCACCATTCTGGGTACAAGTGCACCACACTGCTAAATGTGTTTTGTGTTTGAGAATGTGTTTAGAGTTTTGGTAAATGGGAGATTCAGATTTGTGAATGGTGTCCTAACCAGATGAATAGTGTTTAAGATTTTGGCAACTGTGGGATTGATTTGATGAAAGAGTTTTCGTAGTTGACAGTTTGTTTTTACAATGGGATTTATTGTTTTAGCAATTCAGAAAAACTGTATTTCTACTGTGGGTGCTTTCTTTCCAGATATGAATGGAGAGCTGGACAAATGCTACCTCTTCAGCCACCTGAGGCGATGGTCATGGGTTGGTCGTCTGTAGGTGCTACATGTACACAGAGCTTTGCTGATCTATTTCTTGATGTTGTATCTATTAAGTGTAATGTTTATGCCGTTAGTGTAACACCTGCATGTCATGGTTCATCAGCATTTTTCATTTATTGTGTTTTTGTGATTTCTTTGTGTTGTAGTGATTCAGTTTTCTACACTTTAGTACTGAGTGTTGAGTTTTTGGTAAATTCTAGTTTATGTTGTCTTGTCTATGAGGTTTCCTTTTTGTCTTTGTGTTTGTCTATGTGTCCCTCGCTCCCTGTGTGTGTGTGTGTGTGTGTGTGTGTGTGTGTGTGTGTGTGTGTGTGTGTGTGTGTGTGTGCGTGCATCACTCCTTCACTCTCCAGGTCCTTGTGTTTCATTCTATGTCTCCCCTGTCAGTCATGTGCATTCATGTATTTTCTCCCAGCCCGTCGTGTCTCTCTCTCTCTCTCTCTCTCTCTCTGTGTCTCTCGCTCTCCGTGTCTCTCGACAGTAGTCACCAAAGCAATGGGGAAAAACAGAGCTGTCCACTGCAGCCACTGTCTTCTGATGTGTGCTTTTTAACCTTCAAAGTTTTTGTTTGAACTTCATCCTCTTTGAACTCAGCTATCATCATCCTGTCCAAGACATCATGTAAACCAATCAACACTCTAGCTAGCATCACTGGTGTTTGGCTGTGTGCTGACATTTTGGAGGACTGCACTCAAGAGCCTCAGTGTTTCCTCTGCATTACTTGAATTCCCACAATCTCTAGCCAAAAAATTATGCAAATGCACACCAAATCTGACTGTTTAAGCTTCTAAAACAGGACCATTATCTCTTGGCGGCCAATATAGCAGCTGCTGAGTCTGACATCAAAAGACACCTTGTGCATAGTGACGTGCCAAAGGCAGCGTCTGATAAATGTGCATTATCTGATGCCCTGGGATGAGAACACATTGGACAAGAAGTGTAGAGAAGCATAACTTCCTCAATTTAGAGCGGAAGCTGATTTTAGAGATTTGCAAACTGGACAAGGACTGATAAATGACTGGGGCTTTTTTTCATTTACAATGCTGATGGCAGACACATTTAGGCTCATTCTGGCTTGCTAATGGGACTTTTGGCTTAGTCGCAGACCTGGCAAGTGTCCCAAAAATAATGAGCTGGGCTTGTTATTGTGCCAGACCCCCAAATGATACAACACACCTGACATTTGGCACGTATAAGATAGACCTGTTCCTGAGTTGAGTCAGCCATCCTGAGTCAACACCTGAAAAATCAAAGGTGGCACGAGGAAAACTGAAAAGAGAGGCCACATTTGGGCCAAACAGTTATTGCTATCTCTGGCTTTGCAAATATATGTTGCATAGTAATCATCACAATTTTTCATGATATATTAGGGCAAAAAATATATTTGCTTTTGGGGTTTTTTAAAACATTTTTTTAGCTGAGTTCCTGCATAATAACTTGGCTAACAATAGTCACATTCTGTCATAAAATCTACTCACAAGTAAAATAAAGGAAGAGAGCACCTCATCAAGCCTCTCAGTGATGTTCAGGGGTGTCACTCAGTTTATGTGACGCAGCCGTCACCCCTGAGATGGCAGCTTGAGGGAACAAATTTCTCATCTGCAGATGACCGCAGGGCTAATGGTGATGTGTTTTTATTTATAGACAGAAGGTGAATGAGGGAAGAGGCAAAAACACAGAAAAGTCCAGACAAACCTGAGTGAAAAAGAGGCAACTAACAGGGAATGATTGACAACAGGACAAGGACGGAGGAAACAACTCACCCTGCTGCTAAAGGATATTAGGATTCAAAGACAGCAGCCTGAGAAGTTAGAGAAGAACCGAAAACAATCATCTGAACCATCAGCTTCAAGATATTTTAAGCTTTCACTTCTTTAAGACAACAATATTTGCTTCATTTCAGCTGTGTTTGTGTCTCTGCCATCCTACTGATGTCTTAGTGAATTGTGTCACACTTTTGCATTGGAAACACTTTATTATCTGCTTACATTGGTTATTTCAGTCTGTAAAATATGATTATATCATCGGAGGACAAGTTCCCAAATTTTATCTGAGAGGTAAGTCCAGGCGCGCCTTGAAATTGTGCATTATTACTGCAATATACAAGTGCACAAAAAGTAATGACTGACATGATATTGATAAGACGCTCTTTCCAATTTGGAGGCACTTTTTAATTATAATTATTTTTTGGAAAACCTTCAATTAAAGCCAAATCCTTTGCATCTGCTTCTGGAAGGTGGGAATGTGGATTCCAGAGGAGATGCAGGGTAACTTTAAAATGCATGTACATGTACCCCCAAAACTATAACATTACTCAGTGAGGAACACCTCAAATGTTCTCAGGTATTCTTTCTTCAGCAAGGCTTTTTTTTTTTTAGCTCTGAGTTCATGCAACCACTCACGATACACAGATTGTGATTGCCACACACAAACACACACTAAACAAACAGTGCTGTGATCTCATTCAACAGCTGCAGAGAGACTCTTCTTCTTCTCTGGTGTCATGCGGCAGATTTATAATCACTGATACACCAGAAAGGATGTGTTATAATTGGAGCTTGGAAACCAAAGAAACTGTTATCCACTCTTTAAACTTTAGATTGATTATTGGTAGTTTATAATTAATCTCAATGAAATGTTGTCTGGCGTTATTCCCTAAACACACGCGTCATATGTGTTAAAAATGGATAAAGTGCTGAACTTGAGCAGAAACTTGCAGAAACAGATCTGCAGTAATAACGTTCAGGGTTAAAAAAAGTAGTGATTGTTGCACATTTAAGGAGGCTGCTGTCCCAAATTAACCACAAAAGCGGATGTAACCCAGTGAGTTTACACGACTCAGTAATGCACTACAACATGTTATTGTTAATTGGGATTTATCATTACTCTGTTAATCACTGAGTTGATCAAAAATAAATCAATAATAAAAGATAAATACTATAAATATAAGAATAAAACCCAAAGAGTATATTTAACACCCCTACTGGTTAGGAAGGAACAAGCCCCGCCTTCCCCTGCTCTGTACCGTCACGTGCTCAGACACAGAGAGAGACGGAGGTGCACGAGACCATCACTGATTTTCACCGCCAAGCTTTTCGCTGGAAAATAACTATTAACTTGATAAATTGAGCAAATATCCATACCGGAGATCTGCATGGACCTTGGAGAAACGGACCTGATTTATTGTGAACATTTCGGACCTTGAAACCATCGCGATCTGCGCGGGAGCGGATGAAGTGGACAAGATCCTCTCTGAGAGTTGAACAAGATCCTCTCTGAGAGTTGAACATTAGAAGTGTGCTGGCTAGGTTTTTTTATGGGATCGTGAGACCTGGATCTCTTCCTGACGAGGAAGATGGCGAGCCTTTCCCTTTGAACCGAACCGAACCACAGCCATTCTGAGTTGGCCCAGAAGGGCAGGTTGCTCTTCTCTCACGAACAATTGCAACAGTGCGGTAGGACGAAATCGCACCAATCACAAACTTTTGACCTGTTGGATTTGACTTGACTGAACACTGACTATTAAGCCGGCAAGACTGACATATCTGAGCTCAGATAGGATTCTGACTGTTATTATTATTGCTGTCACTGTATTTTATTTTATGTTTTCATTCCTGTTCATAAAATGCTGTTAAATTGTTGCTAAATAGTTTAATACAATTCATAGCAACTTTACCTGTGGCTCTAGTCATTCTTCTCCACGCAACTCCCTTTATCCCTCCTGCGAATCTAGCTATTGGCCCATTCTCTCCATCTTACTTTAATTTCCCCTACCCTATCCTGTACTTGGCTACAGAAAGTGGCGAGCCAGCCAGGAGGGTTTGCAGAGTTGTTAGTCCACCCAAAATTTAATAAAACGATTAAGAGTGCCTGGAGCTTCACAGTGACTTGTATTTTTTTCTACTGGTACTTTTACGTGTCCTAACCATGGAAGTTGTGAAAACAGAGAATGTTAAAGTTCAAAATGCTGTCTTGGTCAGTGGTTTAACTAACACAGACATTGATAAAGAAATAATTGAGTTCTTAGAAGCTTTCGGTCCTGTCAGTAGGCAGATTAAGCTACCAACTGGTGGTCAGATTATTGTGGAATTTCAACATGAGGCTACTGCTAAAGAACTAGAGAAAAGATATTTGCCTTATGACAGACCTTGCACTGTGAAACCTGAAGTTGTCTATCACGTTCGAGACCTAGCCAGTGCGTATAGCATTGAAACCAGCGCATCAGCTACTGTAACTTACCTGTCACAGCTTAAAGATGTGGCAGCACGAAGCAACCGATCGTTTAAAGACCTTTTGATGGATGAACTAGCTAAAATTGGGGAGTCATTGGGAGGGGATGTCCACACAGTTGAGCCTTCCACTGAACAAGAGCCAGTGCCCCACAGTGATGAGGCCCTACCTTCTTCTCCTTTAACACCCAATAGCAACCATGTAAGTGCCTTGAATACTCACCCACCGGCAGAGGCTGAGAAACAAACCCCTCAGATTCCCACCAACCTTTTAAGCACACCTGAAGTGCAGCGGGTTATTGTAGAGCACATTGTTAAAAGCAGTGAAGTCATTCCCCCACCAAACTCGCAATACAGACTGAAACCTTTTTCAGGGAGAGTTCCACATCCTCCTTTCGAAACTGACTATGACACTTGGCGCAGCAGCGTAGAGTTTTGCTTGACTGATCCCTCGCTCACCGAAACTCAAGTTGTGCGAAAGATTGTTGAAAGTCTTTCACCCCCTGCAGCGGACCTGGTGAAAGCTTTTGGTCCAAAAGCAAACCCCAAAACTTACCTTGAACATCTTGATTCTGCCTATGCAACTGTAGAGGACGGTGACGAACTCTTTGCTTGCTTCTTAAACACCAATCAGAATGGAGGTGAAAAACCCTCACATTACCTGCAAAGATTGCACACAGTGCTAAACCTAGTCATAAAAAGAGACGGAATTGCTTCTAGTGACATCAATAAACAGCTCCTGAGACAGTTTTGTAGAGGGTGTTGGGACAGCTCATTGATTGCAAACCTTCAACTTGAACAAAAGAAAGACGACCCACCTCATTTTGCAGAGCTACTCCTCCACCTACGCACCGAGGAGGACAAACAGGCAAGTAAAGCAACCCGCATGAAACAACATTTGGGGATCCAAAAGACTCGTGTTTATTCTAACGTGCAAACCACACGCTCTCAAGGTAGGAACGATTATGAGCATGAAATGGACAGCAATTCGTCTGACCTCCAGAAGCAAATTGCTGACCTCAGGTCTCAAATCGCACAGCTCAGAGCTGATAAAACAGAGAAAAGATCGCAGAAACTTCAAAAGGAAGCAAAAAGGAACCCAAGTACCAAAACTCAGAACAAGCCGGGACAGATACCACAAATTGCTGCAGTGTCAGCCAAACCCAAACCTGGATACTGTTTCAAGTGTGGAGAAGATGGTCATATCGCTTCCAGCTGTAGTAATGATCCCAACCCAGCATTAGTAGCAGCTAAAAGGAATACCCTCAGACAGAAGCAGCGAGAATGGGAAATATCCAGACCAGTTGATGAGTCATTTAATTTAAACTAGAAGGAGCCCCTGTCGCGGGACAGATGGGTGCTAAATCTGAACCAAGTCCCACTGAGAAAAAGACAACAAAAGCCCAATGTGAAACAGCTAATGTTCACTCAGTGCCTAAACTTCCCAAAAGACTTGTGGGTAGAAAATGCACAGCCAGAGTTGTTATCAATGGCGTTGAATGTAGTTGCTTGCTCGACTCAGGCTCTCAAGTAACCACTATTGCCAAATCCTTCTATCAAGAACACTTACCTGATCATCCTATAAAACCCATCAGTGATCTCCTAGAGGTCGAAGGTGCGAATGGTCAGACAGTCCCTTACTTGGGATACATTGAGACGAGTATCATGTTCCCCAAAGATCTCGATCAGTCAGAGCTTGAACTATCTACTCTTGCCTTAGTTGTCCCTGACATTCGCTCAAACTCAGACACACCTCTACTAATTGGCACAAATACACTTGACCCCTTATATGAGCATCTTTGTGAGAACACCTTACCTGACTTTAAGGTACTCCCTTATGGATACCAACAAGTGCTAAAGACATTAGCATCCAGAAAAAGACAAAGTGACAGTGGCAAGATCGGCTTGGTAAAACTTCAAAGTAGAACCCAAGAAGTCCTTCCTGCAAATCAAAAGCTACTAGTGGAAGGTTTTATGCATGCTAGCCACGCTAAGCCTGAACAGTGTGCACTTATTGAACAGCCCACTACCGGCTCCCTACCTGGTGGTGTGTTTGTAGATTGTTGCCTTATATCTCTGCCAAAGCACGGACCTTATAAAGTTCCTGTGTTGCTGAGAAACGAGACTAACCATGACATTACATTGCCCACTAACTGTGTAATTGCTGAGCTAGTTGCCCCTGACTGTGTCATGCCATGTCCTGAGCCTGAGAAAGGCGACCAAAAGGTGTCTGCAACGTGTAACTCTCAGCAGCAGACTTCAACCTCAAGACCCCCTCTCAGTTTCGACTTTGGTGAATCACCACTATCTGAAGAGTGGAAAGAGAAGATAGCTGAAAAGCTAAACACCTTCTCTGATGTTTTCTCACACAATGATCTTGATTTTGGGCATGCCACACATGTAAAACATCACATCAACTTAAAAGATGAAACCCCCTTCAAACAGAGATCTCGCCCGATTCATCCCCATGATTACGAGGCAGTTAAAAAGCACTTACAAGCCCTCTTAGATGCAGGCATAATCAGAGAATCTGAATCTCCATTCTCATCACCGATAGTGGTGGTCCGCAAAAAGAATGGTGATGTGCGATTATGCATTGATTTTAGGAAGCTTAACTTGCAGACCATCCGCGATGCCTATGCCTTGCCAAACTTAGAGGAGTCATTTTCTGCTCTTGCAGGATCTCAGTGGTTCTCTGTGATGGACCTTAAGTCAGGGTACTATCAAATCGAGATGTGTGAAGAAGATAAGCCAAAGACAGCCTTCGTGTGCCCCTTCGGCTTCTACGAATTTAATCGTATGCCCCAGGGAATAACAAATGCCCCAAGCACTTTCCAAAGGCTTATGGAAAAGTGTATGAAAGACATCAATCTGAGAGAAGTGTTAGTCTTTTTGGATGATTTGATAGTCTTTTCCAGTTCCCTTGAAGATCATGAGACCCGACTCATTCATGTTCTTGAGCGACTCAGAGAGTACGGGCTGAAACTCTCGCCCGACAAATGTCGTTTCTTCCAAACATCAGTCCGTTATCTAGGCCACATTGTATCTAGAGACGGCGTAAAGACTGATCCCGAAAAAACTGAAGCACTCAAGACTTGGCCGAGACCCCAAACCTTAAAAGAACTCCAATCGTTTCTTGGTTTTACCGGTTATTACCGGAGATTTGTCAAAGATTACTCAAAAATTGTCAAGCCCCTCACCTCCCTCACAGCTGGCTATCCTCCGAGACGAAAGCATAGTAAAAACCCACCCAGTGATCCAAAGTATCTGAACCCCAAAGAGCCCTTTGGTGATCGTTGGGGACCAGAGTGCCAGAAATCGTTTCAAACTATTATTGAAAAACTCACCACCTCACCAGTCCTTGGGTATGCTGATGCAAAGCTACCTTACCTGGTACACACAGATGCCAGTACAACCGGACTTGGGGCAGCTCTTTATCAAGTGCAGAATGGAACCACACAGGTTATAGCCTATGCAAGTCGTGGTCTATCCCGTAGTGAAGCTAGATACCCCGCCCACAAGTTAGAATTTCTAGCTTTAAAGTGGGCCATAACTGACAAGTTTCATGACTATTTATATGGAAACACATTCACAGTCATCACCGACAACAACCCATTGACTTACCTTCTGACCACAGCAAAGCTTGATGCCACGAGTTATCGTTGGTTGGCTGCATTGTCCACCTATAACTTTGACATTAAGTACAGAGCTGGGAGACAAAATCTTGATGCAGATGGACTATCTAGGAAACCACATGACAAACCTGAAGACGATCCAGTTTTTACCCAGGAATGTCAGCGCATTGATAAGTTCAGATCCCATCTCTTGTCCTCAGTCAAAGATGTCGAGCTCCAACTTCAATCCGATACCGTGATGGCAGCCTGTCAAAGATATATGGCTATGGATCAGACTGAACCCTCTTGTGCTCTAGTCCAGTCACTTGCCATGTCTGCAGGTGCCATTCCAGACATGTTTCAAGAAGAAGGCAATGATAACAATCTCCTAGCCTTACCCAGATACACCCATACTGATCTTGTCAACCTGCAGAGAAAAGATCCAGCCATTAGTAAAGTCATCAAGCTGCTGGCAGCTGACTCACGTCCACCAGCCGATACTAAGTCTGAGTCTCACGATGTTCTCTTATTTTTAAGGGAGTGGAAACGTCTTGACCTCCAAAATGACTTACTGTACCGGAAAC
The DNA here is from genome assembly GCF_963969265.1 of Rhamphochromis sp. 'chilingali'. Classification (NCBI taxonomy): domain Eukaryota; kingdom Metazoa; phylum Chordata; class Actinopteri; order Cichliformes; family Cichlidae; genus Rhamphochromis; species Rhamphochromis sp. 'chilingali'. Next base: position 11,186,828 of record NC_137940.1, on the reverse strand, counting down.
GCCAGTTGGGGCCAGAGACCTTGTTGCAGTTAGTCCTTCCTGATTCCTTACGCCCTACAGTTATGCTTAATCTTCATGACAACATGGGGCATTTAGGGGTCGAACGCACACTGGAACTCATTCGGTCACGTTTCTACTGGCCAAAAATGGCAGTTGATGTCGAAAAGAAAGTGAAAGCTTGCGAGAGATGTGTCCGTAGAAAAGCCCTGCCAGACAAGGCTGCTCCTCTGGTAAATATTAAAACTTCCAGGCCCATGGAGCTAGTCTGCATGGACTTCCTCTCAATAGAACCAGACAGTAAAAACACTAAAGATGTCCTAGTGATCACGGATCATTTTACAAAGTATGCTGTGTCCATTCCAACCAAAGACCAGAAAGCCACCACCGTTGCAAAGAACTTATGGGAGAACTTCTTAGTTCATTATGGCTTTCCAGAGCGACTTCATAGCGACCAAGGGAGAGACTTTGAATCGCGTACAATCAAAGAACTGTGCTCTCTGCTCGGTATCCGCAAAGTCCGAACAAGTCCTTATCATCCTCGTGGCAACCCTGTTGAGCGATACAATCGCACATTACTCAGTATGCTTGGTACCTTGAAAGACACAGAGAAACATCACTGGCGTGACTTCGTAAAACCACTTACTCACGCTTATAACTGTACAAAAAATGATGTAACAGGCTATTCTCCTTATGAGTTAATGTTTGGTAGACAGCCTCGCTTGCCCATTGATATTGCCTTTGGCCTGCCACAGCCAAACAAGCCACAGTTGACTCACTCTCAATACGTCAAGCAGTTGAAAAGCTACCTCGAACAGAGCTACGAAATAGCCATCAAAAACTCCCAGAAAGTAGCAGACAAAAACAAGAAACGGTTTGACAAAATCATCCGTGAATCCACACTACATGTGGGAGACAGAGTCTTGGTTCGAAATCTCCGCCTGAGAGAGAAGCACAAATTAGCGGACAAATGGGAGCAAACAGTGTATATTGTTACCAAACAAATGGAAAACTTACCAGTATACACTGTAAAACCAGAAAACGGAGATGGACCCAACAGAACGCTCCACAGAGATCTGTTACTTCCCTGTGGATTTCTCTCACCAACAGAGCATGAACCCGAGCGAGTCACAAAAACTAACAGACCACGCACAAGACAAAGTTCAGCTTTGGAAGTTGACTCCGACCAAACACTTGAGGAAGAGGAAGATGAGTTTTCTTACCCTGAACCTCCACAAGTGAAAAACAGACATTTTTACCAAGTATGCGCCATACCGCCAACCCAAGGATTCAAACAAAACAAAGATCCTGTAAATGATAACGAACAACCTAACACATTACCAGACATGACAGACTTACCTGAAAAGGAAACTGAGAACGAAACTGAAACATACTTACCTGAAGGCGAAATTGGAAGTTCAACTGACACCAACTTACCTGAAATGGACCGTGAAACAGACCTACCTCAGACAGAACGTGAAAGTGAAGCAAACGTATCACCAAGTGAAAGTGACACAAGCCTACAAAATAACACACCAAGTGAGTCTGAAACAGACACTCGAAAAGACAAAAATGTTTTGTCGACCAGTTTGTCAGATTCACCGTTGTCAGAGAACTCAACTCATCAACTTTCACCTGAAAGACAAGTTGAAAACGATGATGAACCTGAAACCTTGCAAACAGAAACACAGATCAGAAGATCTGAAAGAATTCGCCAACCATCCCAAAGACTCACTTATCCTCAGCTAGGTAACCCACTAGTAACAGTGGTTAAATCACTCTTTCAAGGATTGAACAAAGCTTTCATCGACTCCCTTGCTCATGATGTTACCTATTCCACCAGAGCCATGCACGGGGACGTGCATGAGATTTAAGAGGGGAGGATGTAACCCAGTGAGTTTATACGACTCAGTAATGCACTACAACATGTTATTGTTAATTGGGATTTATCATTACTCTGTTAATCACTGAGTTGATCAAAAATAAATCAATAATAAAAGATAAATACTATAAATATAAATAAATATATGGTGTCATGCGGCAGATTTATAATCACTGATACACCAGAAAGGATGTGTTATAATTGGAGCTTGGAAACCAAAGAAACTGTTATCCACTCTTTAAACTTTAGATTGATTATTGGTAGTTTATAATTAATCTCAATGAAATGTTGTCTGGCGTTATTCCCTAAACACACGCGTCATATGTGTTAAAAATGGATAAAGTGCTGAACTTGAGCAGAAACTTGCAGAAACAGATCTGCAGTAATAACGTTCAGGGTTAAAAAAAGTAGTGATTGTTGCACATTTAAGGAGGCTGCTGTCCCAAATTAACCACAAAAGCGGATGTAACCCAGTGAGTTTACACGACTCAGTAATGCACTACAACATGTTATTGTTAATTGGGATTTATCATTACTCTGTTAATCACTGAGTTGATCAAAAATAAATCAATAATAAAAGATAAATACTATAAATATAAGAATAAAACCCAAAGAGTATATTTAACACCCCTACTGGTTAGGAAGGAACAAGCCCCGCCTTCCCCTGCTCTGTACCGTCACGTGCTCAGACACAGAGAGAGACGGAGGTGCACGAGACCATCACTGATTTTCACCGCCAAGCTTTTCGCTGGAAAATAACTATTAACTTGATAAATTGAGCAAATATCCATACCGGAGATCTGCATGGACCTTGGAGAAACGGACCTGATTTATTGTGAACATTTCGGACCTTGAAACCATCGCGATCTGCGCGGGAGCGGATGAAGTGGACAAGATCCTCTCTGAGAGTTGAACAAGATCCTCTCTGAGAGTTGAACATTAGAAGTGTGCTGGCTAGGTTTTTTTATGGGATCGTGAGACCTGGATCTCTTCCTGACGAGGAAGATGGCGAGCCTTTCCCTTTGAACCGAAACGAACCACAGCCATTCTGAGTTGGCCCAGAAGGGCAGGTTGCTCTTCTCTCACGAACAATTGCAACAGTGCGGTAGGACGAAATCGCACCAATCACAAACTTTTGACCTGTTGGATTTGACTTGACTGAACACTGACTATTAAGCCGGCAAGACTGACATATCTGAGCTCAGATAGGATTCTGACTGTTATTATTATTGCTGTCACTGTATTTTATTTTATGTTTTCATTCCTGTTCATAAAATGCTGTTAAATTGTTGCTAAATAGTTTAATACAATTCATAGCAACTTTACCTGTGGCTCTAGTCATTCTTCTCCACGCAACTCCCTTTATCCCTCCTGCGAATCTAGCTATTGGCCCATTCTCTCCATCTTACTTTAATTTCCCCTACCCTATCCTGTACTTGGCTACACAGCCTAACAGCAGACAGAGACGTAAACACTCTGACTCTCAGGCAAACACAAAAGAGGACAGAAGAGTACCTGTATCACCTCAGCAGTGTGTATATTAAACAAGAAAAGGTCCAAATAACTATTTAATGGTGTTATTGAAAGACTTGTAGCCTGACTGCCGTGTTTTTCAGTATAAATCAGGAATAACTCGTTTTAAAGTGACTTGACTATTTCAGAATGCTGGATCTGATACAGAGACGGCGAAGCGAAAGGCGTGAATCACAGTGCAAACAGAAATGACCTGATCAGTGTTTCCTGTGTCTGAAGCTGAGAAGCGCCATGTGACTGAAATCCATCATGAGACAAGTGTGAAAACATCAGCGAGTCCGTACCTCACTGCTACCATCCAACTTTGATAATCCGCACTTCCTCAATCCCCTGACCTCCACAGCAACGGCAATCTGAGCAGAAGAAAGGACTGAGCGGAGATCTGTCGCTGTGTTAATCTGACTATAACCTCCCTGACATGAAGATAATCAGATTAAAGACTTTACACAGCTACACTCTGAGTTTTCTGTTTAATCTGGTTCAAATCTAATTACTGGTGTGTGTGTGTGAGTGCAAATGAGCTCACTGTCAGGGTCACGAGTTCAGCCCCATAAACTACTGACAAAATTAAATTAAACTCTGAACAGACTGTAAGTCCAATCTGAGTGAATTTAGAATATTAATAGTGAATTAACATGATATTAACACATGAAAGCAGAAGAAAGAGAGCAGATAATCACTTCCAAACTGAGGAGATCCTATCTGGATTCACACTCAGAAATTCTTCTGATGTTCACGCTCTTGAACATTTGAGTCTGGCTTTTGTTTCAAAAAGATGAGCCGGGAGAGACGTATTTGTATATATCTCATTAAATGAAACTGTTCCCCTCCAAAACTCAGTGAGTCAGGAGAGTTTTTGTGCCTCTGCCACTTGTGTCAGCTGGAGTACTCTACACGACACGTATGATCGATGTATGATCGACAAATAGATATGACCAGATGATATTTGGAGTTCTCTGTGTTCGTATTGACTTGACAAATGAGGTCAAGGGACTATGGAGGGAAAGTTCATGACTGTAAGCACTCTGTGTACATCTGATAGGACCTCTTCAGTTACAAAATAATGGTTCTCCCATTTACATGAGTTTATATCTGGCACTATGTTTCTATTGTGGGGTGTGCCTGAGGTGGGCAGAGCATCAACAAGACCCCCTCACAGAACAATGACAATTTGATTAAGCCAGAAAAAGGATGCCACGGAGGAACAATGGGGTGCAGACGCAGCAGCATGCGTATGCAGGCTGAAGTTAATATCTACAAGGTGACTAACTCGGTTATTTTTCACTGTGGTGCCGTCTCTCTCTCTTTCCTTCTGTTCTCCTATCATTCACCCTTCTGTTAGTGACACTGATTCATCAGTAAACAAGACATTTTTTCCATTATTGTCGGTGAGACGTTGCTACATTCAAGCCCACACTCGGGTGTTTGTCCTTGTGTCTCCTTGTGGGAGTTTAAAGACTCTGCCTGTCCTCTGGGACCAGAGCAGCCTTGTGTTCTTTGTTTAGTAAATTCTAATGTTCTGCAGGAAACCGAAGAGTTCAAGATATTTAAACTCATTTGCAATCTCGTGCACTTCACTTTGCAGGAACAAATTAGGGTGCATCACCTCAACTGGTTATTTGGTAAATATAGACACTGTTTTTTACTGTTTAATAAGAGAAACGATTTATTAAGCCACTCCTGGATACGAGTCAGTGCCTCTGAAAAAAAATTGTGGTGCTTCTTGGGTCTTTGTTGCATGGGTGAAGATGACTGCACCATGTCTGTTTGCATCAGTGGCCATGAAAATATGTAAAAACATGACCTGTGAAGCAAAACAGAGACATTCATTTGGCAAGCCAGACAATGGACAGACGAGACTGAATGAAATCATTCAAATGTGTTGTCTTTCCAGTGTGTCTCCACGTTTTATTAAACATAAGGGCAAAGTCAGCAATCTGCACATCTTGAAAACAATAAATAAATAAAGGAACGCTTTAAAAACAAATCAGATCTCATTGGGGAAAAAATATGCTTGATATCTATATCGATGTGAACTGGGCAGTGTGTTTGGAACAAAACAAGACCACATGATACTTTGATGGAAATCAAAGTTATCACCTTGCAAAGAACTGAATTCAAAGACACTGTGGACTGGGAGGGGGATTTTGACTAGGGCAGCTTCAGATGGACCAAAACATAATGTTCCAGATGTCTTCTATTGGATTTACATAAGGCGAGTGTGGAGGCTCAGGGAACGGCATCATTCCTTCATCAACTCCCTGCATTCTCTGGCCTCATGAGGCCAAGCATTGCCATGTACCAGGAAGAAACCAGGACCCACTGAACCAGCGTAAGGTCTAACACAAGGTGCAATGACTTCTTTCCTTTACCTAGTGGCAGTCAGGGAGCTGTTGCCTGCCCTGTAGAAGTCTGAGCGTCCCTCCATGGATATGGCTCCTGTGGGATTGAACAAAAGTATTTTATCAGTACAATATAATCTGCAGTATGATCATTGCCTTAACAATGTACAGATAGCTTTAAGATGGCCTTAAAATGTTTATGCATACTGTTATCATGTTAACCTTGTATTCCAGATACAGTTATAACTATTTTTATACACCTTGCAGTTTGTGCATTTTAAAGAGTTGTGTCTCAGTCTATTAATTGAAAGTCAAGAGCTTTGGCCAGCGATATGTCTGGCCAATCCAGTGTGAGGTCAACTGGAGCTGTGGAAGGAATTGCAATACATGCTTACAAAACACTTATATCAGGTTATTCTTTATTATCTTTTATTTGTTCATATTCTTTTGTTAAGTTTTAAGTAGTATCATTTGATTAAAACATTTATTCAATATATTACACATATAGTTTCAGTTGTGTATGTGCTGGCCTTCTGTCTGATGGAAAAGGTTACAAGGTTCAGCTGGTGAGGTGAGAGGTGAAACTGAGTGCATTTCGTGCCGACACACACACACATATACACACACACCTGCACACACTGTAGGTAGGCTTATGTTCTAGGTGAGAGTTCAGATATATTTTCTTGCAACTGCAAAATTGTCTCTGCAAAAAAGAACAGTTTCTTGCAGGATGGGGGCCTTATGTTCCAAACGAGAAGCGAGAGTCAGAAGATTGACAGGAAGCACCTGCCGTGGAGACGGAGACAATGTTCTTTTCAAACTGTGTTAAAAGTCATTGTGGTTTTGATTTGACGTATGCATATATTGTATTGCTTAACGCATGAAGGGGCGTTATAATACACTGATGATATAAATAACTGATTGTGTATTGTTAGTTAGAGATCACTGCTGTTTGCATGCAGTGTGTCTCTCCACGCGTGTCATTAAAATCATCGTTTGACTTCACCTGGCCGGATCAGTGTTGTTTTTTTTGGATTACCTTCTGTATCCCTCCTTAACATTTGAACCCTTAACACTCCCTAGACCATCACTGACCCACCACCAAACTTCATGCTGAACCATGTTAAAGGAAGCATAACATTATTTTGCAGGGATCTGCAGGGCTCATCCTGTTCTTTCTTGCAGAAAGCAGCCAAGTTCAGCTCCCTAGAATCTCCTCTCCATGCTCTTGAGACAGCAAACCTTCTGACAATGGCATGTATTTGCCATTCTGTAGGAGATGGACTACCTGTGCAACCTCTGTAGTGACACTGACCCTAACCACGTTTGTTCCCTGTTTATATTTGTGATTACTAATAACTAAATACTCATCTGCTTTATGTTCACTGCACATTAAAATGCAATATTTGACATGCAGTAAAAGTGTTTTACCCCCACTAAATTCATACATTGCACACATGCCAGTAACTGCTTTTGAGATTATTGAGTTTTTCATCAGTGTCCACTGGAACTTGTCTGGCTATCGTGAAGACCCTCTCTACTTATTAATGTCTGAACCAAAACAAACCAGAATATCTTGAGAGTTCTGAGCATCGGCGTGGGCTTTTAGTGATTCTGCCTTCGGCTAAAACCAATCCATGTTCTAGTGGACACAAAATGACAAAGCAGCGAAAATATCATAAATTTGTTCTTTTTAACCTGCAAAAAGCAGAAAACAGAAAATTCATCAAAGAAAGTCCGTGAGTGCATTTTTGAATCTCTATGTGGGTGACGGATGAGGCTAAATGAGAGAAAACATCAGTAGATGGACGGACTCCAGCAGCAGGTTGGAATGCTCATAAATTATTAAGCCTAATCGGCACCAGGAGCCAACCATGTGTGTGTGTTACTGAGAGGTCCAGTCTGACCTCTGGCTGCTCTCCTTCTCTCAGCAGGATGAAATCTGTTTTCCCTGAAGGCCTCCTGAACCACAAACACCTGGAAGTAACTTTATTGAGTGCAACAGCAGCAGCGTGTTACATCGCTGGTTTAACAGGAGATAAAGTCTCTGAGCAGGCTCTACCCTGCTGCTCCGCAGGAGTGAAGCAGGACCATGTTGAATGTTCACAGGTCTGCTCAGCTCAAATCATACTTTCAGAGCTCGAGGTTTTATCAGGCAGTGATCAATGTAAGACTTCAGAGACAGAGCAAAAATGAACAGGAATGCCCAGGTTCAGTTCACATGAAGCAAAACTTATAAACATCCTAAAATCCTGGACTGCACACTGACTGGTAATAATAAAAAGAATCATGATTCAAGTGTCTTTAAAGGATTGGTTTACCAGCTCATCAAGTAAAGCTGTGGATGCTGATAGAAGCGATTATGATATCTCCTCAGAGCCAACAGATCAATCAAACTAACTCTTATCCATCCAACTATCTACTTTCTTCTGCTTATTCAGGTTGGGGTCATGGGGGTACCATCTAACTAGAAATGCCCAAATCTCCTGGTTCTGTTTCAGGGTGTTCTTTCAGTTGCACATGCCTGAAATGTTTTCATTATTATTGAATTTAAAATTTTGCTCCTCACATACAAGGTCTTAAATAATCAGGCCCCATCTTATCTTAATGACCTTATAGTACCATATCACCCCATTAGAGCACTTTGCTCTCACACTGCAGGCCTATTTGTTGTTCCTAGACGTGTTTAAAAGTAGAATGGGAGGCAGAAGCTTCAGTTTTCAGGCGCGTCTTCTGTGGAACCAGCTTTCAGTTCAGATTCAGGAGACAGACACTATCTCTACTTTTAAGATTAGGCTTCAAACTTTCCTTTTTGCTAAAGCATATAGTTAGGGTGGGATCAGGTGACCCTGAATCCTCCCTTAGTGCATCATGGGATTCCCCCAGCAGCCTCCACCTATTGTAGCATAACTGAGTGTTTTTTCTTCACTGTGTGTTTATACACCTCTCTGCATTTAATTATTAGTTATTACTAATCTCTGGCTCTCGTCCATAATGTTTCTTTCTGCCCCTCCCTGAGAGTGGCTCTACCAGAGGCTTCCTTCTGTTAAAAGGGAGTTTTTCCTTCCCACTGTCGCCAGGTGCTTGCTCATTGAGGGTTGCCTAAATGTTGAGGTTTTCTTTGTATTATTGTAGAGTTATTATCTTAACACATAAAATGCCTTCAGGTGACTGTTGTAGTGATTTGGCGCTTATTAAAAAATTGAATGAATTTAAATGAACTATGGGAGGATAAAGAAAAAAGCACCATGCCCACATGAGAAAACAAACAATACACAAGAGGAATTATTATGTACACTTTGTGGTTTGAAAAGGTGCCCTAAGGTCCATTAATTAACATTCTTCACAGATTCCTCCTGAAGTGGCAGAAATTGACTCTACTTCTTACTATAGCCCTCTTTCTTAGAGTCTATGATCCTGCGTTAGGATCTTAAAATGGCTTACATAGACAGAATCACGAGGCTTGAAGCTTTCAGGCAGCTCACTTGTCGAGTCTAGGTGATGATTCAGCCAAATGCCAGCCCGACAAAAGGCAAAATCACTAAACCCATCCTTAGGCCTGTTGTGTTATTCAATCCCACATTTTCATTTACGAAGCGAAAAGATGAATCCCACGCTTCCAAAAATCCTGACAAACTGTTGAGCAGCACAAGTGGATGTACAAACATAATGTCGAGGTGAGGATGGGAGGACGCGTGAAGGAAGCATCTATATGCAACTTACACCTCAGATAACAAACGAGCAGGGGAGGTGGTGTCAGATCCAAAATCAATGCTGGATTGTTTTTAGCACGAGCTGCTTGGTTGGCTAATGAGAGTCAAAAGCTTTGTCACTCAAAGGTCAGTCTCAGTGGAGCTCTGCACCAATCTGCCTCCAGGCTTTAATTGGGAGCAGTGGGGCGAGTGATGTATAACAGCAGCAGAGCTCCATCATCCGCAGCTGCACTAACTCCCATCCAGCTGTTTTACACCTTTATTTCTCCAGGGAGGCCTCCCGACCCGCAACCTGCTGAAACTCAAACAGCACAAGTCAAACCAACAGCTGCAGCTCAGAGTCTGGACTCTACTTTTGGTATTACATTTATTTTCTGTGCTTTGAGACTTTTAGGATCAGATTGAATGTTCTGTGTAAAACCCTCTTAGGCCTTAAAAAGCCCCTGTTTGATTTACCTAAAGAGAGAGGTAGTCTCAATTTTGCAACTCTAAGGCGTGGACACGGTTATTTTTGTGGCTGGTATTATTTTCATATTTACTTTTAGTAGTTTCCCCTTCAGAGTATTTAAATAAATGTGATTTGCTTTATAGCAGGCAAATTACTGCAAATTGTACTAAATTTAAAGCCAAGAAAAAGACACATCTCACTTTGCGCTCCATTGGTGTTTGTGATAGTTGTTGCTGATTGATTTTGAATGCCAGAGGAAGATGTTGTCAGAGTGAATGTGCGACTGGCACGGGTGGATGGCTCAAAGCTTTGGCTGTTTCTTCTACTTCTGTACCGAGTCCTCGCCCCAAACGTCTAAAGCTGAGTATATCTGTACACCAATGATACTGCTATTTTGATGAAACCTAGCAGAACGTATCTAACTAGGATGCTTCCTGGACTGTCCCATTTGATGTGTTTAGGGCCTGTCCCACCCCTGACACTTCTGGGAAGACCTAGGACAGGCTGGAAAGAATATGTATATATTATATATTACAGGATATATTAAAGTTTCTCCTGATATTACAGTTTTTCTCGATTGCTAAAACACATTTCTTGAAACTATGCCTCATATTCTCACAACAGTAAACACAAATCCATAACATCTCACTCAATTTCCCAAACATCCTATTTCCAGGTCAAAATGAAGCTCTACACTCAAAACTATTCACTCCTGCTGAAAAACCAAACTTTGCCCTCAGACATCAAACACAAGCCCTCAAAAACACACACACTACAACAGAGTTTTGCACACTGGTACAATTAATTCAAAACAATAGTTCCAAAACAATTAGGTTGCTTATGGTTCTCCCCTTCAAAAACCTTTTCACATGATAAACACAAAAGACGCAACCAATGTATGTACAGTGGCACATTTTTATTCATGTACTATACAGTACAACACACACCAAAAAACATTATTCCACCTCAGCATCTTGTCTTTGGTCTGGGTCAGGCCAGAGAATCTCATCCACATCACAGGCTATATTGGCCCTAGCCAGGCAGCGGGGGTAAAATCCTCTTGCATGCCTGATCCACCCCTGGCATGCATCTACTGATATGTCTAGGCAGGCTTCTTCCATGGCCTGAAGGAGGTGAACACGGACATAAGGTTCTCGGTCATACACTTTCCACCGCCATGCCGAAAATAACTCCTCTATCGGGTTTAGAAAGGGAGAGTATGCAGGCAGAAAGATATTAGAAAACCTTGGGTTATTGGTAAACCAGTCACGAACCAGAGCAGCGCGATGGAAGCTGACGTTATCCCACACAACAACGTAGTGAGGCTGCTCTGGCTGTGCTGGTTCCCTGTAGTCCAGCTGGAACATATGTTGTCTTAAACCATCAAGAAAAGCAAGGAGAAGCATAGTGTTATAGGGTCCTAGTACGGCATGGCGGTGGAGTACCCCTCGTTGGCTGATGGCTGTGCACATAGTGACATTCCCCCCACGCTGACCAGGGACATTTACAATAGCCCGATGGCCAATTATGTTCCTCCCCCTTTTCCTTCTTTTGGTCAGGTTAAAACCTGCCTCATCCACAAAGATTATTTCATGGGGAACAGGCCGTCCTTCAATCTCAAAGATTCTCTGCAAAACACATAACACAGTAGAGTCAATCGGTACCCTGAACCACAGTTCAAGAGTGCTGAAATGGCAGCATAAACTGCCATGCTGTGATGGTACACAATACTTTATACAATATCCAAACTCATACCTGAACATATTCCACACGTTGGTTTTTCACTCTGTCAGAGTTTCGTTCGAAAGGGACTCGGTATGCCTGTTTCATCCGGAATTGATTCTTTCGGAGGATGCGGTCAATTGTGGAGAGGCTGATGGCATTTATGCCTCGAAAAAGATGATCATCCTCAATCACTCTCCTTTGAATCTCTTGCAGGCGGATTACATTATTTGCAATTACCATGTTTACAAGTTCCCTCTCTTGCCCCTCCGACAAAAGCCTTAACCTGCCTCCACCAGGTGGTCGTCTCTGTGTCCTACAAAAATAGAAGCACTCATTACTGTAACTGTCACACATTCGAAGGTTCTGATTGGTGTGTGATAAATTTTGACTCCTAGTGTTTCCACCTGGTTAATTGTGTGCTAATTGAGCTCAAGCTATGCTGACTTAAGTTAACATTATTGAATGCTAGTGCTTTCTAAATGACTACATGGTGTAAGCACTGAAAAATGTAGGGATTTGTGTGTAGAGTTTTGCAGTAACAGTTCACCAAATTTGACTCATGTGTCAAAGCAGGGAATAGTGTTTATAGTTCAGGGAAATGGGTGAGCTTTTTGAAAAATAGCGTTACGGTTTTGAAATTTTAGTTTAAAAGCCTGGTTATAGTGTTTAAGCAATCGAGAAAAACTGTAATCCTGAAGCTTGAAGGTTGGTGAATGATCCATGCGACTCTCCAGTAAATTAGATGACCTTTTGCATCGGTTCTGTAATCCTGTAAAACTTGAGCTTTCAGTGGCTCCGAACCTGGAATAACTGAGCCATCGGACTTACTGCTTCACTCTGTACCCATTCAGATAAAATAAGACTAGTTTCACAATGATTGCTGGCTTAAGATGCAAAAATTGTGCTTCATGATGAATGAATAACTTGAAAGGATGATGCTTTGTTGGCCATCCTTTTTTCTGTTTGAAATCTGTGACAGTTCAAGACATTGAAGATCTTTTCTTGAAGTCTCTGTCTGATGAACTAATTCCACTTTTTGTGTGTTCATGACATTAAACATTTGCTGACACTGAATGGTGTCCATGCTTCACTATGAAAACACACTGAGTAAGGTCACTTATATGATTAGCAGGACAAGGGTCAAACCGCTCCTTGTTAGCTTTCTCTTAGTTCCTTAATAAAAGTTGCTTTCAGCAGATTTCTGAATAGCTCTTAAGAGAGAACTCTTTTAGCACCAGAACTCCTTGTGGTTAAATCACATCCTTTGTCAGTGTGGCCTCTGTTCTGTTAGCAGATCTTTTTTTTATTTTTCTTACTATCTCCCGACTCAGAAATCCATTAATATTTCCTACAGCACGATTTGAAACAGATCTAAAGCTGCCTATGGTCCTCCGTTCACGTGCATGGATGGTAAAAGGTAGATTACTGTGTAAAATTTTAATTTACACTGCGAGCGCTACAATAGCGTCCTTTTAAAATCCTTCACTTGGCCTTGACTCGACAGTTCAAGATTCATCGGCTTTTTGAGAGAGAATGAAGAGCTGTGCTGTGCTCTCGCTGTGTCTTCCAGTACTTCCCTGAGAAACACTTCATTTAAACCAAAGCCACATTCAGAAAAACCTCAAAAACACTGGCAGCATAGAGGACAGCTAAAAGCGCTAGTTAGACTCCAGCAGCAACAGAAACCAAGTGACTCACAAAAACAGGTAACTAATGAGGAGAACAGGAGCAGACTCTGTAGTACTGTGCAGCAAAAGGGACAAAATAATACTACTGAGAGGCTCGGGGAGAGTATATTCCTGCTGAAACTACCTCCTGATCTGGCCAATGAGCGGTCGGCACCAGCAGTGGGAAACAAAGAACACACTACTCCTTCGCCATGGCTCTAACCCCCTGGATAAGCTACTGACCTGGCATGCCTTTAGCGTGTCAGCTAATTGTTTTTGTGACTAACTCGTCATCTTCTTGTTTGTATTCTCTTGGCAGAATAAAGCCTTGTGCAGCTTTAACTCCTCAGTAGTATTACTTTTGTCCCTTTTGCTGAGCTGTGCTGTAGAGCTGATAAACACTGTTTAGTCTATAAACAGTGAAAAGGTAGCCAATAAATTATCCTTAAGCCCAAATGCTGTCTAATCAGATCTGACAAAAAGAAACAACACAGGATTTTGTTATTTTTTGCTGTTTGCTTATTTTACTGATTATGATTAAATAATCACTGCAGATCTAATCTGTAGGAAAAGAGAGAAAACAGACTCAGTTTTCAAAGAGCTAAAATTACAAACAAATCATCCAAATAAAACCAGAACATTGGTCCTTTCCTCATACCTGAAATGACAAACTTAAGTATTTCCAGTTTAAAGTGCATGTTAGGAGACAGGTGGGTTAGATTGGTGCAGCAACACATTTTATTGTATTTTATTTTATGAAGTTTAATATAGTTCCATTACAGAATATGAAACTCATTTATTGCTCATTTCCAACCCTTATCCCTTGCTGGGCTTTTATGTCATCAATAGACAAACAAGAATTTGCTATTTAAATGCAATAAATAAAAATTTGATATGATGATGTGACATTTTACAGCTTTTCACTGTTCTCACTATAACTGTCTCATCTTTGGGTGTTTAATCTTTTTATACATTACACAAATTAGCGAAACTCTCAAAACAAAGTCAAATACTGATTTAATTATTGTTATTACAATTAGTTTAAATATGGTTCTGCTGTTCTGGGGATTTTCCCGTCTGAGTTGGCATGCTTGCTGTGTCCACCCTTGGGGGTGGAGCTCCTGGGATCGCACCTGTGGCATATCCACGACCAAACAGCAGGATGCTTCTTTAGGCCTCTTTCTGCTGTTTTCACTTTCCCCTCACCCCCAACTGTTTCTTCCTGTTAAAAATTAGTTTTTTCTTCACACCGTCACCAATTCCTGCTCACAGGGCGATGTCTGATTGTTGGGGTTACTTTCTCTAATATTTATGGTCTTTACTCTACAACATGAAGCACCTTCAGGCAACTGTAAATTGAGTTGTGGTTTAACAAATGAAAAAATCAAATATTACTCTGAAAAAAAAATTCTTCCTTGCTATCCTCAATTATCTAACTGCTGCACAGATTTCGCTCGTGACCTGCGGTGTAATTAGCTACCCTCAGTTTAATATAAGTCTCAGTACGTGGAGCTCGTATTAGCTGCACCGAACACATTAAGTGTGAAGTGAACCCTAAAGGTCAACCAATCAGTCTGGAGCTGCTTGCCCCAGCTGTTTTAGTTTCAAATATGGTTCACGGCCGTGTGAAATAATAACCCTGATGAGCAGGACTTTCAGCACGTTGCATATGGGACCGTGTGATGTAAGTCCAATGTGGGAGAATTTAAGGGAAAAACCAGCACGCTGAAGGAAATAAACAAACTATTGAGAAAAAGAATTAAATCTCCACTCTGTCCTTTAATAAAGTCTCGTATTAACCTGCAGCGAAAAGTGTCTTTGAAACTGTTTTCAAAGTGTTGTGAAGTCAGTGAAATAAACATGTTTCTTCACCAACTGCTAGTAGGTGCAATAGGTGTCAGGTGCGATTAATACCAATGAAAAACTAAAACATTGAATACATGTTTCTGAAGAAGCGTTTGAACACGGTTGAACAGAGTTTTTCAAGTGTTTCAAGTTGATAAAACACAAGAAGGAATTTTTGTAAGGATGCCGCTGGTCAGGTGTCTTTTCTTCAAAAAATCATATACAAAATTCATCACAGTAAAGACAAATAAGGAGCACAAAGATCAAAGCGGGAGAGTTTTTGCTTCGAACCAGTGGAAGTCCAGACTTCTGTGTGTGTCTGTTTGAGCACGCACACACGTATGTGTGGAAGCAGTGAAGCTTCCCTGCAGAAATCAGGGTTAATAAAATAAAGTTCCACCCTGTCGGGCAGATAATCAGACACACCGAGTTCATTTCAGATGAAACTGAAGCTTTTTAGCTCAGAGCTGAGAGAAGCAGCGAAGGCAGGAGTGCCTTCATTCAGATCTGGAGCCCAAACATCTCCACACCGTGACTGCTACTCACAGAAAGTAATAAAAACTATAGTAAGTGTAAACTTTGAAAATTCCCCCAAAGAGTTGTTCGTTTTCTGTAGGAGCCTCCAAATGTTTTCTCACATCAGTCATTTTCTTGTGATATGGAAGCTTCAAAAGAAGCTGTTAAGCTTGAATAGATTTTACCTTCAAATCAAGAAAAACGTCTTAGTGTAAGATTGATTATTTCAGCTAAGTGGGGCTAATAAAATGCACTTCTGCACATGCATTCAAATATCCAGTAACCTGTCTTCTGTGGCGTTTGTATCTGATGTGCTAGTGTAGCTGAGTAATAAGGTTTGTTGACATCAGTGCTCTCTTTATGTGTGTTCATTTTTCTTATTTTTATTTTCTGTGTAATTATCTGTTGGGCATGCGTAGGGTACCCCTGCAGTTTGGGTGTGCACCCCTTCGTCCATAGCTGCACTATGGTGAGTTTTCATTTGTATGGGCTGATGTTTTTTGGGGGTTTTCTTTGTAAAGGTATAAACAATGAAAGTCTCAGGGCTCTGTGTGCGGGCAGGCGGAGAGGAGGATCCAAACGCAGGACTCAGACACTAACGTGAAACTCAAAAACCTCAGCTTTATTGCTGGTACGAAAACAAAACATGAAGTGACCACTGAAACCGGAGAACAGGAACACACAGGCAGAGACCAAACAAAAAACAAGGAGCACCAGAGTCCAAAAATGCAGGAAAGCACTTCAAAAACAAAACGAAACCAGAGCTCAAGAGTCCACGAAAAGTTCAGGGGACTGACCGTGCACACGGCAACGGCGGCGACGGGCAATCAGTTCTGGGGGTCGACCGTGCACACAGCAACGGCGGTGGCGCAAGAAAAACCAATCAGGAGGCCGACCACTCGGAAGGCAGTGGCAGCCACTGAGCAGGTCCGGAGGTCGGCCGCGATGCCAGCGGCGGCGACGAACTCTTTCCGGAGGCCGTCCCCGAAGGCCATGATGCCAACTTAGCGGCCTGGAAAACGGCTGGCAGAGGCGAGGCGGAACAGGTCGAGCTGGCTCTGACGGCGGTGTGGCAACCGCAGGACTAGACGAGGCAGGACCAGACCAAGACGAAGGCGGAGACGAGGCAGGACCAGGCGTGGATGAAGACACCGAGGCAGGACCAGGCGTGGATGAAGACACCGAGGCAGGACCAGGCGTGGATGAAGACACCGAGGCAGGACCAGGCGTGGAAGAAGGATAGGAGAGGAGGATCCAAACACAGGACTCAGACACTAACGTGAAACTCAAAAACCTCAGCTTTATTGCTGGTACGAAAACAAAACATGAAGGGACCACTGAAACCGGAGAACAGGAACACACAGGCATAATCTGAGGGTACGACACGACACCGAGCATGGGAAAACACAGGACTTATATACACAGGGTAGTAACGGGGGAATCGGCAACAGGAGGGAGACACAGCTGGGAGAGATCAGGGCTAACGAGACATGGGGAACAAAGCTGCACACACTAACATAAGACAAAGACTTTCACAATAAAACAGGAAACATGAATCACAACTCAGAGACACGGACTCAACACAGAGAGACAGAAAATGACACCTGGAACTGAACTATACATGAAACCACAATTCCTAAAACATGGATAACAGAAACATAAAACTGGAGTTATTACTTACTGTACGCAGCTGCCTCTTCTACTGTCTTCTCCCCCCCCCCAACTCTCTTGTTGCTACTTCAATCATGAAACTGATCAATGATCAGCTGATCGGCTTTTCTCTCTTGCTTGTTTATCGCCCACTTTGCGCCAGAAAGAGGAAACCAGCGGATGTCGCGCTAAACAACAGCAGCATGCTTAAGCTTGATCAGCTGTTGTTAAAATATATTTAATATTACTTTCTAGTATCAGCTGATGTTTGCTGGAGCCACAGCTGTAAAAGCTGCTGGTCATGATATCGGTTTGGTTATCCGATGAGAGAGGAACATGAAGATGAAACCAGGAGATGTCCTTACTGAATCATCAGAGCTGAACAGGTGATGGAGAAACAGGTTTTCCCTATTAGGTGACATGAATGAGTTGAAGGGAAGTTATGAACTTTTTCTGAGAGACAAATAACACCAGGATCCTTTTCTAGTAGCTGGAAGTGTTACACCCCTGAAAACAGGGGGAAAAGAATCACGAGAGTGATTATGACTCGCATCTCCCATGCAGTAGTTTATTGCAGTGAAAATGAGCAGAAACGTTTCACATTCTGTACTGCTAAATGTCACATGGTGGAAGAAAAACACTAAATAATAAACCGAAATACTAAAGTGCTTACTATACATATACTTGAGCAGGTTTCCTGACCAAATGGCTTACAATCGCGGCGTTTTTAGCTCCTGCAGTTATCTTAATGGCCATTACACAGTACAAAACACAGCTCAAAACCGCCACGTATATGTGCACAAAATTGTAATGTAATGCTTCTAATGCTTAGAAAACAATGAAGGATTACCCCTTAAATATCTTAACAGTGTACACATTGGAAATATATCAACTTTTAAACATTTTTACCTGAAAACAGGGGGAAAAGAATCACGAGAGTGATTATGACTTGCGTCTCTCATGCAGTAGTTTATTGCAGTGAGGAGAACGCGTGAAAGCCCACTAGTGGAGAATAGAGACACTACTAATCGATCCCAGAAAAGGCTTACTAGCCGGTCACTGATGTATAGATTGTAGTTCTCTTAAGTAACATGAAAGCCATTAATATAACATGAAAAATAATAAACTCTTAACCATTTTCTTACCATATTTACATTATTTTCGTCCTTATATCAACTGATATGAATTAGTATTAACTGAACAGTTTTATATGCAGTAGTCCTTCAACCTGTCACAGAAGCTGGTAACTGTGCAGGGGCGGGTCTAGCAAAGTTTTGCCATGGGGCCAGGTAGGGCATTAACAGGGAGAGTGGGGCACAAAGAAATACTTTTCTTTCTTATTCCCATTTAAAATGTCTCGCTTTTATTAAATAATTACCCAAATCTTACAACCAAAGTTGTCATCTGATGTAAAATGTATAGAAATCATACATAAATACCAACAAAACAGTGTACTTCACTGTGACAACAGCATTTGTTTTCATTCAAAGGCTTTATGGCTTTTCCTATAATACCTTGTGGGCAGGTCTCTAGTCAAAATTTTTTGTCCCAGTCCAGCCCTACCCTCATCCATTCTCTGTCCTTCATCTGGTGAGTGGTGTATTTTTCCTTCAGAAACTTTGCTAAATATTGTATAACATTATTATATTGGTTAATATAATGTATTAACTTTATTTTCAGTTACGGAGTTTGGTGTTTTTTTTTTGTTGTTGTTGTGTTTCTTTTAGCAAATGTTTCCCTGCCAGTGTCCTTTATAGTTTCCACTAACTGCAAAAACAGACACAAAGCATGGTTCAGGTCACTGCACAAACAATGTTTTTACTCTGATTTTTGTTCTTCTTCGGTTACTACTTTCATAAATAAGTGAAACAATAAAACAAAATAATATCAATAAAAGCGGTGCCGATGTTGGACGTACACAGGTGGGTGGACGGACTTTCTGAGCATAGCCAGCTGCTAAATGCTTCATTGTCTTTCAGCAGCTGGTGTGTGTGTGTGTGTGTGTGTGTGTGTGTGTGTGTGTGTGTGTGTGTGTGTGTGTGTGGGTGTGTGTGTGTGTGTGTGTGTGTGTGTGTGTGTGTGTGTGTGTGTGTGTGTTAGTGAGTTTATCAGGGCTTGTTTGGTTTAAACACCCTGATGTTGCTTCCAAAAACACTGAACCTGAGTATTCGGCCACAAATCCAAAGCCATCAACTAAAAAAGTTTCTACTTTCTACTTTTGGCACTTTACTTCACTCTGTCTGATGCCTCAGTGGTGGTGGGTACGGTCTTACAAAAGATCCTTTGAGGTGTTCAGGCTACCTCAAAGCATCAACATATAATTTTTGTGATTATTAAACCTGTTCCCACCCTTCTGCTCAGATCTCAGGTCTGTTCTCCTGCCCATCGGAGTGCAGATGTCACTGTATCCATCGCAGTGAAACCTTGCCGTCTGTTAAACTACATTTCCACATGGTGGCAGTGGTCCGGAGCGCTAACACGCCTGGCCACTCCAGCCTTCGGCCTGTCAGCTCCGCTGGGCGGTGGCGTTGGAGCAGGAAGCGGGTTAATACCTTAATCCAAATAGTAGATCCATCCAGCGGCGGCGCAGCCACGCGTGGAGTGGCCGGTTAGACTCTTGCAATCTGCAATAGGCAAGGGGTTCAATTCCAGTGGTGAGAGGCCAGAGAGGGCCGAGAGGCGTATCTGATGACGGATTTGATTCTGTAACCCCGCGCTGTTAGAGCGGGAGAGGGGCAGCGGTGGTGGTGAGCCGCGAGGCAGAGGCACCCACCGTGCAGCAGCTCTCATTTCTCCACTCAGAAATGGAGAGTGTGTGGGTGGAGGTGTGAAGTTGGGAGGGGGTGTAGTGGGTGATGGGTGGAGGGCTTGAGATGGGTGCCTGGGTCCCCCCCCCCCCACACACACACACCAAAAAGCCCCTGGCTGGATGTCACACTTCATCCTGCCCTCACTCTGTGCTCACTCATCACGGCTTATCACTGAAATGCAGCCCGGCACTGTGCCGCTCCACCACACACACACAGACACAGCTACAAACTCCCCATCTTACTCACATATAAATACAAAGCTGCCATACAAATACTCCAACAGATATTCACAGACTCGTGCAGCTCCTTACATATAATCTGTCACACACAAACTCCCAGTCTGACATGTTTGTAAGGTCAACAGTCTATAAACCAGATCGAGCTTCCTTCTGGTCATTTCCAACCACACAAGGCTTTTTCGGGAGTCAGAAGCTTCAGATGAATTTTTGGCTGTCACCAACCATCTGCTAAATATAATGTGTGTCACAAAAGATGGAAAAATACACATAAAAAAGAGTGATGGAGAAAACAGAAATATTAAGTTCTTTAAAACAAAAATAAAAAAAACAATGTTCAGCCAGCACCACACCAGAGGAAGGAGGAGTTATGTTCGTCTGTAGTCATTCATGCTGGCACGGTTCTGGGAAAGCAGCAGTAATGAACAGAACATTAGAAACGATATAAAGGAAATGCCTGGGTGGAGGGGGGGGGGGGGGGGGGGGGGGGGGGGGGTTACCAAATGGCTTGCAGATGCACAGCAGCTACTGCCAAGCTGAGGACCTTTAACAACTCAGCCCATGTAAGACTTGCAATTGTAGCAAGGTTATTATAACTAAACAAATTAGAACAAGGCAAAAATTCCAGTTTACTGAAATCAAAATAAAAGCTAGACTTTGGGAAAAGGCAAAAACTAACCAAAATAATTCTGAAACCTTTTGAAAGTGAAATAAAAATAAAAACAGAATTGCAGTTAGAAGTTTACATCCACTTGTCAAGGGCATAAACACTCATCAAGTGCTTTTAATGATTTCTTTGAATTGTTCTTTTCCCAGGATGGAATGATTGTGTATCAGACATATTTAATGTCTTTAACAAAATGAGAGCTGGGTGCTGCCCACAGGATCAACCTGAAGGCCTTCTGGAGAAAATCAGATTAAGATTGGGCTGTTTGGCCACAATGACCAGGGGGTGTGTTTGGAGTCAGGCTTTCAAACCCAAGAACGCTTTACCAACTGTGAGGCATGGTGGTGGTACCATCATGCTCTGGGCCAGTGTTAAGGATACATTGTACAAAGTGGATGTAATAATGAAGGACTTGATCCAAATGATTCAACTTCACATCAAATCATTGGCTAGGTGGCTGAAACTTGGCCACAGTCACACGTTCCAACAGAACAATGATCCAAACACACATTGGAACTGTTTTTGGATTAAATGTCTCGAATGGTCTTTACAAAGCACCAACCTCAACAATACTGAACATGTGTGGACTGCACATGAAAACCAGATCTGTACCAGGACACCAACCAGTTTTAAATGAACTCGGGCACTACTGCCGAGAATAGTGGGCAAATATCCAGCTACCAGAAGTGTCAGCTCAAGGTGCAACTTCAGGGATATTGAACCAAATATTAGTGGCTATGTTTGTATGTGTTTGAGTCTGTATGGACCCCGTGTGGATTAGAGGAAATCACAATAAATTCAAAAAAATACAACCAATTCTTGTTTGTAAAAGTCATTAAAGATGTATTCTGTACAATCATTAAATCTTGGGAAAAGAACAACTCTAAGAAAGTATGAAAACCCCAAATTACCCTGACGTTAATGCAGAAACTGTTTTTACAGTCTGTGTCCGTTTGCTTCAATCTGTTAATCAAACAAACATCAGGATGCTTTCAGGTACACATTAAGTCAGAGTGAGTAATGTTTCAGTGACACAAAGTGTTGTATTTGTCTTGTAATACCAACTGTAAACTTGACACTACCCATATTATATTAATAACAAAAAAAAAAACTAAACTAAACTAAAACAAGACATTATGGTAACTAAACTAAACTAACTAACTAAAAATTTAAAAAGAAAAAGAAAAACTTTAAATGAATTAAAACTAATCAAATTTACAGATATTTCTTTTCTTGTGAGCAGACCACTGCACTCAGAGCCAGCTGTCTGTTTATGATTACATTGTGTTACTTCATCAAGGTCACAACCTTCTCCTTTGTTCCCCGACTCAGAGGTTTTCTGATTTGTTGTTTTGACTGCAGGTCATTTTCTGTCTGTCAAATCAAACCAGAGTTAAATCAGACTCAGCACTCCATCTCTTACATAAAGATATTATGTAACGCAGGTTGGTGGAGAGGCTGTACTTCCAGAGGTGTTCGTATGTGGGAGAGTCACTGAAGCAGCTTTCATTATCACTGTTACATCACACACACACACACACACACACACACACACACGCACGCACGCACACACACACACACACACATACACAGACAAAGCTGTGTGGTTTAAATGACGCACTTTCATCTGAAACAAGTCAGGATGTTAGAGGTTTGATTCAACTGAAGGTGAACAGGAAAGACTGCTGTGGGGGGCTTTTTTTAATCTCTTTTTAAAACTTTGTAAATGTTGACCAAACAGTATTTTTCCCCACAGTACTCCAGCAGCTGAAAAAAATATATAAAATGAATGTTTAAAAAAACCCACTATGCTTAAATGCACATAATTTTTCAAATAAATGTTTACTTTCATGCATATTAGTACACATTTCCTGTGATGTCAGGCTCCGGTGGATGCAGTTTTTCATACAAATAAAGTGTCAGGCTTGCACAAAGGACGTAAAGCCAGAAGGGAGTTCTTCAGACACTTCAGCAGTACTCAGACTTTGAGTTCAGCGGCGGTTGTCAGCCTCTCTGTGCTGAGAAAGTTAAAACTAGGGAGCAGATGTTAAGTAAGAGGGCAGATAAACTATCAGAAACAGGAGATCCTGCAGCAGCAGACAAACAGCGATAGAATCCTGCTGTCTGTCCATGTGCACAGCACTTAAATAATTATTCGGGCTGAGGTTAGCTAACAATAGCACTCTGCTAACATGGATAAATTGTGAGACAGAAAAATTAATATTAAGTATTTGACATATGTGTATAAAGCTGGCTAACTGAGCATGGGGCTGACCTGCTAACTTATCTGGTCATTTCTAGATGAGTTTATCAACCAAAGTAAGCAAACATTAATAGATTTGTGCAGTGTAGCCAAGTTAGAGCTAACTGGCTAATGATATCTTGTATGCTAATATTACTGGCAATAAAATCACATTCGAGTTACATTTAGCAACCACTATTAGGCACGTCTGTTAACTTAATGCAAACGACTGCTCAGCCAATATCCTAACATTTAGCATGTATACATGTTTTTTTTATTATTTTTATTTATGTATGGAACTGTTAACCAAGGTTAGTATAGTTAACTAAAAATAAACTAAAACCTAAAACTAGATGTTAAAAACCACTTAAATGAACTAAAATAAAAATAAAAACTAGAGCTTTAAAAGATATTATAAATAAATTTATAAAATTATAAATTTATGATTAATACTCACTAGTCCTCCTGGTGGTGAACTGTGAATTTAACATTGTGGCTTATTTTGTGTCATTGTCAATATCTGTAGAGCCACTATGATCACTAACACCACAACGTAGCAGCAAGGGGAAGTGGCTGAGCAGGAAGTTTAGAAAGATTAGGCTCCAGACAACCCGCGGTGATTCTTTTTTTTTTTTTTTTTTTTTTTGTGTCCCGTTTGGATCGTTAGCCATCAGAATTGTTGTCTTAAGGCCAAGAAAGATGCCGAGCGGATTTATTTTACCAAGTGGATCATCATGGCCTTGCCATATTGGTCCATTTGATTGACCTTTATTATAATTATGAATTTATTTTATTTTCAGTTGCTACAAACGGGACATGACTGGGGGATAGGACAGGGAGAAAGAATGAAAGAAAGAGAGGGAGAGAAAGAAAACCAAAGGGGAGAAGAGACAGTGAGAAGGGGGGGAAGAAAGAAAAAAAAACAAAAAAAAAACACCTGGGTCACCTGTATGGAGAAAAAAAACAGAAGAATCACAATAAACTAGCTAGCAGTAGATAACAGTAGATACTAAATAATAAACGATATTGTGCAGCACGCAAGATAGACAGCGCACAATGTGCTTTGAGGCAGCAGCCAAGAAAGCTGTAGTCCGCGTCTGTGAATACCCGTGTGTACACCTGTGTGCATACCTGTGTGGATCAGCATGCTTGCATTCCAAAGGTTTCTCCATGTAACGATCTGCTAGGGAGTGTGGGGAGCCACAGCCCCATCCTCCAGGGTATGAAGCAGGTATGGAGGAGATCAAAACTCCAGACATCCAGAGGCCCCCAGAACACAAGAGACCAAGGAAGACCAACAGAGGGGCAGCCGCGCCACTGTCCCAGAAAGAGCTGAGGAGAGTCCCAGATGAGGGGTCACACAGCAGCCGCGGAGCAGAAGCCAGGGGGAGTTGCAGTGACGCGCCCGTGAGCTCCGCCGGCAGCCAGCTGTGCCTGAGTGACCGAGCCCCAGGCCGAGAGGCCGGGGGCACCCCACCTCCGAAGTGGCCCGAGCGAGCCCCAGGCTCCAGGCCCCGACAAGCGGCCGCCAAGGAGTGAGCCGGTATGTACCTGGACACCCATCCCCAGACACAAAGAACCACCAACGCACCGATGTCTGAGGGAGTCCGCCACTGGCAGGGGAAGTGGTGGTGGGTGGAGATAGGCCTCCAAACCTTGGAGGGCCTGAGATGTCCCCAGAGAGGTGGCGTCTGATACCCAACCTGACATATAGACACAGAAATACAGACACACACAGACACAAACATCCATTCCCACCCTCATGCTCTCATATGCACTTACTCCACACTCAACCAACGTGGAGACAGACATAAAGAGACGCTGTACACACGATCACACTCCCCAAGCGTACTCTACGAACCGGGTCTAGGTACCCTTGCCCCTGGAGGGGGGAACTGCACCCAGACCCAGGTGGTGTTACCCTTTTCCCTGCGGTGGGGAGAGGCAGACCGCCCCGACTCCGCAGCAGCAGGGAGGCCCCACACTCCAGACCGCAGTCGGACGGCCAACTCCTCCTAGCCCCCCCGCTCCAGCAGGCCGCAGAGGATGGGGGTGAGAGAAGACTCCAAACCTTCCTCCACCCGCTCATTGTAGTGTTGATGCATGTGTGTTCTAAGGTGCATTTAAAACCCAGGAGGGCATGGAGCTACCTGCCAGAGAGCAGCAGGTAAGAGCATGGTCCCTCCTGCTAGCCCTCAATGTCTACGTGTATTTAAAATTGAGAGGTGGGCAACGACGCCAGGGGTGAGGTGTACACCCTGATGGTACTTTGGATTCCGTGTATCGTGCCCACCCCCAAGATCCTATATGTATGTGTAATGAGAGTGTGAGTAATGTGAATGTCTACGTTGTGGGATAAAATTGAGGCAGAGGCAGCCAGAAGGGGACAGAGGGGGGGGGGGGGGGGGTAGCCTCCTCTGCACCCTGGTGACATACCCCTACTCCAAGGCCCTGCATGTGTGGGTGGTTGTGGTGGAGCGGGAAGAGGGAGGCAGCTGGAGATGGGGAGGGAAGGAAGGGAGGGGCAGCTCCCCCGCTGACCCCAGTAGGCACTCCCATACTCCGCGACCCGCCAGGGAAAGGGGGCCCAAGCCCATCCAGACTGGGGCCCAGCGCAGCAGCACCCCCCGGCCCCACAGAGCCCGGGACAGTCCACCCAACCCCACCACAGAGAAAACTGCACCCACCCCACCATCCACTCATCTTCCAGACTACATGAGACAATAGACGCCCAGGCTGAGATTTTCCTCCACCTCTCCTGTATATCCCCCTCCTGCAGAGAGTTCCTGAGGAGAGGAAAGCTCGTGGTGATTCTTTTAAATAGAGCAAAATGCATTGAGATATTCCTCTTTATAGTAACTGCCATGGACTCGTGGGTTAATTCTGTTGGTTTAGGTTTGAGAGACATGTAACGGATGTTAGAGGCACTGACTGAAGCAGGAGAAGCATCACCAGTGGGAAAAATAAGTCCAGTTTTCCCAGTGAATTCTCTGATGTGTTTTAGAGTTTGGATGTGTTGAAATAAATCAACACCTGATACTTTTGTTTTCTGCTCCTTCTCCTGCAGAAGAGTCAATACCTGTTTTTTTTTCTGACGCTTTTTTCATTCTTCAGGCTTTCACCCACACATACTTCCTTTCAAGCTTTATTTTAAATCCATTTTTCGACTTCTCTCTCTGTCTCGTTCTGACACAGCAAAGCCTTTTTTGTGTTGTTTTTAGTCAGGATGTCTCTCTGCCAGCAAATCAACAGAAACATCAGGCGTTGGCTGAATTAAAGACGATTCGAGGGAGGACGGTTTTAGCAAAATGATTTTCAGACTAAAGTGACCTCTCTTCACTCTCACACTCGTGCAGCTGTTTTCGAATGTTAAAAAATAGTTATTGAATGTCTATTTAATTGATTTTTGGAGGTGCGGGGGGGATGTCTTATCAGGCAGCAGCGGCAGGAAATGCAGAATGAAGTGGTTTGTGTGTGTGTGTGTGTGTGTGTGTGTGTGTGTGTGTGTGTGTGTGTGTGTGTGTGTGTGTGTGTGTGTGTGTGTGTGTGTGTGTGTGCCCAATGCTTGATTGATTAGGAAGCTGCATTTACAGACTGTTTGGCATTCACCTGCTAATTAATGCTAAATAATAAACCAATAAAATGCTGGAATTTTAGTCATGAAAATAAAGCTCTCAGCTTCTTGGATGATCTGTTAGTACAATCAGCCACACAGCAGACATGTTAGTGAATAATTCTACTTATCAATCACAAGACTGCCTCAGATATTTGATCAATAGATTTTTTTTTTTTTTTTTTTTTTAATGTCATATATTCATGCATGGTTATTGTTATTGTTCAGTATGGTTACAGTGAGTACATGAAACTATGAAGAGTTAAACTGAAACCTAAGAGGCTTGATTATTTTATTCCGATTATTCCACATGCATATTTTTTATATATCACTTCAGTCCACAACAGTGAAATGATCAATAATGAAACCCTTGTGCTTGATGTTTAAGAAATTATTATTGACTAATTATTGGTTTTCTATTTTCCTGAAATGAGACAAAACTGCAGTGTGTTTATGGAGAGAGAGGAAGGCAATGAATAAGAAAAATGATGTTGCATATATAAGAAAAAATGAGAGGGAGAGAAGGAGGAGAAGCACAAATAGTGACTGAGATGAGGAGTGAAGACTGGAAGGAAGCGGAGGAGAAAAGATCTTTGGGTTGGGCGTTTAATCCTGAGGACAGTGGTAATAATAATGATGATGATGATGAATATCCGACCATGGGGGTCCAGTTTCTCCGTCTGAAACCGAAGGTCTCTGCCTGCAGTTTCTGTTTAGATTTGATCGCATTAAGAATTGATGAGCCACTGATATTAAGTGTTGGCTCTAAATGGATTTGATGGTGAGGAATATAAAACTACAGAGGAGAATTTAATATCCGAAATGTGATGAATGTGGAGGAGGAAGAGCATCGACAGGAAGCCAAACTGAAATCAATCAGGGGTGGAGTGGAAGTATAAAACAGTGAGAGAGGAGAGTGCAACGCGGTGATAATAACTGATGCTAACAGCTGGAAGGGTAAAAGGATCATTCAGGTAAAACTCAAAAATCAACATTGTTTTAATGCTCTTCATGTTTTTCAGCTTCAATTATAATATTAATAAAATCACAGAGGAGCTCATCATCACCATAATCTTTATTGATACCATCAGTGTTGTGATTATTGTCATAATCAGCTTTTTATTCTCAAGTTTGAAGCTGAACATGTGAAAACAAAAATGACACAGATTTATTTATTTTTTTAAATTCCACATATTTACTTTAAACTAACAATAACAATAAATATACAGGGAAAACTAAATGACCTATATAAAAGGGTTTTTTCTTTTATAAAGAAAATAGGTAAATAAATACTTTCCAAAAACAGTACCACCTTCATTCTCTCTAATGTTCATCATGACCTTCATAGTCATCTTTATGATTGCCATCAGCACCGCAGTTAGCACCATCTCCATAATCAATATCATCCTCGTGATCATCTATAATGTCACCTTTGTCATCATCTTCACAATAGCCATCACGGTCATTTTCATCAGCAACATAACTGCCATCATCATCATCATCGTAATAACCATGCCGTGAGCCGCTCTTCCTCACTGATGTTTGCTATGCTCGCGTCCCAGTTTCAGGACCAGGGACAGCGCAGACCCTGCTGGCTTTCCTTGTGAGCACCTCAACGTGCTGCTGCTGCTCTTTACTGTCGTCTGTTTGCTTCATGGTCGCACATGCTGATTGGAAGAAAAAAACTTATATAATTTGAATGTTTACTCAACATTCCTCCTGCTTTCAGAAACCTTTAACAGAAACAAGCTTGAGTACCGTAACCCTGGAAACTCAACAAACTCAAGCTCAAATTTTTTATTGGCCTTGAAGGAGAGGTCAGAAGTCAGTCTGAAATGATATTTTAAATCTTTACACATCATTTTATATACGCTGACAAAACACAGCACATTTGTAAGAATCATAGTTTTAAAGTTTTAAGAATTTTTGTAAATTTCCCATCAATAAATCATTAAGTTGACCTTGAAGACCTCCGTGGATGCAAGTCAGATTACTAACATGAACCCAGTTGGTACCCCTACAAAGTTTTATCAGAATCCATTTAAAATGTTTCCATCTATCCTGTTTACACACCTGTGTCGCCATCCACCTGTCAATCAAAGAGGCCACACTCCTAATAATGTAAACTGATAATGTAAATTTAAACAGTCAAGTTATAAGTCGTTCTTCCCCGGTTCAGAAGGGAGGAATTACCTATAGAGACTCAAACAGTATGTGTATCACGCCGTGTCATCACGTCATGTAAACATGTTTATTTCTGCTGTAAAGTTTTAACATGGGGACTGAATCACTGCTGGAGCCTCTAGTGGACATTAGAGGAAGTGCACTTGTACAGTTGGCTTTGTTTTTCAGTCCTGGAGGTTGATGCTGAAAGCGATTTATAAAATGAACAATTAACAGACCTCCATTTTTGTACCGCACTGATGTTGGTGAGTCTCAGCCAGGCCACTGGTAAAAAAAAACGAAGTGAAGTAATTCTTCATTATGTATCCACACTACTAAAGCAGCATGTGTGTGTGTGTGTGTGTGTGTGTGTGTGTATGCGTGCATGTAGCGGCCCCTCATCTATCAGTGTGTATCCAACCAGGCAGCAGCTCTGACTGCTGGCTAAGCACAAACAGGAATGAATTAAAAACACTCATTTACACACAAAGTCCGTCTTTTAGTCCCTTACCCACCATTCTTTCTAAACAGGAAGTCAGTCAGCACTCTGACCACAGCACACAGACACACACGGAGGCCAGCGCAAAGCAGCTTGTTTGCAGTTTTCAGTCCAGTTGCAGCCATCAGCCCTGCTGGTTTTGTGATGTTGCCTCCCTGAACAGCAGCTCTCGGCGGGTCAGGAACAGTTGCATCTGCTGGCTCCCGTGGAGCAGCAGCGCTCTCGGTGCTTCACAGTGGCAATAATCTGCATTAACAGCTGTCTGCGCCCACTCAGACACACACACACATCTGCAGGCAAACAGCAGCGCTCGGCAACATGCTGCTTTCTGTTTGAAGGCCTCTGGAAGAGTTTAATTAGGCCCGGTTTAATCCACAGGATGCAACGATCTGCTCTCATCTTCAAAATATCATACCATAAAAGCAAATTTATAGGTCATCTCCCCTCCCATGGACACAGTTAACTACAGTACATGAACCCTTAGCCCCTACATCTGTTAGTCATCATAATGGTCAGACCAGAGGAAGCATTTTGCACCCTGGAGATAACATTTCCAAACAAGTGAAAAACATTTGAAACCCAACAGGTAACATTTTGAACCCCACAGGAAACATTTGGAGGGCTTTTTGTTCTGCATAGCCGCCATCACAGTGCTTCTCTCATCCCCAGAGTCAGACATCAAAGCCTCATTCGTTTGTTTCTCTGGAATAAACCTGCTGCATTTAACCCATCCGTCTCCACTCAGTTGGACTCATGAAATGCTGATGATAAACCCACCAAGCTCCAAACTCTTTCTTTTGCTTTGTACTTGGACAAAGGTGGGTGTGCTGGCGGTGCAGAGCAGGGGTAGAGGATGAACGCAGATCCTGGAAAGAATCACAAAGGAACTTAATTCTTTTTTCTTTTTTTTATGGCACCAAATCACAGCAACAGTTGCCTGGAGGTGCTTTATATTGTAAAGTAAGGGGCCGGCGATAGCAACATAAAACTCTCCATCATGTGACAGCATCTGATAAACTGATAAAACTACCTACGACCTGTTTCTTTAGATTTGACTCATCTTCAGCAGTTTTATCATGAAGTAAATGCTCATTGAGAAGTACTGTCTAAAGAATAATGACATCATAATGAATAATGCCTGGACCTGATAGGTTCACAGCTCGTCCCAGTTTGCTTTCATTGCTAGCCAAGTTCTCAGTTTACAGCAAACTAAAAACGAGCGTGAGGCCACGAGGAATTGGCACAGACAGCAAAATAGTTTTATTATTATCTCTGAAAAAAATGCAGAGCTTCTGAGCTCGTGGTTGTTGTTTTTTTTTTTGAATTCAAGATGCTTTTAGGAGTTTAACAAATGCAACAACCACAATAAAGAACAAATTGATAAATCATGCAAACGATGCAAACATCAAAGCAAACCCACCCAACAGGTCCTCCATGACTACCTACCAACATCTGACTAAGCAGCTTCTAATAATGTGTCGATAAAGGGCAACACATCAACCGTTGCTTTAAAAATTCAAGGTGTAAGCATATACATATGTGTCATAAACATACTAGAACCAACATCAGATGCTTTGAAAGACGATCGAGGCAGAGGTGCGGTGCTGGTTCTGGTTTTCTCTTCCTGCTGAGCCACCCGGACGTCAAGAGGCTGCAGGAAGCCAGCAGTGATGCGGAAATGATTCGGACGAGGAATGGAGTCAATTAGGACAGCTGCAGCTCAGCGTGATGCCCAGAGGAGATGAGAGACAGGGAGCTGCTCCCCCAGGGAGAGCTGGGGGAGGACAGGGGGGAGTTTCACAGAGTACACAGGAGGTAGTGAATTCAGTCAAATTCAGTAAGTCTTTTTTTATTATATTCAAATCGTGATCTTTCCCAAGACACTGAGTGAAAATAGAAGTCAGTGTAAAAATAATACAAAATAAAAAAAAAAAAAAGTCCTGTGCCGCCTGCAGTCCTATGTCTATAAAAAAAAGAAACAGCCACACCACCTGGAGTCAGGCCAGTTTACAGATGAAGACTAAAAAGACAAACATCATCACATGATGAGATGAAGCCAAGATGAAACTGCAAAAGCATGGAAAGAAACAGCTCAGGATGTGAAGTACGCATCCTCGGTCAAACACGGTGGAGGCAGCATTACTGCATGAGCTTTTTGTGGAACTGGGTCTCTGGTGTTTATTGATGATGTGACTGCTGATAGGTGCACTTCACCTCACATCACAATGCAAAGCAAAATGCAACCCAAGACTTTCTCAAGGCAACAAAGTGGATCTTTTTAAGGGCCAAGACAGTCAGTTAGATAAACCCAACAGAGCACCTTTTCAGTAACTGAAGATATAACTGAAGCACAACTGAAGGTGGCTGCAGTAAAGACTTGCAGACCATCTCAAGAAAGAAACAGCATCTGTGATGTCTGTGTGTTAAAGACTTCAGACAGTCACTGAGAGGAAAGGGATAACAGACTGCGTAAAAATACAATACTTGTGTTGAATTGACTGAATTACTGCTGAAAGCCTGCACTTCATTCACATGTCTGAGGAGCTTGGAAAGAAAAGCGTCTGGACTTGTTTAAGTTGCTTGAAGATGTTTCACCTCTCATCCGAGAAGCTTGAACTGAAGAAGCTTCTTGGATGAGAGGTGAAACGTCTTCAAGCAACTTAAACAAGTCCAGGCGCTTTTCTTTCCAAGCTCCTTAGACTATGATGACCTGGATGACTGAGAACCTTCACAGACACTTCATTCACACGTTGACCGTTTGATTTCAGATCCACTGTCTCAGAGGACCTGACTGTAAGTGAACGCAGTATCAGGGGTGGGTGAGCAAGCTCTTGTCTACTTTCTCTTTCTATCGTTTGTTTCTTTCTTCTCCTTTTTACCGTGTTCATCTTCTCTTTTTCTCTCCTTCAATAATCACCTTTCTTCTTTAATCTCCCCATATTATCTGTTCTTTCCTCTCTCTCCTCTTTGTTCTTCTCCTCCAGTTTCCCTCTCTTCCTGAAGCCTTTTTACCTTTTGTTACCTTGGGTTTCTTCTCATCTTTACCGCTCCCCCATCTCTCGTCTCCATCTGCCAAATCTCCTCCGTACTGTATCGCTGCTTTTTTGCCTTCACTCTGTAATCCCCCATTTTTGGTTTCCTACATTTACATGAAGGTTGGTGCCTGATGACTCAGGCCTCCCACCTTCCCTTCCTCTACTACAATCCATCTGTACGTCTCATCTGTTCCCTCCAATCCTGTGCATCATAAAACATGACCCAATCTTTAAAAGCAATCAAACAAAAAGAAAATACACACCAATGTGTTTAAAAAGAGACACAGAAAAGGGAAACTGGCTGTGAACCATGCAGCATGTAGAGCTGGATTCCCAGAAAAGGGAAGTCCTCTGAGAGAAAACACAAAACGATCACAGTAGGTGCACTAAAGTGTTTTGCGGGGGTATGGCAAGAATATTTTTGGCTGAAATGAAATGTCTATTTTCTCCCTTTGGAAGTAGGAAGAGAAGAAAAAATTGGAGGAAACAAAAACAAAGAGGCTCTCTCTGTGAACAGGAGGAAACCCAGCTGTAGAGTTTAAGGAGCAGGAGGAAGATGATGGGGAATACAGTTGTTGTGGTTCGCCGTTAATGCCTCGACTCTTCAGGGAGCGACAGATGAGCGGCTGAAACAAAACTCCCCATAACAACACACACAGAGGGAGAGCAGGAGGAGGAACAGGCAAACACACATGACGGCAGGATCTTAAAACAGGAAGTGATTTTCTTTCCAAACTGGCTGGAGGCGCAGCACCAAGCCTGAATTCATGTACGGGATAATCGCGTGAATCCAAGCAGCTCGTTAAATCCTCGTGTTTCATCTGCAGACCAAAGATTTTCCGAGGGACAGAAAAAGAAAAGTAGATTTTTCTCTGTTCTGTGTCAGAAAGAAGTGTTTGACCGGCGCCTTTTGGCTCCGTCTACTTTGTGATCTGCACATCTTTGGCGCTCTTATTTACTGAATGATCCCATCCTGCTGACCTCAGGTAATTTTTTCTAAATATCCCACAGATTAATCAAACGTCTGAGTCTCTGAAACCTCCTAATATGTCTATCAGTTTCTTTTTCAGAGGAGCATGTGATCATATTTCATGGCTGTAAGGTTTCGTGTGTGTGTGTGTGTGTGTGTGTGTGTGTGTGTGTGTGTGTGTGTGTGTGTGTGGTTGAGGCAAAGATTCACGGCTCTAACTGGTTCTGACTGGTACCAGTACTGGTACTGTTTATCACGGTGGAAACATCTAGTGTGGACTGATACATGCTGCAGGAAGCTCTGCAGGCAGCTTGGCCTGATTAGAAGTCCTCACCTGTCTAATGACAGGTGAATCTGGAGTTACAGGAGAGAGGAAAATCTAGGAAAACTGTTTTTGATGAGTCATAACAGAAGGTGCGAAGGCACACAGTGACTGGATAGACTGGATGAAGTGGGCCGCAGGAGGACAGAGGCGAGACCATAGAGAGTAATGCAGAAAATAGTCTAGCACAGTCTTATACCAGCTTCACTGAGCTCCCCAGACTCTAAAGCTGTTATTCGCACAAAGCCTTTCAACAGACATAGACACTGGATGAGAGGATTGAGGGCTAAGTTATGAGCTAATGCTAACTAGTCTTGAACTGCATTCATAGTCTGTATGGCAGCATCACACAGATGCAGATACCCGTTAATTAGTGCTCAGAAACATGCAAATGAAATCTTAAAACTGGAACTCAAACTTCTTGGATCATCTGTTAGTGTGATTAACTACACAGGTGATGGCAGGTGATGTCCGCCTTCTCTGAAGCACCTTTCTGGTTTAACCTGTACTGAAGAATGTTCTTCTTCATGACTGTGAGTGTGCTGGCAGTGACTGGTTGGACTTTTGTCTCCATCCATCGAAGCAGCTTCTCCAGCAGCAACCTGCAGGTGGAAACTTTCTCACGGTTCATTATGTTTTAGATACTCTCGCCAACTCACAAGTTATTTACAAGACAGCTCCAATTAGCACCGTGTCCTGCAGCTAAAGCCTGGCCATTATCTTCTGCTTCAGTCCTCGGTACTTCGGTCTTTTCCGCCTGACACACAGCGCTTTGTTTACAGTTTAGCAAACGCTCTTATGTCTTTTTTAGCTGCAGTTTTATCCACCTCGCATTACTTTTCATCTTCTCGGCCACCGCCTCCTATTGTTTGTCATTACAGATCTTCCTGTGTGCAGGTTTGTTTGTTGTTGTTGTGCCGGTGCAAAACTGAGATGAGTCAAAGCGATGCAGTCGACATTTTACTGCTTTAACTAACGCAACGCCTGGGATTGGCTGTTTGCCAGCGCCTTTCATTCGCTGCGATTGACTGTGAGATGCAGAGCTTATCTGAAAAATCAGCTTTTTTTTTGCAGAAACGAGTCTGAAAGATGGCGGACGTCCATTCGGCCTTATTTCTGTTGTTGTTACCCTAATGAGTTGACGCACTCAGAGGCTCAGGGCTTCTGTTCAGTTTGAGAAACATCTAATTTTTCCCTCTTCAAAGATGCAGAAAAACTTGGAGGAAAAGGAACAATGAACGCCTTTAAGTTTATCGGCCTGGTCTTGCTTTGTCCTTTCCTCCCCCACTTCCTGCCAGATGAGAGAAGATCTCAAAGACGTCTTGCTAATGAGCGTGCCCCGAGGGAGGCGAGGATACGCCGGCATATTTCTGAATAAACGCTAAATGCACTATCATTTTAACAACGTGCCATAATGGATGAGGCTGCAACCCAGACAGACAGGTAATCAATCTGTCATTCATTCTATCAATCAACATCCTGTGTGGGAATTTAGCAAACGGCCGCCTCAGTGTGTTCATGTGACAAATGTTTAAAAGGCTTTTTTATTTGCGACTTCTTTTTGTTTGGTACCTTCCTTCAACCCTGTTTTTCATTTTTCCTTCAACGGTGCCTCAGTTTTCCACCCATCACTTCTACTTTTCTCACTTCTTTTCCTTTTCAGCAGGAGGAGCTCTGCCAGCGCGCCTCCATCAGGCAAAAACTGAGACCAATGTTTTCATCCTTCTTCTGTTTTGATACCTTTAAGTTAAATATCAGTGTTTGAGGTGTTTACGGGGATAAATGCCATGAAAGTTTCATTCAATATTCTTACTCTCTCTTCCAGCAAGTAAGATACTCCACTAAGTCTTGACCTTTTCCATAAGGAGATATAAGGTAATATCTCAGGTGATCATAGAGTACAGAAGCCCCACCCACCAATCCAAAGTTATTTACAAAAAGGAGGAGCTAAAATCCTCTGCTGTGCTTCAGAATGAACTGTATCCTCCAGGCCTGAAAATAATGAAACCTGTCCCTGTCGCTAGAGACTCCACAAGGCCACGCGTTCACAGCCCTGTACCAAAAAACAAAAACAAAAAAACAAACAGTTTTGTCTCTAGGAGCGTTTAGCAGCTGCACGTTTTCCCACTGACAGGACCTGAATTATGAGGGAGCTTCATCAAATCCAGGATATCTTTTCCTTATCTGGCTACCCTTACCTAACAGCATCAAGACTCAGAGATCACACCAGGGTGTTTATCAGCTTTACAAGTAAACCCAGGCTTTATCATTCAGGCTATGGAAGATGAGGAGGGGACAGTGTCCGCAAACATGCAAAGCTATGCTGGCAGCAGACCCGGGTAAATGAGTCTGGACTGGAATAAGAGAAAACACTTTAAACTTCATTAGACACACTGCAGCAGTTAAAACTGTGTGCGTGTGATAGGAAGATATGTCTGAATATTCAACAATGTGTGTGCTTTAAGTGCTTTGCCTGGAAAAACTCCATTAATAAAGTGTATTTTTAGCCAGGAAGGAACACTGGCCAAGTTTAAGTTAACAGACTTATTAGTATCACAGCTCCATCATTAAGAAAGACTATATGTTGACTATAATTACAATCTGGCACTCTGTTGTGTTGCTTAGACGTTTTCATATGGATGTGAACAGTTTATTCTTTCAGCTGGTTTTGAGGCGCCTAAAGAATAAAAATAAGAACAAACTGTAGGTATGCTGCAATTTTTTAAAAGGGTAACAAAGCACAGGCTGTCATCTTTTCAGACCGTATCAATTTTAACATTGTTTGCAGCCAATAGGTGAAAACCAGGAATAAGAAAAGAATCTCTGTCTTTTATTTGTGTTCTTCACTTTACGTCATCTGTGAAACGCTGAACCCAGAGAGGGCTCTTCCAGGAATGGTGACACTCTTTTGCAGAGAAATTAGAAACGGGAACCTGGAACGAGTTTGGGAAGCAGATGAGGAATTATTAGCAAAAAAGAGTAAAAGATCTGACCTTATCATATGCCTACACCCATCACTCAGGTTTTAGTGAAGGATAAATACAAAAGGCCCGGCTATAGTTTTCTCCACCCTTTCTCTCCGCAATAATAACCCTGTACTCACTGAGTTAATAACAAGGTATCAGAAGTATGTTGAAATAAAGCAGATTAATCCTCGGAGACTCAAACAGGTATTTATGTTGAAGAATCAGACAGCTGCACCTCTTTGGTTTGCTAATGCAGTGCAGGCCGTCGTCTCCAAGGAGCGCTTAAGAGAAGAAGAAAAAATCACGACTCTTTGAAGCAGTTTCACTTTCAGAAATCAGCCTCTTGTGGCCTGGAGCGTTCTGACAGAGTGAATTATCAACAGCAACACGCCAGCCTCCATCTGAGCCTCACAAACATTTCCATTTCCCATTTTCTTCTCATCTCCCTGTGTCTCACTGCTTCCATGGTTTGCAAAACAATCAGCTTCAATCACCCTTTTTTTCATTAGTGTCGAGAATTTTAACAAATTGTGTCCCTTTTGATGATTGCCTAATTATTCCCTTTCATTTATGTCGCATATCTAATTGAACAAGCCCTTCATCTTTTCCTCTCCGGGTACATTTGCCTCTGTTCTGCCTGTCAGGCTGTCGCAGACTTCGGGACACGTCTGATTTTTATTGGCTGAACACGGATTTGCTTCGACAAGCCCGTCTCCGAGCTGCAGCTCCTGTAAAGCCGTCTGTTTGTTGTTTTCTTTCAGCTGAACATGTGGCTCTTTAATTCCTGTCACCTTCCCGTTTCTCCAGCCAGTTTTCCAGCGTCGCCTCTTTCTCCTTCAGATTATACAGAGAGAGTCCGGAGAAACCGGGAGCTCAACTTGTCATCTGCATGAATGCACAGATCCCACCTTAAATTCTGTGGCCTGAGGAAATTTACATGACAACTTTGCCCAATTATTCTCCCCTTGGCAATATGAACAGTAAAAGCGTCACGCATGGTCAGGCGGTATCAACGCGTAGCTCCCTCTCTCTCTGACAGTTTACAGAAGCTGCTCTACAAGCCAAACAGGTTTTCGGCCTTCAAGGACGTCCGCGACGGCGACCGTGCTGTCAGCTTCTGTCACACTGCAGAGTGTGAGATCCAGATTTTCAAAGTCTTCCCCTCCTGGAATTATTAAGTACTCTGCTGTTTACTCTGGACATTGGTCTTCTGGCCTGTGCTTCGCTCACACCTGTAAGGGTCTCTGATATATTTAAACCCTTTCAGCTTTTTGTGTTTGTCCCCTTCTGTTGGGATTTATTTTTAGCTGTAAGGCTAATATCTCATAATTGGCATCACAAATTTGTGTTTTTACTGCTCACAGTGTATTGTAGAGAAGGAAGTAGACTGTTACCCTGATACTAACAGACACAGACTAAAACCCATCACAGGAATGTGGCCTCAGTCACAAATCTGCTCTTATATGCACTATACCTCCTTTTTAACCCTACACTGTTGCCATGGTGATGGGTGAAGTGGCCAGAAAGCTGCAGAAGAAGAAACCTGAGCCCACATCGGACCTAAGGCCACCCTAAACTGTCCTGTTTGTCGCACATAATAAAATGCGTTTACTGTCTGGGTGTCTCCGGAGCGAGCAGAGAGACTTTTAAACTCTGACCTTTTTTTAAACTTGAACCTTCAACTGCTTTATAAATTTAAGAAAATGCCCTTTGAGCATATTTGTCTTTACTCTCTCATAAAATGAACCTAACACTTCCTGATTTTGTACTTTTGTTGGGTTTTTTTTGCATATTTGTCACACTTACATGTGTCAGATCATCAAACACATTTGAACATTAATACAAATAAATGCATAAATACAAAATACCGTTGGCAGCAAGAGCTGCAGTCACATGTTTGTACTAACTGATAATCATTGTTCGCGTCACTGTGGAGGAATTTTTCTCCACTAGTCTTTGCAGGATTTTTTTAAATTCAGACACAATGGACGGTCTGTTTAAGGTCATACTGAAGTGTCTCAATAGGAGTTAAGATTTTTTTTATCCATTTACAGGTGGACTTGTTGGTGTCATGCTGTATGCTGGCTGCATTCTGCATGTTTTCAGGCAGATGAGCTCTCCCTGGAGCTCTCACATGGAGGCCATTTTTTAAACTCTGACCTTATCTGAGCCGAGTGAGGCCTGCAGGTCTTTAGATCTTGTTCTGGGCTCTTCTGTGACCTCCTGCATGAGTCATCATGCGCTCTTTGAGTCGTTTTGGTAGTCTGGCCACTCCTGGGAAGGTTCACCACATTTACAACTTTTCTGCATGTGCGGATAATGTGTCTCACTGTGGTTCATCTAAGAAATTACATTTCTTTAAATAAATTAACCCTTTTATTGGAAGAAATGCTGAGACAAAGCAACAGGGAAAAACCTTGTTTTAGGACATTGTGCAGTTACTATCATTCATTTTAGCGATTTACACCCAGAATCACTGAGTAAATAACAAAAAATACAAGACACAGAGAAGTGAGAGTGTACTGTGTGTACACAAAATATACATAACCAAACCAAAAACAACAGGGCAAAGCATAAAATATCTAATATATATATATATTTTTTGGTAATCCATTCTTTGAGATGTTTGTCCAAGGACTGTTGAATTGTCCTAATGACATTATATATGTTGGAAATTTTTTTCAGTGTGGTATTCAAAGGTTAAAAATAAAGTTCGGTGTGACCCAAAGATACCCAGACTCTACGAGCGCCGCCCTCACAGGAACAGATTCAGGTCCCAGACCTGAAACGCCGCCTCTGTAAGAACTGAAGATGCTTCTTCGGCCTTTTGCATGTGTACAGATGAAGGCACCGTCTGGACACGTGCAGTCTTGTTCACAACTGAAAAGATTAAAAACGGGATTGGTGCAGCGTTGTCTGAGAGTTCACTATTCCTCAACATCAAAAGAATTAACCGAGGTTGTTCAACTATGATGCATCCTACACAACTCCTAGTAAAAAGCCAGGACATGTTGGGGTGATTACATCTCTTGGCTGGTTTGGGAAAACTTCAGTACTGTGTTGAGACGGAGGTCCATGCATCTCTACGCCTGCCAGCCAAACACAGAGAAACTGCAGAAAGTGAATTGATGAGCATTTGTAACCAAAACAGATTGAAAATGTCCTGAATTTATAAATGTCACATGCATTACAGAGGTTCATAATAATCCTTAATAACCCTCTTTCTTTGGTAGTACAGCACTCATGGTTTTCATTAAGATTGTGTGCTGAGAAATCCACGTGTATCTACATGGATATATGTATGGAAAACCAACTTCAGCCCTCACCAACTCCAACCTCCAGTTGTTTCAAACAACAGTGGCAAACGATCAAGCCTTAAAAACACGGAAGTGCAAATACCCTTCGACTGCTTATTGGAAGTGAATCAGAGGAGGAAAAAAAAACTTCAAGCTTAAAAAAAAATTCATCCTGAGGTAACATTTGTTTGTTTTTGTTTTTTTGTAAACTGCTTCTGGGACTTGGATGCAACTTGTCCACTTCTGTTGTGTGGTAAAGGAGAAGCAGCCCACCAGTACTCCCAGTACACAGATCAATACACAGTAACACAAAAATGCATTTTTACTTTGAAATAAATATTCGGCATCTTGTAAGAATCTCAAAAATTCTCTTCAGACAGTAAGAAATGAAACAAATTACTGTTTGTAATATGAGCACACAGTAAAAGAAGTTCCAAAAAGCAAAGAAACAATTTTTAAATTGTATTTTTAGCCACTTTGTTATGAACAAGATGGCTCAAGTTCCCATTTCTTTGGTCGAATCTATGAAAATGCCAAAGATAACAGTTTGACAGGCATCAAAATCCTTTCATTGCACTAACAAGGTGATTCCCAAAGAGCTATTAACTGAAATGTTGGCATATCTCAGCATGGTGTGCAGTGTGCCCTTCAAAAATTTAGAAAGTAGACAAGTGGAGAACAAAAGAAGTGGAAGGCCAAATTTGAAGGTCAGGAGTGAGGTACAGCCATCTGCAGCCATTTGCAAAACACGGTGGAGGCTCTGTCATGGTTTGCATTTCACCCAGTGGTGTTGGAGATATTGTCAAAACTGAATAATGAACATCATGCAGTACCATCAGGAAAATATCTGGTTGTCAGCGGCTTTCTCAGCATGACAATGATCCCAAGCACACTCCCAATGCAGTAAAAGCATAGCTGGATAGAAAAACACAGTGGAACACCATCAGTCATGGATGGGCCTCCCCAGATCCCACACCTCCGCATTACTGAGGGAGCACGGGGTCATCTTGACAGAGAACAGAAAAACAGGCAGAGACATCCAAAGAAGAGCTTCAAATGTCCTTCAAGAAGGTCTGGAGAACACTTCCTGAGTAATACTGGAAGAAATGACAGAAACCGCCTGAGAAGGTTTAGGTGGTCAAACCAAAAACTGACTTTCAAGGTTCAAGGTTCTTTATTTGTCACATGCATAGTTATACAAGTATAACACACAGTGAAATGTATCGTGACACGCTCCTCGACATGTGCAAAAATAGGGGGGGGGGGGGGGGGGGAAGAACATTATATATATATATAGTATATACATTGGGTGAATGTGCAGTAGTAGCAGCAAGCAGGTGAATTCTGTACATTACAGTTTTTGCTCGTTGCTTGAACACTATAAACCCATGCTTAGACTAAAGTAACACAACTTGAAGCTTTTGTTACCATACCTCAAACACATGTACCCATACCTTAAACAAAAGTGCTGCTTTGCACTCTGGTTGCAATTATGCAACACACTTACTCCTTTATGCAACACACATGGTCCTGCATACTACACTCTATTTCATACATAAGACACTTCGTTCAAAAATGAAATTTCAGGGTGCCATTTGGAAAACACATGTATCCAAAATACAAAACACATCGGGTAATTGCAACCACTCAAATATACACCTGAAGGCACTTACTTGCAAAACTGAACACCAATTAGCCAACCACAAAAAGCCCTCAGTTTAGCCATTTCAAGAACTTTGCAAGCATGGATGGAGGGAGAGCAAGAGGAAGAGGAGGAGGAGGTCAAAGAGGCCATGCACGGACCCATATTTCTGATGATATAAGAGCAACTTTGGTGGACCATGTCATCAACCACGGCCTGACTATGAGGGAAGCTGGGCAGAGAGTCCACCCACATCTAAGCCGCTTCACAGTGGCATCTGTAATAAGAAAATTCCGACTAGAAAACAGGTCTGTCTTCATCTCACTGCCTTCTACTCTACTCAGATGGTTTTCATAGTACTGTTCTACAGTTACCATATCAAGTGTACAGGGTATTGCAGGGTGCTAATGCTCCTTTTGCAGCCAAAGTGGTAGTTTCTGTGAAACATACCATGATTACTTATATTGAAGTACAGTGTTGTACAGTGGATGATACAGTATATACAGTAAAGTACTGTAAGAAAAATAAGCAAACCGATGACAATATGTGGTTGTATTTCTCTAGAATGACTCGAAGACCTTCTGGGGGAGGACGCCAACGCCTGTTCACACAACGGCAGGAACTTGCTGTTGTGGACCTAGTGAGGGCAGACAATGCCATCCGTCTCCACCAGCTACGACGGAAAATACTTGCAGACAGGCGAGTGTTCAGCAACATAGACCATGTGAGCATCACCACCATCAGACGCATCTTGGGTAAACACAGCATCACCATGAAGCAGCTCTACAGAGTCCCATTTGAGAGGAACAGTGACGGGGTCAAAGGACTTCGAGCTGAATATGTACCAATATGCCTTCTGAATGAACAATGGAAATCAAAGACTGCAGTGCTTTATATAAAGTAGACTAGTGTGTTCCCCCTGTTCTGTAAGTGTTTGCATATGATGCAAGTATGTGTCATTTTGTCAACAGAGTTACATTTTGACAAAGGAATGTTAGGTTTTGATAGCAGAGTTTAGGTTTTGAGAGTAGAGTTTCAATTTGGTGCAGATGTGAATGGTATATTTCCCAGTGTTGTGTCATGTTTACTTGTGTTTAGGGTTTTGGCACAATGAGCAAAGTTTTGCAAAATGTGTTCAGGCAACGGGCAAAAACTGTAATATGAATAGCTCATTGAAACTGTTATTGGTCTAATATTCTAAATTTCCATATCAATAAATCACTGCACCAATTTCCCATTTCCCTAACAAAATATAAAGAAAAGGGGGCTGGTTAAAGACTTTTGCACAGTACAGTACATGATTAATTTATATTTAATTAACAGATTACAGTGCTGATGTTTGAATCATCAGCTTGCGGCTCAGTCTTGTGGTGAATGATGGAGTTTTATTTATGAAGCGCAGCAGATCAGCAGCAGGTGAGGCTTTTTCTAGTGCCTGTGAATCTTTACGTCGGGGCTTTTCTGCCTCATTTATGATAACACCGGTTTCACACCTCATTTAAATGTGTAGGCAGGAAACATTGTAAAACAGCAGGAGCACATTAATGACTCCTGTTATGTGCTTAAGAAAGTACACATATAATGCAGTGACTCAAGGATTGTGTGGGCCAGGAGGGACGAGGAGCCAACAAAGCATGTTTAATGAAGCTCTGGATGTCAGTTAAGTTACTGTTAATGGTAGATGAATTTCTGCACCTTGAGGAGCCTGCTGTAGGCTTTCTTTGGTTGTTGATTTATTTCTGACCCTTCACGTATTTAGTGTTTGACCTCTTTTGTATATATATACAGAGTACTATGGTAATCAGAGCAAGCTTTGCGGATGGTTTCTACAGTATATTCTGTGAGTCTTCTACAGAGATTTGATCTGCTGCAGTGAGAACATGCAGCTCACATTCAACCACCATCCAAACCTGCTGTTCTCTGGGTGTCAAACACTAGTGCTCTGGCATTTCATTATTATTACTTTTTTACTTTTTCAAAGATAAACATGATGAACAACAAACTGCTTCTCCCGTTGCTCACATGGCAATCATCATCCCAGCAAATAAAACTCACAACTTTACATAAGAAAAGAAACTTCATCAATTCAAAAAACACCTCAATTAAAATTAGATTCAATTTTATATACACTAGAATATTCATCTCAAAGCACCATATATCACACGGTAAAAACTCTCCAGTATTAGAGACAGAATCCCAGGTGTGTCGAAACAGCTGAAATGCATCTATCAAAAGGCTGAATATCGATGACTTCAAGACCTCAAGACAGTCAAGAACTGGTCCACCCCAAGGATCGGGTTAAGACGATTGTTGTGAATATGACATCAGGGAAACCAAACAACTTATGGCTAAGTGGGTGGCACGGCACAGAAAAGTTACCCCATCAAGCCAGGATTCTGCAGTTGATTTACACCTACAGGCGAGTCATAAAGATGCTGGACACTGAGAACCACTGGTATGAGTGGGGAAGAAAGGAGGAAATGACCATCTAACAGTGCTGTGATTGAAGTCATTCACCAACTCTTTGTGAATGAAATGTGCATGTTAACATGGCTCTCTATTATACAGTGGTGCCAGTTATGAGGTAAGGGGGAACGTGCAGACAGCGTGCAGAGTGTTGGAAACGCTGCGTCTTTCTACCATTATTTCATGATTTGCATTAGCTGGAGCTGGACGTGTCACACTGACCAACCATTCATCTGATAGCGTGAATCTTCTAATAAACAGGAAGTAAACAGCTTATGAAAGGACATCACAGAACTGTTAATACAGTTCTGTTTCCTCAGTAAAATAATGCTGTTTGTGGGCGTCTGGTAGGCGAATTATGCTGATCTGCTTTTATAAAACTTCTCAGCTGTAGACATTTTAAAAAAGAAATCTATTCAGTTTAAATGAATGCCTCACTTCTTCAAAGGGCATGATAACATCAGAGTTGGGAAGATAGAGATCTTCAGTTTTTTCTTTTAAGGCCCAAAGTTTAAAGGCACCATCTGCTCTTCCTTGGGTGAAAAACTTCCCCCATATTGGACTACAGTGAGACTTAGAGTTTTTATAATTTTTATCACTTTCTACCAGATTTGAATATTTATATTGTGTCAGAGTCTAAATCCATGTGAACAGGTAGT
This sequence comes from Rhamphochromis sp. 'chilingali', assembly GCF_963969265.1. Lineage (NCBI taxonomy): Eukaryota > Metazoa > Chordata > Actinopteri > Cichliformes > Cichlidae > Rhamphochromis > Rhamphochromis sp. 'chilingali'. Next base: position 11,141,924 of record NC_137940.1, on the reverse strand, counting down.
ATTAGTCTAGAGGACTGCAGGTGTGCCTAATGAGAAATAAAGCATAACTGACCTCAGATGTGCAATCTGTTACTAAGCGGGTATTATAATCACTTATAAGAGGCAAGTACAAAAGAGACAAACAAGCCTGGCTTTTCCATTTTTTCCATGAATCCCAGAAATATTTTTTTGATTTTCAAGTCAATTGAGGGTGACAGATGAATGTTTGGAAAAAAAATAAAGCAACTCTGGTAAAACATTCTATATTAAAAATATTGATTCTACCTGTTACTGGAACAGGTAGACACCCATGTGCCGAATGAGTCGTGATTTCTTCCATTGCAGGTTCAGAATTTTTCCATCACTGCTTTCTCGCTGATTTTTGTAACCAGAGTTTTTCTACTAATGATGGATTTTGTTGAAGCACATTATGGCTGCAGAATAATTCCCCTGCTCATGTTGTTTTTGTTAATTGCAAAGTAATCTACCAGGAATTTGCAGAGGAAATGAAACTCCAGTTTACACTGAATGCATTTTCCTCCCCATGAAACACTTGCTAAGAGGATTTTTTTTTCCTCTAGCATTCTTTAGATCTTTGTTTACATTCTAAAAGTCTTCTCTCCTCCTCCTCTTATGTTGGCACATTGTCAAGTTTCTTGGCTAATTATCGCCACTTGTTGATCCTTGGAATCCTGTGCGGCCGTCGTGTTAATTCATATATATCACAATGAAGATCCACATTTAATACAACTTCTAATTCCACAGGGAGCATGTGACTGGAGCGTCTGTCCAAGTTCAGAAGGTTTGCTATAAGGAACACTTCAGACTAATTTACGTGCTATTTTCAGAGCTGTGGGCAGCCATAAATGCACTTTATTCACCTTGGTTAATTATCTTTGTTTAAACTTTTACTGCAAAAGAATGATTAACTTTTAGTATTCATATTTAGACTCTCTTTTAACACAAACATTGAGAAATGAACCATGTAAGAGGTGTGTGTGGCTCACTCAGTGGCCAGCAGGGGTTAATTTCTGGTCATATTCCAGCCGTTCCACAAATAAAGACCTGGCTGTCTCTTGCTCTGAATTAACAGCATCAGAAAAATACTCATAGAGAAATGTTTCAAATGGCTCTCAGAGCAGCAGGAGCATCAGCTGCTCCCTGATTCCAACAAGGACAAATCGGGCCTGCTGACAGGCTTCTGCCATTAAAACTTCTGAGTAGGTGAGCATCCCGTCTTCAAGTTGTGTCACTGGTTCAAGCTACTGCAAGGAGTCACCAGGCAACAGCAACATCATTTCCACATCAGCAGCGGGCAAAGAAAAAATCTGTTCCTCACAAACGTAAAGCGAGGGTAACCACTCTGGACTTCTGAAAGAAAACACAGTACAGAAACAAAATGGCCCTAAATCTTTTCTTGATTCCTCTGTCCTCGGTCCTGACCACCTCTGATAGGACCATGCTAACTAAATGTCATGTTCATTCAATAAGAACTGAATCCAAAACCATGCGATTGTCATAAAGCATTTTTTTTAGATACAGTAGCAAGACATTCATGCAGAGCTTTGTTCTTGTACTTTAAGACTTTATCCTCACATTCACAGCCTCACATCTCAACCTAACTTGGACATCTTTCCAATAACAACCTAAAGCTTGGTTTTTGTTTTTATTCTTCTGAAAGCTAGATAATGCTATTTATGTTGAGCTCTTTTCCTTGTGTTTTTATTGTAATCTGCCCAGCTGTCTGATCTGCTCTTTGAGTGATTTAGCGTCAGTTATCTCGTGTTATTTCCTCATTGTATTCCTCATGTAACCAGGAGTTCTTTATTATTTTGAGTTTTAGTTTTTCAGATTTGTGGAGTTCGTGTTTGTTTAGTTTGTCGTCAGTCTTTCTGTGTTCATCTTTATTCTAGCAGAACGTTTTTCTCTTTGTTTTTATTTTGAAATAGTGAATATATTCTTGTTTGAGTTTCTCCCTAAGATGAAAATCCAAACACTAAGGACAGAAAATCTAAGTCACTCTAAACTTTTAGTTGTTGTTTTAGTTGTTCTCTCATTGTGAGTACCTGCGGTGTTCACTTAGTTCCCTCTAAAATCCCCAGTGTTCACTTTGTGTTCCTCTATCTGTCGTCTCTGTTTGTCTTTGGTGTCCAGTCTGTCCTCATATCTGTCTTCATGTTTAGCACGTGTCTTGTAGGTTGTATCCTTAATAAGTGCCAGTATTCATGTGTGTGACTGCTTCTTTCAGTTATTTCATGTTTCGCTTGTAAATATATGTATAATGTATAAATTGTACTTCCTGTCCCCATCTTCACTGATTTTCTGATTTTTCTCAGCTGATTTGTGTTAGCCCTCGATGTGTCTGTTTGTAAAAGGCCCGGTCCTCCTCCGGTTCCTTATCGTGTTCTTTGACTGTCTCTGAAGGTCTCAGTTTACTCTTGGTTTCCTTCAGAGTCTGGTTCATAAACCACCTTTTGTTATTTGCACCACATTATGATAGCCGATCCCTGTGACAACTTTTCTGACACTTCGCGATTTAAATTAAGACAGTGACTTTCACAGTGTGTATTTATACAAAAAGGCAAGATGAAGTGAACTTTTGCACTTCTACTGTCGCTGAGCTCGAACAAGGACACGTGTATAAAAAACAGGTGTACACCCCAGCCCGTCTCCTGCTACTGTCCTTCCTTTTCTATTTAAATATATTCCAGGTTTGTTGTGGGGAAAACCACAAAAACTCAAAAGAAAAGCTATGGAATGAACTGGAATGGCATGTGTGATGAGCCAAACCCCACTGCCCCCATTAATGTTCCTTTGGTTCTCCAAATAGGCGAAGGCTGTTATAGGAGCAGATTAATGAACATGCTGTCACAAACGTAATCAGAAGCCACATGTGGCTGAAAATAAGGAGGTTTTACTCCTGTGTGAGATACTAAGCGTCATTTATAAAAAATATGACTGGAAGCCTTATTTGTTGACAACAGCCAATCTGTGTTATTGCTGCTAATATTCTTGTATTGCACAGCTGCAGTTGACATAAACGTCCAGTCATTGTTTCTGATGAATCTCACCTTTTTTTATGCCAGCAGTGTGCATATGAGCACCCGTCCAATCATTTATCTTTTGTCTGCTTAGTAAAAAAAAAATCTCCTGGAGGACATTATTTTCCGTTATTACAATATGAGGGATTATAATTGTCCTCCTGCAATTACCTTCCCTCCTCCAGAGGCTTTGTCACTGGGAATGATTGGCCTCTAATATTAACCCAAATGCATTTAATCAGCCGGTGCAGGTTCCTCATACCGTATAATCACACTTGCAATTAAAAATGTATTACCTCTCTGCCTGTTAGGCCGGCCTGAGCCGCCGGATCAACGGTCAGCTCAGTCGGTCTGATTAGCATTATTTTACTGTGGAGATGTACTACGTGCACCCTGAGTCTGCTAGCAGCCGGATCCAACGCTGTACTCTACTCACAGCTTTTAGTCAAATGTGCAGATGAATTGTACAGTCAGCTACAGCAGGAATCAAAGATGGAGTGAAAGCATTGCAGAGCTCCTCTTCAGGTCCACAAATATAGGTCGGCCAGCGTCGGCTAAATGAGGTTTGAGCAGAAAATGCTAAATCACTATGATAAAATCATCATGAACAAGTGCATATGCTGTCAGTTTTTGACGTCCTGAAACCAAACCACCGAACCACCAGTTAGGTTTGACTACTAGATTAGTAATGAGTGTAGTGTGTAATAAAGACCACAGACCAGAAAATAAGTTTTAATTGCCGGCTTGTTATTTTGCAAAGACAGAGAATAGACAGTTAACACACATTACATAAAACATTCAACATCACATTTAGGGAAAACAAGATATTTTATTTTTCTTTTTAGTTCAGTAATTTCTGTTAATTTATCCTATTTATCCCAAAACCTTTTATTTGGCTTTAAAAGGATGCTATTTTCAACCTAGGTTATTGTCTTATTCATTTCAAGTTCTAAGTTCAAGTTTATCCTTTGATCTATTTGAGTTAACACTGTGTTATTTTAAATCAAGTTCCGTTCTTTAGGCCCAAGATTTAATTTAATCTTGGTCCAGGTTCACCTTTAAATTTCAACCAGTTCTTATTTTGTTTTAACCCAACAAAATTATTTGCATTTCCACTAACACCATTACAGCATTAAAATGTAGGGTTGACCAAAATAAATTACACAAAACAAAAAACTGTAACAACTGAAAACAATTCAGCAAAAGGCTGAATAAATCCCTTAAACAAACAAACAAACAAAAGAAAGTTGTCTCTGTGTCCTTTAACTATTAATCCTGGAATTACTCCGAATGATTATCCAGTGCTTTGAAAGTCCGCTGTTCTTTTGCAGAGGTGTATGGATTAATCCTACCAGGTTTTTTTTAGCGAAAGAGCTCAACGTCCAGCAGGGGGCGGTTTTCCCTTTTCCTGCCCGGTACACTTCAATGGGTCCGTGGGTGGCTCACCATCTTGTTTCTTGCATTTCCTGATCCAAACCTTAATGGCCTACCATAACAACAAAATAAAGTGCATAAACATTGGAAATAAAACACGGGTAGCCCTTAAACAACAGTAAAAGTCTGTTTTTTCCAGCTTATTTAGTCCTAAATGAGGTGACGCCAATATGGCGCACTAAAAACAACGTCAAAGGCCTTTGTACTGCAGCCTGTGTGTCGGTTAAGCACCAATCCACCGTTTCTAACATAAAACAACATAAATATGCTACCTTGGCTTTCCATTTGCATGAAATGAGCAATATAATACAACAAAACATTTCTTGTATGAAATAAAATACAATTTCTGAACTCACCAAGTTCTGTTCAGTTCTGTTCATAACGTCACCAAGGCAAGGACAGGTCGGAAAACAAAAATATGTTCTCCAGAGTACAAAAATGGCTTTATGTAGACTTCTGGCTTGTTTTTTAATATTTTTTCACTTGTTTAGGCAGCAGCTCCGCAAGGACCTTCTGCTAGTGATGTGCGGATCGATCCTGAAATATCAATTCCTCCGATACCAGTCATTTATGTTCTAGAATTGATTCTCATATTAAAATATCGAAATTTTAGTAATTTAGGGTAAATTTGTAGTTTATCTTTAACAGGAACAGAGTGGAAAGAAACTATAACATTCAGGTTGTCTACATTGGAAGGAAATACTTCCTATTCCACCTTTAATAGTCATGTGCGAAATACGGCTTTATAAATTTGTGGCAGCCCCTTGGCATGCGCACTCACAACAATGGCTGGGCGTAAATGGAGTCATGTGCGGACGTATTTTACCTCCACAAACAGCCAAGACAGGGTTTGCGCCAGACAGTGAGGTGTTGTGGCTACACCATTTACCTCGTCAAACACCTCACTGTAAATCATATCACAGAATATAATGAGGTATGTTGAGGCGAACTGAAGAGGAGGAGAGGAGAGGGGTAGGTGCTGCTAGGGCGAGACAGACGTCTCTCGCGGAGTCCTTTAGTGCTGTAGCCAGGCAACATGCTCAAATGGCACACAACTTCAGTTTCTTTTATTTCTATATGACAATTCTGCATTATTAAGTGATAAGAACAAGTAACTTGATGTCCTGTAATCATTATGAAGCTATAATTTGAGATACAATAAAAGATACCATAAAAAATGTTTTTGTACAAAGTATCGGTGTCAGATCAGTATCGCCGATACCACTCTGAATTTTACTTGGTATCAGATTGGAAAGGAAATCAGTGGTATCGCACATCATCACTACTGTCTGCATTTCTCCCTCTCCAGCATCAAAAAAAAGGAACAACCCGATTGGGTGTGGCTGGTCACAGGAGTCACGCTGCAGCATGCCCTTTCACAATAAGAGTCTGAACACATATTTTAGCCATTTTACCTGAATTAACATAAAACACCATGAATTAGCAATTTTTTTTACCCTTTTAACATATTTTTAAACACAAATGAAATCCTATACCATGAATTATATCACTGCTGATGTTTTTAATTAATTTTTTAACCATTATGATCTATTTATTGACTATTTATCACCTGTAATATATTTCTTATAACTGTTTTTACTAACAGGCTTTTATTTATTGACAGCTATGTTAACCAGGGTTAAACCTGCACCACAGTGTGTCCAAAAGATTCTGCTAATCTGCTCCTGAGTTGTGTCTCTGAGTTTCTGAGTATCTCATCCCTCCAGCCTTCTTTCCTTTCCCCTTGTTTCCCTGTTGACACACTCTTCTCTCAACTCATTAGGTTTGTCCGTTTTTTGTTTTTTGTTTTTTAAGAACGGCCAGTTCTTTGGCTTCACTATCGTCTTAAATCAGCTGGATAGATCACCTCAATGTATTCCCTCAGTCAGTCTAAATTTACCCAATTTACCCATAATTCATTGTATCATGTGGCCTTACTTGGATCCGTGACTTTCTGATGCGCAGTTGTCATGTTAGCGGATAACATTTCACCTCCTTTTAACTTCCTAAGACCCGAACTCTTCCACGACATGCATTTTTAATTTCTCTTTGATATTTGGGCATATTGGGGCCCGATGAGTGTAAAAACAAAGAATTACCAGATTTTTTTTTACCTTATTTTTGTTTTTAAGAAAAATAAGAGCCACATATGAGGATATTCGTTTAAAATTTTGATAGAACAGTAGCAGTATAATGTCCTTGTAAGTGGATATCAGGCCCATGTAGAGCAAAATTGAGTATTTTAGTCTAAATAACCCAAAATGTGATGTCCTCATATGTGGACGCCAGGTCCTAGGAGGTTAAATATACTGCTCCAAAAAAATTAAAGGAACTTATTTGATTAATGCATAATGTCCACTACTGAGCTCTGGGCTCACTGATCTGGGTAAAGTTATGCTGCCTGTAACATTGTTCAGCATGACCAGTTCGGTGGTGGGTCAGTGATGGTCTGGGAAGGAGTATGAATGGAAGGACGCACAGACCCTGTATGCTGAAACTGATATGACGGACTGGCTCCCATGCTTGTCAGGCGAAAATGGACTAGCCATCCCTGAAATCATGTTTTCACTTTGATTTTTGGGTTTCTTTGAATTCAGCTCCCTGTAGCTTGATCATTTTGATTTCCATGAAACGGTGTGGCATCCTTTCATTCCTAACACATTACCCAGTCCGCATCAGTATCAATATTTTTCTCACTGAAACCTAAACCTAGTCTTCCTTATTTTTATTTTTTAGTAGCTTATGTTGTTTTTGGTTCAAGAAAAAGCTGTTTGCTGGAGGACAAAGTGCTAACATCCAGGTTTCCGTCCAGAAAACACAAGAAAAACTCATTCGCATGCATCTTCAGACACTTACAGAATACATAAGGACTTTATAAACAAGGCAAAAGCAGAAAGCCAAAGTGCTGCCGTGTAGTTACTAAGAGAGAAGCTTTTACTACTGTAGTTTTCCCAGTAATGGTCACATTTAGAGTCCTCGCAGTCCAATTATTTAAACCAAGACCAAGGACGATCATCCGCATGGTCTCCACTTGTAGAACCATTAAGTCCACTCGTACTGGCCTTTATACAACTAATCAACAAATACCTACAATCAATAGCCCATGCAAGGACCAGGTAGTGGAGCTAAAATCAATATTATGACAGATTCTTGAAATAAGTTGTTTTTTATTGGACGGACCAAATCTCCTCTCATTGGCTGATTGCTCTGTAGTTAAAATTGGATTGTTGAACAAAATTAGGGGTTAGCGACCTTTAAAACACCAAGAGCAAAACATTTATATGAGCAGCATTGTCTCCCAAAGCCATCCTTGTCACTCCACATTTATATCTGTGACAGTGAAAATGCAGTATTGTTAACATTTCAAGGGCAGGAAATGCTGCTTTTCACTATAAAAAGACCTCAGATGTTCTTACTTATCTGAGTAGCCAGCCTTTATATGAGCACTTCAGTTAGGATGGAAGATCTAATTGTCTGTTTTTGTAAATATTGTTTTTATCTAAATGACTGACTGGGGCTTTTAAGCTGGAGTTTATAGCAGTGAATGGGCCGCATTAGACTGTACAACAGTCTCCTGTGTGGTCAAACTACTCACTGTTAATCACGGCAATAAGATAAGCATAATTGGATATTTGATTTCCCGCAGCGTGTGAGTGCATGTACAGACAACATATTGATTTCCTCTGTCTTCATAATGAAAATGATTTAGCCTCAGTAAAGAAACACTCTGACTCTTATTGGCTCACCGGCGTGATAATTATCATGTGTGTTATGTTCTATAAGGACGCCGTCTCTGCCTCCAATATTCTCCCCCGCTGAACAAACGGCTCACTCCAAATCACACCATCAGTCTCTGCTGGGTTTGAAATGTGACGACTGAGACCCGCTGCTGGGATTTCTATTGGATCATGGTCATCAGCTTCCAGCAGCCAAGCAGGCGGCCCGCAGAGGATGGAATAAGGTGAGAGACGTGCTTGTTTTCATCCCGACTGTTTATATCCACAATGTTTTGCATGATAATACACAAGAGATGATCTTTGTTAGTTTATCTTTAATGTTTCTCTGACGAAACCGAGGATTATCCAGCTCTATTACAACAATAAAAGGAGAGGCACATATTTTTAAATTGCTGAGAAATAAAACAAAATGACAACCGTTAAAGTTGGAACAGACAACATCCATGTCATCAAACCTCATTTCCTTGGATGTCCTACACCCACTGCACTGTACTCAAGCTTAGTAGGTCACAGCCGCCTTTACAAAATAGCAAAGCTCTAATAAAAAGAAGAAGAAGTTTTTTCATTGTTCAGGTAAAGATCACAGCGTTAACCACAAGCATTAAGAATACTCAGTGCATTAAAATATGTCACCAAGCATCTGAGGACAAGACATCAATCTGAAGGCAGGGATTACCTCACGGATCGGTGATAGAATCAATTGCATGTAGTAATCAATAACAACTCCATATTGTAGTATGTAATAACCAATGTGTGCTGATTTACTCTGAATATAATTATCATTGTCAGGGTTGTTACAGGGATTTTTATTGGCACAAGCTTAAGAGCTTTCAGTGCATCACTCTATTATTTAACATAACATCACATTATATTGTCAAATCTGCACATTAAGAATGAAAAGCACAGTTTTTCCCCAGAAGGAGAGAATCTAGACCCACTACACTGGGACACCACCTTGTTATTTTTTAAGTCATAAATCATTTATTTATTATTACACAACATAATAAAACAGTAACAACAGTTTTGTTTTAAAACCAAGACCTAAAGATTTAAAATGATGAACGATAGTTATCAAAACGTGTTAGCATTTCTTTAGTATCCAGTCAATAATTAAACAAACATTTATGGCTTTCCTTCTGGAAGATTCCTGAAACTGTGGGAGCTGCAGTTGGAACAAATGGAGCCTCTCCACCTTGGCTGAGTTTCCTGGTGTATTAATCTCCGGCTGTCCTCTCCCTCGTCACAGTCTGTGGTGTACTAACGAGTTCGTGTTAGCGAGGTCGCTCAGGCGGAATCTGATGGTGTGTGGCAGTCTGTAGTCATAGTTTAGTTTTGTTTTGTTTTTTATCAGTAACTCTTCCACCAAGCAGAAAATGTGGGCCGCGGTGAGCCGAGAGCACACGGCCATACACTAATCAGTTGTGATAGTCTGGTAATTAATGGGATTTGTTAATTGGGTCTGTCCTCCCCACGGACGTTTTCTGTGAATATTAATGGAACGTAAGCTAACCTCCCTCCTGCAGTCACTTGAACTTCGGCCACCTCAAATGCCGCGATTTTGTTTCACTGCGTCATCACTTTTATCGCAGAGACCAAAAAAAAACGTGCCGTCCCAGAAAATCAGATGTTTATTACCACGTTATAGGGGCAGAGAATTCCCACAATGCTCCTCGCTGTCAGGATGCCAGGGTGGGATATGCTAGAGTTATAATCACGTTGGCAACGTCCTCTAAAGTTTGCAGTCAGTTTTGTTTTCCCTTCAAACGAGGCGACTTCTTTGGTTTCATCTCACTGAGCTGTCAGGTTCGGAAAACCTGAAAATAACATCTATGTGTAATAAACATGATTTACAAAGTTTTGTTTGCTTTAAATGTCTTCTATAGCTTTGCTACTGGAAAGTGTTTGACCGTGTGTCGTTTCAGGTGTGTTCCCCTCAAAGGACACTGAGGACTCTCTCCCAAAGACAAAGTTTCCAACAAAGTGCATTTTATTTTAGATCAAATTAGCAGTGTTTTATGTAACACTGGGTCCTTGTTTCCTTAAACATTTATATGTGGAATGTCTGTCTGGATTTTGACAACAAGGGATAAACTGGTGACGAGGCCAAAACTTCAAAAAGACACATTTTCTCGCCTACCTGCTGCAGCCGTGCCAACATTCTGTTTTCCTCTTTGGTCTCTAAGACAGCCGTCTCTAATGCCTGGGATGCATCCGAGCAGCCGCTTATGTCCTCTGTCACAAATCCCTGGGACATGTCTCACATGAAAATCAAACTTTTCTGTTTGAGACTTCTTGAGGTACCTTAAATGTGTCGTGTGAACTTTTTTTATTTTACACTTTTAAAGACAGATTTGTCATACTATGGGTCGTGTATGGGATTTGATTTTTGACTTCGCAGAAAGAGGAGGAGGGATGCTGTGCTGCAGGAAACTGTAAGAAAATGAACTTTTAATACTTTCACTGTTTCTGCTCTTTTTTCCTTCATCCTCTCCTCCTCACACACCTGCTCCTGCTCCTCCTGTTCTGGGCTACAGCTGACTCGTCCCCCAAAGAGGACACGGTGTCCTGCCTCCCTCCCTCCCTGTGTGTCCTTGCTGTCATCAGCTTGGCGTTGGCGTCCCGAACGCTCTGTACTCACCGTCCTCTCCTTTCCTTGGCTGTTCCGTCCTGGCTGCTATATCGGTCCACTCGGTGTTTCTAAAAGCGTCTCCGGCTCATGGTGGTGCTTCCTCGCTGCCCTTGCCCCTCCTACTGCACCGACACAGCTGCTGTTTGGCTGAGCAAGGAGAGGAGGGGGCATCTCGCCACATGATTGGCTCCTTTGGAGCACAGAGAGGCAGAACGACACCTGCTGGAGCTGATGGATCACCTGTCTGCAGGAGAACCTGCTGTGCTCAGGACGCTGGCCCGAGGAGGACAGAAGGTTCACCCGGCTCTGTCCTGACACGCAGGACGCTCCCTCTGAGCGCTGCAATAAAACACACTTAAAGGATAACTTTGATATTCTGTGTTTTTGAGTAAAGCCAAAGCTGAACGTGTAAAGCGAAAGCTGATAGCTTTACCTCTGTGCCACAGAGCACTGCTGGTGTTTTAGTGAGCCACACTGTTGCACTGGTGACATGTTGCTTCATTGGAGCGCACGCGCACACACACACACACACACACACATACACACACACACACACACACACTGTAGTTTATGTTGACTCAGTCTCATATTAGCTGTCCTGCTACCCCAAATACTCAATGAAGCACCAAACGTGGATTAATCCGCTGCTGAAAATAGTCCCCAACACATCTGTTTCTCCTTGTTGGAGTCATCTTTGCGACGACAGGGGAAATACTACAGGGACTGGTTACACAAAGTATTCTTTCCTCACATGAACATCTGACAGTGAAACATGAAAGTTGGAAAAAATTTTAACCACCATTTAAGTATTTTTAATGTGAGGTGTGCTAATCTGTGAGTCAGCAGAAGTTTGAACATTTGAATGATGAGTGGAAGGTTTGGTATAAAGTAAAACTTAAAATGAGAAACCACAAAAGAAACAGAGAGAGGAGGGCAAGAAGGAAGGCAACATGTTCTGAGATGCTCCACAGAGACGGGCCAGGTGTTCCCCATTTTATTAATTAGCTCCGCCTACCTGGGAACATGCAAGAAAGCACAGGTAACGTCTCATGCGACTCAGGTGTCCGTGTTTATATTTTATTTCTGATGAATGATTTTAGATGAATTATGACTTGTCCTCTTCATAACAATAAATTAAAATCAGGTTGTTGTATACAGTTGTTTCTGCACCTCTCCTGCTTTGGCACATCCAAGTGTTTTCTCCTCAGAGCCCTGACCTTAAAGATGTGTATTTAAGGTGGAACTGGAAACCCAGCAAAAAAGAAAATGGTGATTTCTAACATTTCTAACATGTGGTTAGATACTTTATATTGTAAGGTAGAACCTACAACAATACATACAGAGAAAAACCCAAAAATCATATGATCCCCAAGCACTTTGGCGACAGTGAAAAGGAAAAACGTGCAGAACCAGGCTCGGGGAGGGGCAACCATCTGCCGTGATTGGTTGGGTTGGGCCGAGAGAAGGAAGACAGGATAAAACCACAACCTCCAGCGGAGACTGATTGCTAAACGGGCCCCTCAGACCCCCCCAGCGGAGACAGACACAGGGCCAGCAGATGCAGAGACCTCTAGCAGAGACGGATCAGAACCAGCAGGCGCGGGGACCTCTGGAAGGGTTGACGCTGACTGGAGCTGAGCAGCACATTGGTTTGGCTCAGGCAGCGACAGCAGGGTGCAGTCCTCTGCTGGCTGAAAAAGTTCACAGAAACTGCCAACAGAGGGCAGAGGTGGCTGGGTAAACTCACCCGAGCTCTCAGCGGAGAACAATTGCTGAGAGGCTCAGAGTTCTCAGGTAACACGGGTTGTGCTAGCTTCTTGGTTTCCAGGGGTCCAGAGTCAGCTGAGGGTTGAAGGTCAGCCTCTGGCGAGGCCCTGGGAAGAGTCCAGTCTCTGGAAAGGCCAGCTTTTGAGGGAATAAAACAGTCCTAATGAGTGCATCTTCTTGTTTAGCATGAGTGAGTGAAGAGGACGGCTCAGCAGGAGGCTGGGCTACTAAAGGCTGAAGTACTGGTTGAGGTGAGAATGAAACTGATTGTTGAGCAGATGATTGAGCCACAGGTAGCGGGGACACGGGAGACTGAGCCACAGGTAGCGGGGACACGGGAGACTGAGCCACAGGTAGCGGGGACACGGGAGACTGAGCTATAGGATGCATAGCAATGCAGATTGCGGTGGAGGTGTAATACGTGGTGGAGTGATAGACTGAGCTAACGGCAACTGAAAAGGGGACTGAGGTAATGGTTGAGGTGAAAATGGTGGTGGAGTTGGCGACTGAGCAACAGGCCGGGTGGCTAAATGGGCTACAGACCTCGCTGAAAGCAGTAATGATGGGCAGCTAACTGAGGTAGTGGTGGTTGAAGTCTAAGTGAGGAGAGGGATGGAGTAGGTCCTCCTAAGTCTCTGAAACACAGTTTAACTAGCTGGAAGACCTCAGAGGAAACAGTCTTTCTTAGATTCTTCTGCTCTGAGTGAACAGGTAAACAACAGTATTTTGCAGACTGGCTGAACTCGCCTGGGCTCTCAGCGGAAACAGGAGGCAGAGACGGCTCAGCTGAGCTGCTAGCAGAGGGAAGACTGGGCTGCACTAGGTCAATAGTCTCTGGAAATGCAAGCTTAGCAGATATAAGCACAGTTTTTGCATTTTCAGTCGCTGATTTAACATTCAGTTTATTTGTTTTAGTTCTAGGCTCTAAAGGAGCATGAACAGTCATGTGTTTCTCCTGAGATGAAACAGAGGATGTGTTTTTGTCACTCACCCCAGCCGGCTGCTTAGAAGTCCCAGAATCCAGCTGAGTTAAGGGGTGCCGGCGGCGTGAACGACGTTTCCTCCCCGATGAGGGAACGGAGGAAACTGGTGATGGTGGAGCGATGAAGGCTTGCTCTTCATCCTCTGACCACATCGCTGCCAAGAAGGAGGCCGGCTCAGAATGGCACAAGGAGGAATTCCGCAGCAGCTGTGTTGAGATGCCTCTCTCCAATAGTGGTTGCCGGTGACTAGCGGAAAGCTCCATATGCCACTGCTGCCGCTGCGGGGGCTTTGGGATAGAATACCGGGAGCGGGCGAAAGCTGCAAGCTCCCGAGCTTGTAGCACCTCCTGGGCTTCGTGCAGCTGGTCCATCAAGTCCATAAATCCTCTTAGCTGGCGCAGATGAGGACTCCTCTCCAGGATCGCTTCAATAGCGTTAATCCCAACCTTCGCCTTAGCGTCCTTAGTGTGGGAAACAGGAGGGAGACACAGCTGGGGGAAATTAGACTAACGAGACAGGAGAGAAGTAGAACTGAACACTCTGACATCAGATTGGGACTATCAAAATAAAACACGAAACAAATCACAAAGATGCAGACTTGACACTGAGAGGCAGACTGAAAGAATATAACACATGGAACCCAGGAACGACAGAGACTTAAAGAAGAATTAACATCAAACTAAACTCATGACCAGAACCAAACTGAAACATAGAATAAAAATAAGCAAAACAGCACATCTCAAGAATCAGAATATAAATCATAATCTAGAAAAACACCAAAATATAGGAAACAGAAAATGCTGGGTCAAAATGACCCAGAACCGTGACACTAAGTTTGTTTGTGAACTTATTGCTGTGTGTGACTGTTACGCCCCTAGTCTAGGCGTGTAGAGACGCACATAAGGTTGGAGGAGAGAGAGACAAATACCCGCCCTGGTTCCCAAGCCAAACATCCAAAACCAGTTGTGAGTAAAAAAAAAGTGATTTTATTGAAGGTAATGAAGCATAGCTCCAGGGTGAACCCAGGCCAAAATAATAAACAAAACCAACTAAGTCCCACCAGAAAACTAACTAAACCCTAAGAAAGAAACAGAACAAACAAATGACAATACCCTCGCTCCCTAACCCGGAAAACAGGAGAAAACCGTTCCAAAGAAAAAGGCGGCTCACCCCTTCCGCTTCAGCTGGACAGACACTGTGCGATTTTTTTCAGTCGCGCGATTCAGCTCCTGCTCAAACTGTACGGTTGACTCGCAGGGGTTAGAATTTCATAGGTCACGATGCAGGGTCTCACACTATACGGCCTGATGCTCTGATGCGACCTGAGTGCTCACACTGCGTACATAAAATGAAGGTTATAACAGAAATTCTGTCGCTCGCTCTCCCTCTCTGTCTTTCACTCACACAGACACGCACACCACCACCATCAACTTTGCTAAATTGCTAATGAAAAACATTGATCAGGCAGCTGTGATTGAGCAGCAGTGTAGATCCAACTATTTTCACGGTTGTTGTGTCGTGATAATTTTGTGAGGCCACATCGAAAAAGCTCGGATGAGCTTTCCAAAGTTCTACAAGTTGTGCCTCCATCGCTTGTGTCCAGATCACACGCTGCACTGCCGTGCTGCGCCGTCTTTTTCGCTGACATTTGATGATCAGGAGCTGGTCGTGAGGTGTTAATCGCGTCTCGTTAACCCACGTATACTACACGATGCACGACGCACGATGAAGGCCAAAATCGGGCCGATCGGCAAATCGGTCGCACGACTCAAAAATCGTCTCAAAATGGGCCAAAAATCGCACAGTGTAAGCCCAGCATAAGCCCAGCATTAGGGTGCCTAAGCACTAAGTTAATGCACCAGGAGCGGCTCTCACAGATCACGCTCACACAAATACACAGCAAAAGTATAGGCTGCAAAACCAGGGTCAGGACCGTGTCGGCTGTCAAGCTACTCGCTCGCTCCACTCTCTCTCTCCCGCGGGAGCTGTCAGAGCGGCTTTTTGAACGCGGTTACGTGTTCCACGGTCCAATCAGCTGCTCACTACTCTTCATTGGGGGAGGGACCTGACACAGAACAAAACAGCCAACACAGTGTTCTTATGGCCACAGCCGTAACAGTGGCGCATCCATAAATTAAGTAAACTAACTGATGTACCATATTAATCAAACAAAGCCAAACAGCGGTGATAATATCAGCCCAATGAGAGTCACTATCTGTGTGATTTGTACATTTTTTGTCCCACCATTCCTGCAGAGTTACTGCAATAGCAAGTAAGTATAACAAAAGACTGCACACATAGCTGGACTGGCCATCGGGTGGGCCGCTGGCGAGTTTTTGTTTTTATGGGCCGATCAATTTTTTATTTTTTTGGAAGGGTATAAATAATGAAAGGTGTTGGATTGGCCAATTGGTCATGATCGACTCTGGGCTGGACCAATTACAGCCGAGGAGGTCGGATGCACCCTCCCCCTTGTTTAGCAATCTTATAGACGAACTAAAGAAAATGGAGAACAAAAAAAGGAAAGGAGGTGCAGAAAAAATTAGGGCCAAAAAGAAACAAGCCCTTCAGGCAGACGCTGCCAAATGTGTAAAAATAACTGAATTGTTTGGCGGTAGCTATGGCATAGCTTCCACAGATTTAGCAACATCAGCAAGTGGTGGAGGCCAGCAGGTGGATAAGGGAAAGGGGAGGCAAGAGGAGGAGAGACCCGAGGCGGCCGCCGGTCATAGTGGCAGAGGAACTGAACTTCAGGTAAGAAGTTATGACCTGCTGTCTATCTGTGTCAGATATAAACCAAGTTTAGTTGTAGTTTGTTTTCGTTGTGCTGACTTTTTACAGTCGCTTAGAATAACTGGTACTGCGTACTAGCTAGCATGACGGAGTTTATATACTGCTGGGCGGGTGCTATGAAGTTACTGATAGTAAATTTTATTTTATGCTTAAGGTTAGTTTCTCAAACTCCTCAAAATCTTAACAAAGTGTGCCAATCCTTACATGTTGCACCAGGCTGATTTATCATCAAGTGGAGAAGTCTGTGACAGAGGAGACAGAAGAGCAGCAGAGAGAGATGGAGAGATGACTTCATGTCATCCATGAGGGATGCATTTGACATATGTTTCACATATTATAGCCCAACAAGTTACTTATAGCAATTTAAATACGAGCAATCAGTTTTTGGCAAATACCGGAAATCAGTTTTTGGCAGACAATCACTTTTTGGCACAACACCGGCTATTGCAGTTAATAATACAACAGCTTCTTGCCATTTTTTGTGTTTCTTTTTATCGCTGTGTAACTGAGTTCAATTGAAAGCCTGCATGCGCTAATACCTCTTTCCACAAGTTCCCAGAATCCTTTGCGGTTTTACCCCTGAATGACGTCACATTTTTGGTGGGCCGGTCTCTAGTCAAAATGCCCGGGCCGATTTTTTTGTCCCAGTCCAGCCCTGACTGCACAGCACTTTCAGGCGGGCTTGTGTTGCTGCACACTATAGATGCCCCATAGTAGAAAGAACAAGCTGAAATCAGTCAGAAAATGTAAAATCACCAAGAATGATAATGATTCATGCATGGGCGATATAAAGAGAGGAACGTATGGCTGTTTGGAGATAGGACAGACTTTGCTTATGCTCTGCAAATGTAAGATCAACACAAGGTCCCCTGCTAATAATAAAGATGAACTTATGTCTGAAAATTATACACAAGCGACCACAGCTAAGTCTGCACGCCAGCTGAAAACTTTTGTTCTTTCCATGTTCTCCCGAAATCTTCATGTCTCCAGCTACTCCAGCTATCCAAAGACATGCATGTTCGTGGGTTTAGTTAGCATACAATAGAATGGCAACTTCTCCCAGGTGTACCCGCTTCCCAACCTATGACTGCTGGGATTGGCTCCAGTCGCCTTTAAGCAGACTTAAAGAAAAAAGTTTTTTATTTTGGAAAAAAAACAGCCACATGACCGACAATACAATGGAAACAGCAAAAGATGTAGTGAGTTCCTTTTTTTTTAAATTTAGTCTTGATTGTGAAAATAATAAATCTAGCACTAAAGAAGTAAAATTCCACTTGCAACTAGGTTTAACTTGTAGAAAGGCTGAAATCAGAAGAGTGGAGGTTGTTATAGCAGCACATCACTGCCTCTTTCTCTTTGTCTCCGCCACACAGCTCTGCCTAAAAATGCTTTTCCCATATTGCTCTGCACTCTGCGTGTTTAGAAGCTTTAAAGACACAAACAGATACAGAAACAGAGTCATCATTGTCTCACCACGCTATTATGAGCAAACGCAGATCGCTGTGTGAGGAGGAGAAGACAAAGGCACGGAGGAAGCAAGCGAGGCTCCACCGAAAATCATCCCAGAAGAAAAAGTCATTACATAAAATAATCATGTCAGCAACAGCAGCAGGAGAGAGAGAGACGTTTTTCCTTTTACAGTTATTTCACGGAGTATTCCTATATTCATTTCAAGTACTTTGATCACATGACACAGTAATATCCAGAAACTTCTGCTTGTCTTTGTTCTTCTGTCCTTTTGTTTTATTTTCTTATTCCTGTGTCAATCAGCATGACCATAGTTGAGGAGCATTTTTACATTTTTAAGAAAATGCATTCAAATCTGAACCAACCAGTCAACAGTTCCAGTTGTCAGTTACATGTCTGAGGATGAAGGAACAGTCCAAGTCCAACCAACTAGGAATGTATAACACAACCAGAGAAGCAGCGACGGCAACCCCGGGTTTATTAAAGGTGTCAAACCAGAGTACTCCCAGTACTGGGATGTCATATCAACAGTGTTGGGGAATAACGGAGTACATGTACCGCCGTTACGTATTTAAAATACAAAATATGAGTAACTGTATTCCATTACAGTTACCGTTTAAAAAGGTGGTATTTAGAATACAGTTACTTTGTTGAAATAAGGGATTACACTGTGGTCTTTTCCTGTTTGATATGTTCGGCTATGCCCTCTCTATTTTTGGTAATTCCCAAACCCAAACAAAACACGCATTAAGAGGCTCAAATGCCCGTGTCTCAACCTCCCGTCTCATAATGACGTGAAGAAATATTTTTAAAAATGATTTAATATGAAGGCAATAGCAGAGTGTTACAGGCATAGCCCTAAAGAAAGTAGCTTCATGGGCAGTGTAGTCCGTGCTGCAGGGAGAATGGATGCCATACCCGTTATGTGTCTGTGAGTGAGGGAGGGAGAAAGAGGAGTTGTCATCGAGCAGAAACGGGAGCTGGAAGCATGTAAATATAATAATAAACACTGCAGCCAAGAAGAGTGCCTGATGAGCCCAGTTGTAAGTAAGCTATTAAGACTCGACTGTACACTGTGTTCGTGTTTTCCTCCGAAACAATAAGTTCCGTTGAAGCAGCCTTTCCACGCCTCTCTCTGTCTCTCGCTAGTAAAGTTGATCCAGACAACAAAGTAAAGCTAGTTGTTAGCTATACGAGCCGCGGACCTGTTTGATATACGCCCCGGAATAGTTTTCTATATGAAATCGCTGCAATTTTAATTTTATATTAAGATTTTAATAATCTTGTTGCTATTGGTATGGCAAGTAGCCTTCAGTAATAGTAATAAATCACAGAGGAGGTGTGTTTGGAGCCAGAGAAAGAGGTGGCGTGAGACTGAGGGAGATTGGGGGGTGGGGTTGTAGGTAATGTGCAGTTGTGGGCAGTCTGAAGCAGTTATATAACACGATGAATGAAAGATGATTTTTACACATTTCTCTCATTGTTATTGCATCATCAGAGCTGCAGATGTTAAAATGTGGACGTGCTCAGATATCTACCCTTCACAGCTGTCTCCCAGCACAAGCACACAAGGTTTTATAAAGGATCTGACTAAGTGCGAACTTCTGTCTGATGGTGGTGATTGGAAACAATTCTTGGTTTCTGTTATATTTTTATTCTTACCTCTTTCTATCTCAGTCTCTATACATGGTTTACCTCCTTTTTGTTTTGAGGATCAGATTTCATATGGTTTTCAGTGTTTCTTCCTCCCTCCTTTGTTCTTTTCCCCATCCTTTTCTAATTGCATAGATTGAGTTCACCTGTGCCAGTTATCCCGCCCCCTGCCGTGCATTAGTGTAATCTTCTCCCTCAGTCATCCCCCTGTCCCATCTTTGTCCCATCTTACTGCTGTAAGGTCTCAGATCTTTAATGAAGATCTGTTTGTGTCCACATAAAAACTTTAACACACTTTGTAACCACCTTGTAACTTTCATAGGCAAAAGTGAGGATTTTTAGCCTTCACTTTATTAATTTTTGAATTCTGAAACAAACTAAATAATAAATATGAATCTGTATCACTCTTGTATGTTATCTAAAATTGATGTAGCATTAACACCTCCTACAGTGCTAATTGGATGGTGGCTCAGAGAAAACAGCAGGGCTGCACGCAGGAGGAGAGAGGAGGGAGGCTGAGAGGCATGAGGGACAAAGCACAAAGTAATGAGGATATACTGCATTGGTGGAGCCACCTTAGTCAGGTGGATATCTAACATTTGCACAAATAAAATTGTATGAAGTTATATTTGTCTGGTTCCAAGGTTCACTTCATTGTTTGTTAACTTCTTCGGGATGTGGGACACTGGAAACCCTGAGCTGAGCCACTAAACGATGTGGGCATTGTTTCTTTGTTAACCAATAATCTGACTGATTTTATGTGCAAATACTGACATGTCTGTACTGCAACAGCACAATATCTATAAATCAATACTGATAGTTTGGATTTTAAGAAAGGAAGGAAAACACACAGGCACAAGGAGACATTTAAAAAAAAGAATAACAGCCACGAACGTAATCATACTCCAGCTCCAGGTTTCCTGCCTCGGTGTGTGTCTTTGAGCAGTGCACGGTGGCTTCTCTTCAGAACCAGAGAGAAGGAGAAGGTGATGACAAGTGGAGGTGAGAAGAAGGTGTGAGGTCCAGCATGTTCACACCTTTGGAGGCTGCAGCAGGAGAGAGTGGAGAGTCAGCATCTATTTTCCACACAGGTCCCACGAACCTCGGCATGGACAGCAGGTACCGTGTCATCTTTACCCTCGGCTCTCTAGCTGAAGATATCAAAGTCAAACCGAGGCTGGACCTTCATCGCTGACATCACTCCATCACTGACTTGTGAGGCATTTGCAATCCCAGAGAAGAGATGGGAAAAATTAGTTACAGACACAAAAACTGTGGAAACAGAGCCCTGTAAAATTAAAGGGCCACTTCACTAAAGTACACTGTTTTTCTGCTTGGGATCCAACTAGCAGGGGGGAAAGTGTCCACTTGCAGGTAACTACAAGACAATGTGTTTTTTTTAAAGTGCTTTATCCTGATTTTTTTTGTATACGTCTTTGAATGATCTGCATGTACGTAATGATGAGCGCTGCATGAACACTTTAAGGTTGTGGAATAACCAAATCCCTGCAGATTTTCCATCAAACGGGAGCTGTGAGGTGCAGTTGTCCACCTTCGGAAATGTATACTTAAAGAAATGTCGTCAGTAAAGAGACTCGGTGTGATCCCTAGATGTTTATCAGTGGCACAGTTTAATAAAACTAATGAGTTCATGGAAGCGACAGGTGAAAATATTGCTCGACGCTGGCATGCAGTCTCTCGACGTAGTGGAGGGATTTTAATCTGAACATTATTCCTGTTCACAGCAGGAATCTGCATCTCATTTCACGAGATTTAACGTGGATGTTAAAACTCAGTTGTCTGCTGCACTTCTTTCAGCGCTGTAACAAAAGCTTTGGGATATTTAATGCAAAGCTGCGTCTTTGCACTGACAAACCTGACGTGACAGTAAAATGAGCCTTTCTCGAGCCTTGTCAGCCCTGTAGAGATTTGAATAAAACAAAACGGCGGCCTCGAAACAAACAGGATAATTATGGCCTCGGGTGCCTGCGCCTGTCTCTCTTCCTGTTGCTTTTATTCCACAAACACTGAACTGGAAAAAGTCGCCTCTTGTCGCAGAGCGGCACCTCTGCGAGTGTTCAATGGCAGATGTTCAAACCGTGACAGATGAAAATGAATCTTTCTTTCGTGCACTCTTTAAAAAAAAAAAGAAAAGGCGAGACAATAGAGGATTGTGAGTTATGTAACTTGCTGTAAACCTTCAAGCACACTGGAAGCGGAGGAGGAGGCGGAAGCTGCACTGCTAAAAATCTGCTTTTACTAGGATTGTTTAGCTTTTTTGTTTAGTCCTATCTTCCCACATTATCAGCTATGTATAATATCTGGAAAATTCTACCCACAGCATTTCTGCAAGGACTGATGGGACTATCTCTACAGGCTCGCAGAGACAATAATGCGCGGCATTCACGGGGGAATGTCACAGACCCTCAGCTGCATTTCTAAAGCCCATTTCTAATGAGAACATTTTACAAATAGCAGGAAAATGTTGCGCTTGAAGTGATGTCTGCAGACTTCATAAGCAGCCCTTTCATTTTTGTTTGGTGAGGGTTTTCTATGCTTTTAGTTCACCTGCTGGTATTTTTATCTGTACTTCTTGAAAGCACTGCAGGTTCACAAACACTTAGTATTACAGATCGAGCCTCTGGACTCCAAAATCATACATATCGTTCAGCGCGGCGGCTTTATTTTTCGCATTTACCTGGTAAAATCAGAAGAAAAGTGCTGCCGAAAGTGGTCTTTGTTTTCTTTACTAAACAATGAGCACAAATTATTTGTTCTTTAAGAAAAATGTATTTAAATTAGTGATCGTTGTGTGACAACGTGAAAAATATAAAATCTCTCAGCAGGATAAAACAGGGGGGAGGTTCAGATAGGAGTCATGATAAACATGAAACCACATCTGCCTGTAATAAAATCCACAAACTTGTTAAGAATAAAACAAATCTGTTGCTTTCTAGGAAGCCGACTGAGAAACAGTGAAGTCGTTTACAGCTTTAAGGGGTTTAAACACACACACATACACACTATAATAGATTTTGGTCATTTTCACAATGAAAGAGCCCCCAGAGAAAAACTGCACTGAAGTAAAAGTACTTTTACTCAGGAACAAAGAGCTTGAGATGGATTAATAAATATTGAACTGTCACGGTTCACGGTTTGACTTAGTGGCAGGACGTGCTGGAACAAGTTCCAGTGAAAACACTTTAATGGAAACTTTCAAGTGCTTGAAGTTATTCTGAAATTTTCTGAAACATTTATTCATACGAAAGTGTTTCTTTGCAAGTTAAGTCCTGTTACCAGCAGAAGGTTTGACAGGTATGAGTGTTCTCGCAGGTGAGAAACTTATAATAATTGTAGATTAACACCAGGTTTAAACACAGGCTGATTAACTACTGGGTAAAGTGGCAAAACAAGATTTAGACTACTAAGAGTAGCTAAGGTGAGTACTTAATGTACACAATGACATCACTGGATCATAAATTATTCTTTAATGTGTATGTCACTTTAATTTTGCATTAAAATGCATTTTTTCTTTTCATTTGCATGCACATTCGTAGCCAGTCTGCAGCAGCGTGCAGGGAGCGAGTGTCAGTCATCAGCTGGAGTCGTGCTGAGCGCTGAGACAGCTGTCCTTTGCTGTGGGTCACTGAAAATCAGCAGCTGAGGAAAACAAGTCATAATCATCATATTTCAGACACGCTGATGTCAGAAGAAGACGGGCATTTATCAAAGACTCCTCTCTTTGTGTTTGACTGAGTCACATGCAGCAGTTATAGGTCAGCAGATGACAGAAACAACAAAGAATGTGATATTTGTGGCACGGTGTGGATAAATAGAAAATGTATGAATAATGTATACATGTATGGATAAGTAGAAAGAAAGATGTACTCAGGCCCATAAATTATCATAAATGAGCTCGCAGACAGCAGGATATTACCCCTGCTGCTGATCATCATTCTATAGAAGGAAACAACACAACCGTAGATGGTTGAAAGATTAAAACCTGTAATAATCACAGTGTGTACTGTCATTTAACTCCACTCTTTACTGTACTGCGTTTACTCTGAATTACTCATTCTCATTGCAAATATCCTGTTGCAATATGTGTGCTATATTTACATGGACACAGGTTATGATGATTTATAAACTGAATAATCAGTGTAGAGTCTAATAAGTGTACTGTTATTCTCATATATTAAAAATGGGCCTTATCAGACTGAGGAGTTAATGAGAAGCCAAAACTAGATCTCAGGAAAACACTCCCACATCCGCTCCTTTAAATATTTTAATGCATTTTTGCCTTTATTGATAGTTGTTTTGAGGTGCAGACAAAAAGAGATTCAAAGGTTAATGAAAGTGTATTCTAGTAGGAAATGAAGGCTCATAGCACAAAGGTGCAGTATTTCTCCTTCTGATACGCTGCTGAAGTGCTGCTTTGGGTTACCGGTAGATTCCAGAAACATGAAAAATCTCATTAAAAATACAATTAATGCAAATATAGCTACAACAGAGCTCGAAGTCACGCAGGTTGTTTTGTATGTTTAGAAAATGTTTGGAACGTCTGTTTTGTTGTTAATTCACTTACTTGGAATAATTAAACGACCAATATTTCTCAAAAACTGAATAAAATGCAGATTATACACCACCAGCCATCAACTTCATGTGTTTTAATTATTACTGTAATCATGCTTCTGAATGGGTAAATCATCCATTCTGATCATTAAAGTGGATCTCTTTTGCTCATTTGCATCTCCATAGTGTTATTCTTGGAAGGCTAATGCTTCTTAATGACATCATACAGCTGCAAGAGAAGAAAAAATTGTCGAAAACTGACTGTTTAGAGCAGTCTGAGCTTCTGATTCACATGGAAACATAAAAACGCTGACCTCATTTGGACATATTTAATGTGAACATCCACCACCACAACAGGAGATCCATCCATCTTCATCCGCTTTATCCGAGGCCGGATCACGGGGGCAGCAGCCTAAGCAGAGAGGCCCAGACCTCCCTCTCCCCAGCCACCTCCTCCAGCTTATCCGGGGGAACACCAAGGCGTTCCCAGGCCAGCCAAGAGATATAATCTCTCCAGCGTGTCCTGGGTCTGCCCCGGGGCCTCCTCCCGGTGGGACATGCCCGGAACACCTCACCCAGGAAAAGCAGACTAGGAACACTTTAATAAACAGGAAGTAGCGCAGGATATTTAGATGACCTCTGTAGAAGTCGAGCAGTGTTGCATTTTGTTTCACCCGGGTGTGAGAAAAGAGGTTTTATTTGCCTAAACAAGAAGTTTGGATGTCCAAGCATCATCAAAGGGGGTGCTGATGGAGTCATATTCTGACTGTTCAGAAACAAGAAAAAAGACAAAGAACAAAAGAAAGAGAAACATGTATGAGTAGCTTACTGGAGATCACTTTGTGCTGCTGCTGGGTTCCTGTCTGATAGGTTTGTAGCTTGAACCTATCCGCTGGAACGTTGAAGACAATATAATTACACTGCAAAGCAAGACACAAGTAGGCAAAGTTCTTCATGTTACTCATGCATGAGGGAGTCCTGCCTGGAGCCAAGTGTCGTTCCACCACTTGACCTCCATCAGACTTCCAGCCAGGCTCCCCATAGCACTCCTTTTATTGTGGTTACATGAATATGCATAGGGTCATTAACATATAGCATCTTACATAGGTATACTTGTGAACAAAGAATACTGTGTGTTTGTGTGTGTGTGTGTGTGTGTCTGGGGGGGGGGGGGGGGGGGGGGTCAGAGTGTGACCCCATAAACGACTTCCTTAACCTGCTGGTCTGGAAAATCCAACAGTTCATCTAAACAAAAAGCACTTAGACTAGAACAGACGTAGCTACGTTAATCCTACCATAAAACAATAAAACAAGGTACGACCTCTCCATGCTCCTAGGATGTGGGTGTGCATTCTAGTGTGGAATACACACCAAGCCTTTGCAGCCTGTTAAAGATCACAGTCCTATCACTACACAATTGATTATACACCTCTAAGCATATATGGTTAAATATTTCTAAGCATAAATGACAATCAACAATACAAAACCTAACACTGTCCACCTGAGAGATACCAGGACTACTCCTGGTATCTGTCTACCCTCTTAGGGCCCACACAAAACATATCATGGTAGTACATGTGGATGTGCCATCCTGGTTGAGCTGGACTACCTGTGCAGGCTGAATGGGCTGCAGGTACCGTCTGCTACCACAGGGACTGATGCTGAACCATTTCCATGTGAAGGTCATCTCGTTGTTGCTTCTTCAGTTCACCTGTTGTCTCTTTGATTTGCACCAATGCAGATGAAATGGATTCACAATCATTTCTTCTTCTTAACTGGACGGACTGATGTCCCTTTTGTGTTATACTGTAACAGTCTCTTGGCATTCCCTTGGGGGTTTTTTGTCCATTGCAGAAGGTGGAGGAGGACTCCGCCCTCTAGTCCCAGTAGCAGAGTTAGATGCTTTAGTTAACTTTGGTTAATTCTGGTTAACTTTAAATAACTTTAAGAACATGCTATGCTAAGTATTGCAATAAATTACAGAAGCTATCATAACCCTGCAGCACTTCACTATTTCACCATGCAGCCTTTTACTATTACTGTATAAGCAAAGATATAAAAGAATTGGTTATGACAGAATGTGAATTTATTCATATTTTCTCTCCCAAAATTTGTCTCTTTTTCTTCATTCTGTATTTTTCTGTCAGGTAGAAGTTAAAGCCGTGAAAAAGTCTTTGAGATGACAAAATCTTTTTCCTGGAACTTGTTTCTTAACATTTTGAAACAATAGTGTCATTTTTGTTGTTGTTCCAGCTTAGTTTAAAGCAGAAATGATGCATACTTTTGGCTGATGGAAATGTTTTACAGTGTAGGAGGAGCATCTGGACAAATCCTGAGAGTTTTCAGTGAGAAACAGGCTGATAAATTAAAGAGGAAGCTCCTCTTTTGAACATGAGCACAGACAGCAGCTTACACAGTATTTGCTTGCACTTAGTGCCTGAATGAATCATTCACTCCTATAATTTATTGACTGGCACCTATAAATGATGAATGACCAGGACGGAGCCTTTGGCAGCAGCTGAAATCCTCTGCGGGGGAGAGAAAGCAGGAAGCTGGAAAATATGAAAAACAGGCAGCCATAAATAAAACAGCCTTAATCACATATTGTTGTCACAAATCCCAGAACAAAGACAGGCGTCCTTCTTCTCTGAAACCCAGCGGAAAAACAACAGTCACCCAGCAAGAAGCATAGCCATATGCCTCAGATACACCTTGGCAGTTCCTATAATTACACTTTATCCTACAACAGTATTCTGCTGCTGGGACAGTAGTTATTTACTACTGAGTGCTTGAATTATTCATATTGACTGTCTGGGCTACCCCAAAAGAATTAGCTCTGGTGATGGCTGTAAGCATGCCCATATGTTCTTAACTGACAGACAGCACTGTGATATTCTTCCACGGTGGAGCCAGAATAAAGATTATTGTTAGTTTTATGTCAAAAATGTCACACTGCTGTTGTAGGGCCTGCGCTCAGGTGTCATTTTGGGTTCCAGTTTTTGTGAGCTGGTACATGACAGGCAGGAGAGCCGGTCTCTACCTGTATGACACAGTATTTGATTTGAAATAGTTTTGAATGTCGTGCTCGCAGTGTTTTTAATAGTTTTTGGTTTTCATCATCTGGGACCGCTGCGAACTCTGTTTAGATTGTGTGATGTTCACACTGCTGGAGTCAACGTGAAATGATCATTAGTCTGATCAAGTCAGCTGTGAAAACCAATCCACACTCAAGGTCATGACACCGTTGAACCAATAAGCAATCAGGGAGTGAAGTAACAGGAGGAACTAGGTGTCTACAAAAACAGCAGACAGAGAGAAGTGAGCATTAAGGCCAGACACGAGTTTCAGTGGGCCGGAGCTTCTAATGCGAGCAAGAAGGACGTCTCGCTGGATATCACATCAGCTGTTTGCTTGTTGCTAAGGCAACAGAACAAGATGGATGGATGGATTAAACTGTTAGATTTGAATATTAACATGGGACTGTGCAGTACCTTGCTTATTTTATTTTATTTTATTTGTGTTTCTTCACTTTATCAAGTACTTTCATGTCATTCAGTTTCCTTTAGTTTGTGAGCATTTACCCTTTTTTTTCTTTCATGGTTTCCTGTTTCCACTTTCTGTAGCTCCAACACCTCCAGCTTTCAACATTTAAATTTTAGGAATAAACTGCAGGAAGTTGAGCGTGTGGTGACATCACAGTTCCAGCGCGTCAGCTATAACTAAATTAAATTGAATATAAAACAAAGAGCATATCATCTCGTCTTTCTCTAATAACACACAAAATCTATGTGTGTGTTTGTTGCTTTGCTCAGGATCTCTTCCTACATGGCCAGAGATGAGCAACCAGACTTAGCACACATCTTAGACTCTTTGTCTCTCTTTGTCGAGATCAGATAATTTGATGTCAGCATTTTGCCCAGTAACCATCTAGCAACAGGCTAAATTGGCCCATTTTAAGTATATAAAACATCTACACTCTTTTTTTAAGTTTTCTCAGTGCGGTTACATCTATTTCAGTTTACCACAAGAACCAACAGACCAGTCAACACTGTAAAATGTTTGTTACCAGCTCCTATAATGCATAAAGCCCCTATAATTAAGTATGTCATTCAAGCAGCAGTTCTCTCTGTATGAAACCAGCATTGTGTTGCATTTTGATTGACAGGTCTTCAAGTCACCCACTCCTCATTTGAGAAAGCTGAGGTCTAGACACGCTTATGCAAATCAGGATATCGCGGCGTGATGCAATGCTTCTAAATCTCCTGAAAATCTCTGACACTAGTCATTGCCGATCTAAAATAAGCATGCATTTAACGGCCGCACACCTTATTTCGTTTCTCAAACGTGTTTTCTGAAACACATTTCCCGGACTAATAAAAGCAAAAGCTTGCGAGTCGTGATGTTGGTCTCAATTTGGACTCTAGGAGCAAACAAATCAGTCAGGTGCCGGTTCTAAATTGCGAAGCAGTGAAAGAAGCGGAGCAGGTAAATATATTTGCAACAGGGGGCAACAGTGTGTGCCCTGTGCGGAGATTGAAACCCAGATGTTCCAGTTGGATTTGAACCACGATCCTCTGAGTAAAAACTCCCCGATTCAACCAGCTGGGTTATGCAGCAACTGTGCCAGGGGAGAAAATAATTCCTGCAGATCACAAAAACATGACTTAATACGCTCACCTGGCAGCTGTGGTCAGCACGTGGCAGAGCAGGTTAGCCACTAATGGTTTGGTTGGATGTTTGATCCCCTGCAATTTCTTCAAACTTCCAGAGACCCTGAGCAAGATGGATATCTGTTTCTTCTCTTCAGTATAAAGACAGAGGTCCAGGTTGTGCAGTCCATCATACAGTAACCTGAGGTGTTAGTCGGTGGAGAAAGATAAAACCTGATCTGCTGTTAACAGTTAAAGCCATTGATTTTATCCAAAAGATGGACCATGAAGCCTCTCCGTTGCTATCTATTAGCTGTCATGTTGGGTGGTTTTCAGCCAGAAATGATCACATTTGGGCGAGAGGGTGGAGTGCTAACAGAAGCAAGCTTGTTTATCAGGCTGCATCCATTTATGGACTGTATGAGTGCAATGCACAGACACAGATAGCTGCTAATTAGTGCCAAGCAAGAGACAAATAAATAAATAAAAAAAAACAGAATTTCACTCAGCGAAAATGGAGCACATACTCAGCTTGTTATGAATGGGGGAATTAGCTTTAGAGACTAAAACAACGTGTTGTATCAGGCTGTGAACATGATCGTTTCTGCTGTAAAGTTGGACATTTCAACACGGGAGTCTGTGGGGAATGACTCACTTTTGGAATCTAAAGTGGACAACAGAGGAACTGCAAGTTCATTTTTCACTTTCAGATGTTTTCACCGGGTTCCAAAATTGCTAAAATCATGTCCATTCCAACATTAGGAGACTGAAACAAACAGCTGCTGGCACCAATTTTTCTCTCGGAGCTCGTGTTGCTGCTGCCATATAGTTTCAACTCTTTTCAAGTGGATGGAACTCAACTAATGTCTCCTTTTTACATATCTATGTATAATCTTGTTTAATAAATGAGATCCTGGACGTACATCAAAACGCTTTGAATCGCTGAGCCTTTGAACCTCCAATTACCAAATGAAACTTTCTGTTCCTTTTATCGGCAGTCTTTTTTTCTGCAGCTGTGTGCGACTGTTAAAATAAATTACACTTTATGGAGTTTGGAGCAGTGAATGAATGAGGCTGTTTTCCAGGTCTGAGAGTTTGTTTTGTGCCTGTTGTTCTGGGCTTCTGCGTTCAGGCTGCTCTCCTGTGAGTTGCTGCTTATTTTGCACGTCTGGCAAGGACTATTTCCTCTATGTCATATTAATCAGGGTAAAAAGCAACAACAGAAGGTTTTCTGCGCAAACTCTCGCCTTTGTTTAATGTATTCAATATCTCGTGATGCAACGTTTTCCCCTCGGCGCCGGTGCTGACCTCTCTGAGCCAAACGCTTGAACCTTATATGACTTAGAGC
Organism: Rhamphochromis sp. 'chilingali'; assembly: GCF_963969265.1. Classification (NCBI taxonomy): domain Eukaryota; kingdom Metazoa; phylum Chordata; class Actinopteri; order Cichliformes; family Cichlidae; genus Rhamphochromis; species Rhamphochromis sp. 'chilingali'. The sequence continues at coordinate 11,111,872 of NC_137940.1, read as the reverse complement.
CGCTAACTACGGACCTCCTTTTTGACTTCTAAGTGTCAGAAGCACAGAGGCCATCTACTCGTGAAGCACTCATAAATAAAACATGGTGGGGTTGTTTTGTATGACAGGTGGATCGGACCAGGGATTATTTCTGCAGAAAGAAGGAAGAAGTGCCATCACCCACGAGCTGCCGTGCACACAGGGCTGTCTCATGCATCTACACACCGCACATCTTTTAACTCTTATTACTTTGTATTTCTTCCCAGCTGACAAGTAAAATCAGTGTAAAGTAGGAAGGGGATTGCTGTTTAATGTGCTCAGGAGCTTTGATCCCAAGAGAGATGCAGCACTCAGGAGCGCCTCATGGAAATCTGGAGCCGCACGCTGCATACTGATAATAAGACTGCGACAAACTGAAGAATTAATGCAGCTCCACGTCCCTGCATTTATTAACCACACTGTTACATTAATTAATTAGTCAGTTATTGTTTTTACATGTTTTGACAAAAACTACCTCTTAATTGTGCGCATTTAAACCCCTGTTAGAACAACATGTTCTCATTCCCAGTGCGTCAAATACTGCTTTAGGTGTCCCACACACGAGCTGTGTTGGTGCGGGATCTTACACTCACCAAATGGCCACATATGAATGCTTAAAAAGACCCCCAGCATAATCTTTTAAATACTAAACGCTTTATTTATACATAATCTTTTAAAAATAGAGTTCAAGGAGCGCTTTGACAGACAAGTGAAAGCAAAGTGCTAAATTCATACAGAGAGCTGGACATTAAGGACAGAAATAGAACAGAATAGAGTTAAAGAGAACTTCAAACAATTACAAAACAGCAGGAGATGAGAGAGACATGACGACAACAGACAACATCACATAAAAGCGATTTTATAAAAGTGTGTTTTTAAAAGTTGTCTGAAAAAAGTCACAAATCTTGCAAAATTGAGGGTCCTGATGGCAACAGCAAATATACCTTTAGATTTCCCCATTTGGAAGGAGGGCAGCACTGAGAGATGGCTTGTCCTCAAAGCTGATGTTAGAAAAAGAAAAAAAAATAGATTTGAGTGAATCTGTAGAAAGATCAAGCTGTGGTGGACTCACGACTGTATCAAAGCATGGCTCAAACCAAACTGCAGCTCTTGTGGGCTGTTCCTCATCTGCAGAGGTCATTATCTATCAAAAGTGGTCCAAGCAAGGAACATTGATGAACCAGAGGCAGGGTCATGAGTGTCTCAATGATGCACGTGGGGAGCAAAGCCTGGCTCATGTGGTCCAATCCAACAGATGAGCTGCTGTAGCTCAAACTGCAGAAAAAGCTGATGTTGGTTCTGAGAGAAATGTGTAGCCATCAATGGGAACGTGAGCATCAGAAGTGGACTACGGAGCAATGGACGAAGTGTGCGTCCCTTACCTGGAAAACACCCGGCACCAGGATGCAATACGGGAAGAAGGCGAGCTGGTGGAGGCAGTGTGATGCTTTGGGTCATGTTCTGTTGGGAAACCTTGGGTCCTGCCATCCATGCGACTGTTAGTTTGACACGTACCACCTACCTGAGCATTGCTTCAGACTATTAACACCCTTTCATAGAAATGGTATTCCCTGCATGCTGTGGCCTCTTTCAGCATGGTTTCACAGAGTAATCACTCTGAGGTTTTGACTTGACCTCCAGGTTCCTCAGATCTTAATCCAGTCAAGCATCTGTGCAATGTGCTGGACAAACAAGTCTGAGGCTCCACCTCACAGCTTGCAGGACATTGAAGGATCTGTTGCGAGCTTTTTGATACAGATACTATAGCACACCTTTAGGGGTCTAGTGGAGTCTGTTTTGGCAGCATAAGGGGGACCAAACCTATTGTAGGTAAGTGGCCATATTGTTATGGTCCATCTGAATATACTTTGAATGACTATGTTCATGTTATGAAGGAGCGTGTTTCTTAACCGTCTTTTCCTAAACCAAAACAAGGAGCCTTAGGGCCCCAAATCTAACCAGAGAGTAAAAGGAAAAGTTAAAAGTTCGTGAAAAGCAAAGAAACAACATTTTCATGCTCCTGCCAAGATTTGTGGAGCGCAGGATCCAAATGCAAGACTCCAGGCATTTGGATCCTGCGAAAAGCAGACTTTTTATTACTTTTTATTACGTTGATAACTAAAGTCCAAAGGCAAAATCCAAACAAACAGAAATCCAAAGTCATCACAGGAGCCCAAAAAGGCAAACTAAAGGCAGGAACAAGACTGACTGAGGACTGGAGTCAGGAGTGAAACCAGATAGAAATGATGCAGAAGATTAGTAATTAATTATATTATTCATTGTAATAATATTTTTAAAATAAGAAAGCTTAAATTAATCACAATGACAACCCCGAATGAGGAAGTCAAAACTTTCCACACACAAACTCCCAAAAACATAAAGCAGCGAGTCTGCTTCCCGAGTCTTACATTTTGGATGTTGAACTAATTAATCAATCTGTGTTCACTTAGTTGGACAAACTTTTACTGTTTGGATTTTTTATTTCAGACTTTTACGGTAATTTATTTTATAGCGGTGTTAACAAATTTAAAGGTTGCGCATTTAATGAGACTCAGAATTGACGACGAGTGTCTGAAATAACACAGTGACATTAAAGCTGAGATGAACAAATATGTAACTGCTCCTTTCTTCTGGTTGTTTGTTTCTGCTGCACAATGCAAGCTTGAAAAGTGATAAAGGCACCGTGTTGTGACTGCATTAACCCCACCTGTGAGAACATGCTGTATTAGCCTGAACATTGAGATTTCAGATGGATTTCCCGAAACGTGCTGCTGTGACTTCTCTTCTCTCACCCCACTGAAAACAATACCTTTTTTATCTGAGTCCTGTGTATCCCTGGAGGCTTGACTCCAAACTGCTCACCTTTCCTCCAATAGGTCAGGTGACCCCTCCCCCACGCAGAGGCCAGCACGGAGGCAGCCATGCTGATGAGACGAGTCTCATTCTCAATACTAATTGTGCAGAGCGGCAGCTTCGGGCCTCGGGGTAATCAAAGCTTCGTCAGTATAAGCACGACCACTTCGATATCTGTTTTATAACGTCCATGCAGCAGTGATGTAGGCAGCTGTCGGTGGTCCAATCAGAGTGCATGAAGGTGCGAGGAGCAGCCTGCAAATCAGACAGCTGATTGGTTGGCAAACTTCTGTACCACTGTTAATCTAATCAAATGAAGACATTCAGCTTTCATCATTGATTTGATCAAAGAAATAATCTGTCAGTGGAGAATATGCCACACAGCTCCATTTACTACTATTGTTCTTTGTTTTCTAACTAACAGAGTCTAAGTTGTGATAATAGTGGACATTTCAGTTTCCCCTCTATGTAATAGCATATCATGAGTCCTCCAGCTGGAGCAGTTTATGGTTAAAGTAACCCCTTAACTCGCAGCAGATCTCCAGAGCAGAAGGAAGAATGAGGAAGGATAGACTCTCTGGAGAAGCAACTAAAACACAGGAAGAAAACAAACTTAAATTTTCAGAGTAGCGTAAGGACTTCGCCTAATTGCTGATTATTTGCTTATGACTTCAGCACATCCTCAACTCTGCAGTGTCAGCTGGCACCATTTGGTCAAAGCTGCTGCTGTGTCTCATTTACGGACAAGGTGTTACAAAAATAGTAAACAGGATGTGTCCATAGAGAGCAGACTTACTGTTGTGAAAGTCAATCTCAGTTTTATTAAATCTAACCAGCAAATAGAAAAAAGGAAAAAGTGAGTGAAGATGAAACGAATCAGTAAGTGGGGAAAATAAAAAATACAAAAGTTCCCAATGAAATCACAAAGTTCCCAGTGGGACTCAAACCAGCATTACCACCACCTCTCCAGTCTCCTAATACAGACTTTGTGGGCTTCTGCAAGCCAACTGTTCCCTCCTGGCGGCTGATATCGCTGTGTTAATGCAATAATGGGGAAATGCAGAAGCCATCTGACAAAGCAGCATTAAATTACTCTCTAAGATGAGAACATGTTGGTCACTTGGCTTTGAAGTTAGGCATGCAGACGAGAGGGTTATGACTGTTACTGATTACACGATGCCAAAGTCTTCACAACAACAGCAGTTTTAATTCACACACACATTATTATTATCGGATCTCACCTTCCATCGAGTGACTGGAGGAAGATGAACAATTTATGTTGTGCTTATGATTTTTTTTAATAATGTTTTAATTATGAAGAGGTTCATTTGAAGAAAAGCCTTCAGTAAATTTATGCCACTCGATGCAAAGCCGCGACCGCTGAGAAAACAGCATGTGTGCTCCAGTGTGTTGCTGGTTAGCTGTGAACAGCTGTAGGCTGTTCGTGCTTCTGCTTAGCACCGTGTTGTAAAGCGAGTCAAAATTCAATAAATTAAATCAAATGTACTGGCCTCCCCTCTCGCTCTGGTTCTCCCTGCTTCACCCTCACTTGTTTGGATCTCGCTCGCGCCTCTGCAGGGCGGTGAGGCGGGTATTGATCTTTGGAGCTTGGCTTGTTACCGTCCAGCTTTAATTAGCGCCAGGATGCTAAGGACAGAGATGTGTATGGATTAAAAGATTAATTTTTCACCTGTGTGGTCTTGTCCGTGGGACTTTCTTGTGTTATGCGGTACCTCGTGTCTCTCTCTACGAGCTTATCGTTTTGTCTGATTGGTGTGGCGTCTCTGTAGCTGATCCTAAATATCCTGTCATTTGTAACAGGATGTTAGAATGAGTCACAGTTGTAGCAGTTAGCAGGTTTTCCAGCGTTTTCCTACATTTTGTTTCTCCTTCAGCAGCATCTCTCCATGCTGTAAACCCCTACAGAGCTCCTGGCTACACAGCCGTCCAGCTGGACCTCCCCCCTCTCCCTCTCTCTTGATGAAACTATATCCTGGATGGCGTGTTGGTCGGCTGCTGTGGTTGGCAGAGTAAAGTGGCTGGCTACAGACGAGTCAAATCTGTTTCGCATTACTCCCTGTTGCATTTCCTGTTTTCCTGGGTGTGAGTGGAAAACAGCTAGTGGACACATGGCAATGCCAGCAGCATCCTTTGCCGCCGGCTATGCCTCACTTGCTTCCAGCGCTAATGGAAAAGCTGGCCTCCGCCGCTGCGGCACAACGACTCAGCAGCTGTTTGTCAAACCTGCATTCAGAGGGAATGTACAGGCAAACCTAGCAGCTTCCACACTTGTATTTTCGGAGCTTAGTCAGTCTGGCAAACTGACTCCGGTCCAGATTTTTATGTAAAAATCCAGCTGTCATCTCACCTGCACGAGAAAGTATGCTGGCAGTGATGAAAGTATATAAGCTGCTGTAAATTGAGCTGTTGGGACACTTTTTTCACTGCCTAAAAAAATAAATAAATAAATAAAAGCAGAAAAAGATAAATCCAATAAGCTCAGACGGCTGTCTTCACAAGACTGATTTATGTTTATTTGCTGGATAATTTTAAGCCTGTATATAATAGTATCATAATGCAAATGTAAAACAAACAAAAAAAAAAGGACGTCAGGGACTTGGAGACTAACCGTGTACCAGAGTGAACAAAGCTGTATAAAACCTCAGCTGTTCACCTTCAGTATCTAAACCACAAAAGTCCCACAGACACCGAAAAACATGAAAAATAAAACTAATTTTATTTGAAGCTCGATGAAGATGTCCCCTCGCGGCAAAAACACTAAAAGTTGTTGAAGCTGACCATTTGCAGCCTCACAGTCAGGAGCACTGGGAGGCCTGAGGTCATTCTGGCTGGCTGTGAGCAGCAAACAAGAGCTGAGAGACCTCTCAGCATCCGACAGGAGACGTAGCTCTCACTGCAGTGTCTGTATGCACATACATGCATGCATGCAGCTTCTCTTTGTGTCTGTGTCTCAACAAGCTGTGCAACATAATGTAGGACCACTGCTCACCACTGAAATAAAGAGTGAAAAACAAAAGAGGAGAGGAGAGATAATACAACATTTCAAAAAATCAGCCCCATTCATTCAGTCAAACACATACGCACACTTCACTCAGCTGATAAAAACATTCATTCAGAGTCTGACTTCACTCTGTTTCTTCTCCATCTGAAAACTGTTGTGTGTCTCCAGCCTTGGACATATTTATGTGTTATGATGGAGATATTCCTAATGAGTTTTTGAGGGTACACCTGCAGCCTGAGCATACCTTGAAAACTGAGTTTGGGCAGATTAGTCAATCCCAGACTTTTGCATTTTTAATCCCAGATAAATGCCTGTGCTCAGGTTTTCTGTATATACCACCATCAATAATAACTGTTATATGTACAAATCAAATATTACCACAGATAATAGGCTGCTTAAAAATCATTTTTGCTTTTGTGCAGTTACTTTTAGAGACTCATTCTGAGCAGTAATAATATTCAAACGTTTGTTTCTATAGCAATAAAACAGAATAAGCACACAATAAAAAAAGGATATAAAAAAGAAATTGAAAGACAATATTTAAAACAAATTACACTCTAAGAATAAATGATTACAGTAATGTGTATATCAGTTAAAACAGGGCATGCAAGAAAGCACAGCAAACACCTTTTGTGTTTGCGGTTGGTTAGCATTTTCCCGCCTCAGGATCTGAAGCTGGTACGAGGATACTAACTCCACTTTGTATTCTGCAGCCATGACTACCTTTAGAAGTAAAATCTTACACTTTCTTCTAAGACAGCGGGCGGCCAGTGAAGTGTCATTAAAAACTGGTGTAATGTTTGCTTTCCTTGCTGTTGCATTTTGAACAATTTGAAGTGTAATAACAAATTCGATTCACAGCGTGGTTAATGGGCCCAAAAACGGGCAAGCACTAGTGTCAAAGTTTCAGGCATTTATTTGATGATCAGGGACTGAAGAAGAAAGACGATGGGCTGGACCCGCAAGCACGAGGCACAGGTGGGCAAGGAGTCCAAGAGGAGGCCGGTGTGCAAAGGAAGGTCAGAGGCTAAGAAACGATCGTGTAAATACTCGTGAAAGAAATTAATTAATCAATAATGGATAGATGAATAACGCAAGAGAGCCAGGAAGTAGTTTCAGTCAAAATACTAAAGCCCAAACCCACACCCATACTCACCACATGACTCATGTTGCATGCAAACAGTGATATCACTACACCTGTGTACCATTTGCATCAGGGTAGTATTCGCCAGAACAATGTCTCCATGAAACCACATCAGTGCTGGTAGAGGAGAAGAAGAAGTAAAAACTGGAAGCAAAGAAATCAGTGTAGGATCTGGGAATCTCTGAGCTTCTGTATCTGCAGAGCAATAAAAACTGCCACGCTCTCGAACAGCCGCGGCGACAGCGGCAAGGTTTTCTGTCTGTTTTCTGCACAAGGTTACAGAAATTGGGAGGTGCATGATCAGCTGAAACAGAAGCTCATACCTCTCACACACACAGATGCACACTCATGTCAAGAGGAGGGGAAAATAACAGTGATGGACAGAAAAGGTAGTGAACACTGGGGGCCAATTAAAGGGGGACAACAAACACTAAGGAAGGTTTAAGATTAAAGGCTTAAATCTGCTTCCCTGTGTCTGTGTGCGTTCTCAAACACATACATGTTGGGTTAATTAGTGACTCTAAATTGGTGTGAACAGTTGTTGAAAGCTGCTTAGTCATCAAATGTGAATTCATAACTTTAATTAGATTGAATTAAAGTCTTTTTGATAGTGTGAAAATATAACTCTTTTGCTCTTCACCATTCAGCCAAATGTAGATGCTTACAGATGTCGTCTAAAAGGAATGAATGGCCCAACAGATTTAGCCAAAAATCACTGCAGGAACTTTTCCCTCTGTCCTTCAGTTTGACTGTATAGAAACCTTCTCTCTGGGAGACACTGTTGACTGAGGTCAAACTGCTTTAATATAGGAAATAACATGATCTTTTATCTAAGGTGTCCCAAAGGAAATGCCTCATAGAAATGAACTTTCATAGAAATCTTTTCATGCAACTCGTATTTTCGTTGGGTCTAGTTGGAAGAGTGTTGTTAAAGGTGGATTGCATTTACTTTTGCACATGAAGAACCAGCCTGATATTTAGACCGTAAAACCTGCTCATATACAGGGAGTGCAGAATTATTAGGCAAGTTGTATTTTTGAGGAATAATTTTATTATTGAACAACAACCATGTTCTCAATGAACCCAAAAAACTCATTAATATCAAAGCTGAATGTTTTTGGAAGTATTTTTAGTCTGTTTTTAGTTTTAGCTATTTTAGGGGGATATCTGTGTGTGCAGGTGACTATTACTGTGCATAATTATTAGGCAAGTTAACAAAAAACAAATATATACCCATTTCAATTATTTATTTTTACCAGTGAAACCAATATAACATCTCCGCATTCACAAATATACATTTCTGACATTCAAAAACAAATCAGCGACCAATATAGTCACCTTTCTTTGCAAAGACACTCAAAAGCCTGCCATCCATGGATTCTGTCAGTGTTTTGATCTGTTCACCATCAACATTGCGTGCAGCAGCAACCACAGCCTCCCAGACACTGTTCAGAGAGGTGTACTGTTTTCCCTCCTTGTAAATCTCACATTTGATGATGGACCACAGGTTCTCAATGGGGTTCAGATCAGGTGAACAAGGAGGCCATGTCATTAGTTTTTCTTCTTTTATACCCTTTCTTGCCAGCCACGCTGTGGAGTACTTGGACGTGTGTGATGGAGCATTGTCCTGCATGAAAATCATGTTTTTCTTGAAGGATGCAGACTTCTTCCTGTACCACTGCTTGAAGAAGGTGTCTTCCAGAAACTGGCAGTAGGACTGGGAGTTGAGCTTGACTCCATCCTCAACCCAAAAAGTCCCCGCAAGCTCATCTTTGATGATACCAGCCCAAACCAGTACTCCACCTCCACCTTGCTGGCGTCTGAGTCGGACTGGAGCTCTCTGCCCTTTACCAATCCAGCCACGGGCCCATCCATCTGGCCCATCAAGACTCACTCTCATTTCATCAGTCCATAAAACCTTAGAAAAATCAGTCTTGAGATATTTCTTTGCCCAGTCTTGACGTTTCAGCTTGTGTGTCTTGTTCAGTGGTGGTCGTCTTTCAGCCTTTCTTACCTTGGCCATGTCTCTGAGTATTGCACACCTTGTGCTCTTGGGCACTCCAGTGATGTTGCAGCTCTGAAATATGGCCAAACTGGTGGCAAGTGGCATCTTGGCAGCTGCACGCTTGACTTTTCTCAGTTCATGGGCAGTTATTTGGCGCCTTGGTTTTTCCACACGCTTCTTGCGACTCTGTTGACTATTTTGAATGAAACGCTTGATTGTTCGATGATCACGCTTCAGAAGCTTTGCAATTTTGAGACTGCTGCATCCCTCTGCAAGATATCTCACTATTTTTGACTTTTCTGAGCCTGTCAAGTCCTTCTTTTGACCCATTTTGCCAAAGGAAAGGACGTTGCCTAATAATTATGCACACCTGATATAGGGTGTTGATGTCATTAGACCACACCCCTTCTCATTACAGAGATGCACATCACCTAATATGCTTAATTGGTAGTAGGCTTTCGAGTCTATACAGCTTGGAGTAAGACAACATGCATGAAGAGGATGATGTGGACAAAATACTCATTTGCCTAATAATTCTGCACTCCCTGTAAGGTAATGAAGTGATAATCAGGATTTATCTTATTATTTATTATTTGTGGTTTATTATTTATAATATAGGTTACTGACAAGCCAATAGAGACAGAAAAAAACCTGGGATGAAAACATCTGTCATGACGCATGGATGCTTCTTCAAGCCTTACAGGCTAAGATATCTCGAATCTGGTGCCTTTGCTTCTTTATAATGTCAAAGATGAATTTAGTAAATTCAGCATCCATTTGCAGGTCGTGTTGTTTTGTGCTGTGGACGCCTGCTGTTAGCTGCTGTTTGTATTAGACTTTTGTCATTTTCAGCTTGGAGGAGATTCCCAGAAGTGGTGTGAAAAGTCCTCGGCTTAATCTGATCCTAAAAGTAATGAGATTGTTTAATTACCACGAAGGAAAATCCCTAATCATCCCGCAGCTCTTATCTCTCTTAATGTCACAAGCAACGTCTTGGATTTACATTAAAGATCCGGCCTCGACTCAAGCCTTCATAAGCTCTGAGAAAAGCAGCGCTCACTTCTGTTTATCTTTCAGAGCCATTAAAGTCACAGAGACATGAAATGACTCTGAAGCGTAAAATTACATACTGTACAAGTTTATGGATTAATGTCTGCTGTGGACGTGATGGCGCTCAATTTTTCAGGGAAAGTCTATAAGAGCCCATTAAACAGCTTTCTGTATAGAAGTGAATTAACGTCAAATGTTGGGAGGCTGTGTGCGTCTCAGAAAGCATTACTTCTCTTTATGTAACCGCTGCATTTAGCAGGAACGTCTCTGAACGCTCAGACTTCTTCTCTGCTTAAATAAACACTGGAGCTAAAACGCAGTCTGAACCATTAGGAAGGAAAAAAAACCCAGAACAGAACAAACTTCTGGACTTCAGCATTAAAAGCTAAGAGAAGATTTAAGAGACAACCCCAACAAAATTAATAATAATGGCCTCATATTGGCTTTTTTTTGTCACCAAATCCATTACTGCATTAGACATTGCAAGATACTTTTGAGGGTGTTGGAATTACCAATTATCCATCTTTTTAAAGGAGTAGTTTGTGTGAAGACATGAAGACAGTTAGTTTGCAAAACAGCTGGAAAGAGGAGGAGAGCTTTCAAATACAGCACATTGAAGGCTGTGTGTCAGTTTCTTAAAACAATACCAGTGAATCGCTTTTCATATTAGACATGAAGTTAATAATACTGAGGTCAGACATGTACCAGCTCAGGCTTGAAACACTGAGTTTATCAGGTTTTTCTACTCTCTTTTGTGTCGACTGCTTACAACACATTCTAGGTCTCTTTAAAAAAAAAGTTTTTAATAAACATGAAAAACTGAAAAGTGTGTTTTCTTGTGGAGAGCAAAAATCCCAGTGATTCAGTGGTCATTAAAATGTAATCATAATTCAAAAACTGATGATGATTCATCTCATGAGTCATGACTCAGTGCTCTCCCCTACTGCTGCCTTTATAGGTTAAAGTATCGGTATCAGTAACTTGGGCCCAGTATTTACTTTGTATGGGAATCGATACTAAAATTGGCAGCATTGCACAGAGCTTTGAGAGCTCAGAGTAAAAAAGTGCTATATATACTCATTTGGGGTACAGTTATGGGTCGTTCAGGGCATTGGTGATCAAAAAAGAAGAGCCAGGCTTGACATGGGTTATGGCATTTTCTGGTGGGCCACATTTGACCCACATATCACAGCACTTCCGGTATCGGTTCCATATAAGTCCGAGTTGTGGTTGAGTCAAAGCCGCCAGTCGAGCCTAAATGTGATCCACAGAAAACTGCAGATGTAGGCCACACATTAGATGAGATGATTAATCTTATTCCCATAACCTGTCAGCAGCGAAAGGATGATTGAGTAAAAACAAACTATGGTGTGTGTGTGTTCAGGGTAATGAAGGAACAACACAGTGAAACCACGGATCAGCTTCCAGCCTTATGTTTAGAGTTATAATACTACTCAAATAAATACATACAGTATGTGAGGCGCCAGCAGGAGCTGTTGTTGCTGTGTTTTAGTGTATTTTCCTGCGCTCGTTTTATCTGACTGCAACCAAACAGGAGATGACACCTGTAAGTGGCGAGGTGACGCTTTGTGATCTAAACTCTGAGGAAATCAAACCGGGCATCTCTGAGAGTTTTGACTGCTTGTCAAAGAACAACTTGACAGCTTCAAATTCACAGCTGCCATTCTCCCAGACAAGCGAGCTGAACGTGTCATCAACTTTTCAGAGGCAGGACACTTTTCTTTCAGGCTTTTTTTCCCCTTCCTTTTTCTTCTGTCGGAGTGCGTTAGAGCGACTCAAACCTCAGCACATCTCTGCTGTTACAAAGCCTGCAAGATGAAATGTGCCATTTCATGCTGCCCGGAGAAAAAGTGTAAAATGTGGAGACACCAAAAAAAATCGCTTCTGTACAATACAGCAAGCCAAAATCAAAGTTTCTGCCTCACTCAGCAATTCACCTGTAACTCTGGACACATCTCCTTTTTTTCTTCTTACGAGCGTCAAAGGAACATGCGACCAAGTGAAGCGAAACCTAACCGGCACATTATCAGGAGCTGGTGTTAAGTTCTGGGTGAAAAAAAATGTTAATAGTAATAAAACCTCAGCATGACGCTTTTTACAAATCGTTATCCCGTACCTCCAGGGCACAGACCAGAGCGGGAAACAACAGAGAGTGCATGCTGGGAGACGAGAGCTCCTCTTCGTCGCACATTATGAGCCGCAGATTGTTAAGCGTCAGACTCCTGGTGTGCCGAGTTAAGAGGCGACAACAAAGGGCATCCGCAGAGCCAGTGTGGGCTTCGCAACACAGGAAGGCCTCCATCAGCAGCCGCTGCTCCCATCTGGGCGCTCACACTCACTCAGCCCTTTATCTCCCTGCAGCAGTGGATCTATGGAGTTGAATAAAGTTAAAGTCCTTCATATTTAATCATGAAAAGTTTGGGACTGATATTCAATAAACCACTTGTTATTTTTTCAGTAACTGGAAAGATCTTTAAATTTGTATTTTTTCAAATAGGAAGGAGACTCATCACTTTAAACACATCAGAGTGCTTTTATACAGACAAGGAAAAATTATTTAACTGTTAATAAAATCATAGCTAGCCTATAATAAATGCATAATAAAGGGCATGTCTATTTTATAACCCTGATCAAAAAGATTTGTAAAGGTTTGACAGCCAAACTTCATAAATTTGTTTTTAATGCTGGAATAGACTCTTTTTTTTTAGCAAATGTTTAGAAACTGTCAAAAAAGTGATCAGTAATAGTATCTAATATTATCTATGAAATTATTTTATTAACAGTGGATTTCTATTTTATTCTATTCTATGTTGTAAATAGATAGCTATTAAAGTCATTAATAGTCTATAACATGAAAATAAAATTAATTAATAAAATTTTTTGGACATAACCTGTGCTCCATGCAGAAGATAACAAAACCTTTGTGGGTTTACAATGCCTTAAGGCAGTGAAAACAGCAAAATAAAACGGGTATTGGATGTAGGTATTTGTGAACAGGAAGCTTTTCAGTCTTTTTGAATGTCAGCACAGATGCAATTGATCTCAGGTCAGCAGGCAGCTTGTTCCAGGGAACGGGAGTACAGTAATTGAACGTGCCCTCGGCAGTCTTTATTACCAGTGGATTTATGCATGTGTGTTAAATCTGTGGTGCAGATACAGAAACTCTTCTGTATGAATCACAACAGTCTTCTGCAGGTGATAAGTAGGTGATAACGGTTATGAAAGGTGGTGGTTATTTGCTAATTTGACTTAACTCTTCCTAAACTTTATCGCTGCAGCTGACACATTTTACTCTGAGAGCAACTCAGGCGTCTCCGTTTCCGACTCGTGTCGTGCTTCTGCAGCTTTTGTTGAGCGAGCTGGATGGCTGAATGAGCTGCTTCTAGGGCTGCATTTCTTCATCCAAAGAGACTACGAGACAAACATCACTTAGGCAACACACGGTATGCACACTGCAAATTATCTGGTGCTTGCCATGATTTAAAATCCTATTTTTAGACAGGCCAGATTATTTGCCTTGTTTTAAAAAAGATTTACTTGTTTCTAAGTCTGGATTTTAGATAATAAACTTAAATTGAGAATAACCATATAATTGTGTCTATATTAGTACAGAAATCCAGAAATGGGAAGAATAACTCTTAAAATAGCCTACATTAGGTCTCTCACCAGATGTCTCTCAAAATATCACTTGTTTCAAGATAGAGTGACAAACTCAATTTGCTTGATTTAGGAAATTCACACAAGGCACCTGTTGAAAATATGATTTATTCAAAATCATGTCTGACTTCAAAGTTGTACATATAAAGGAAAAAAATTAACCACAATTTATGATACAAATCACATTTCAAAGACAGCTGTTTGTCACAGCATGCCAGCATTATGTGGTACAACATTGACATTGGTTTAGGGAACATTTAATGACTGTCAACTGATATCATCACAAACTACACTAAGCCAATACTTGGTGCAACCCTAATCTTAAGGGTGATTTCTATGGGAAATAATATCAGAAAGACTGTATTTGATTGGCACAAACACACTGTCCCTAAAACTAATAGAAAAGTATGAAGTATAATCAATGAGCTCATGGGCTAATTCTGTAGCTTGAGCAACAATGGGCACAGTTACTTCATATGCCAATAAGTCTTCATTTAAATTCAAAGTTTCATAGCGTTGGTACTCAAAAGCAATAAAAGATGAGTCAATCAAAAAGATATCCTTTATCAGTCCAAACACAGGGAAAGTGCCATCCACGTCTGCAATAATCATGGACTTCCCAGCAATGTATTTATTGCCATTTAGAACATACCATTTCACTGAGACAACAGACTGCATGACATCTATTCCAAAAAATTCTTTAATTTTTTTCCTAACATATTCATTATTTTTAGCTGATACTGGCCCGGATTCCTTTTCTTTCGCAAAAATAGGATGTTCAGTGCCTATTTCATTTTGACAACACTCAAGAAATTGATTGTGGTTTGCAAGGGATTTACAAACATTTTTAAAATTTAACTTAGAAGCCCACTGTTTAAAATAGGAGTGCTTTGCCTCAAAGCGCATGCACATACTCCTTATTAAAGGTCCAAGCGATAAGATTTGACTGGGAAGATGCAACATATAATGTTGCTTAGGTATTATATTGGCTTCGGGAAAAAGTTGCTTGAACTGATACAGGTGTTCTTCAATCATACTTCTCAGTTGCAATACAGTTTGTAAAGAAATAATGGGAGCAAGAACTATTTGAATTATCATAATTAACTTTCTAATAAATACAACATACTCACTCTCCGCACCATACAAAAGAAAAAGTAATATTTTTAAAAGAATTAGCATCTGTCCACAAGACTGTTTCAATTTGTTGTCGTTAGCCGCTAAAGTGCCAAAGCTAATAGGACATGGTTTATCCCGTATTTCAAGAGGTGAGTAAGGAAAATTTTGAATGTCTGAATTAAACTTGTCTAATTCTAATTGTCCTGAGAGAATTAGGTGTTTTAATACAAATTTAACTTCCATTGATGCAACACCTTCAAAAATAACATGCATTATGTCCTGTGGAGTTTGTTTGATCAGGTCAAATGCAGGAACATCAACTAGTCTGCTTCTTCTATTAATTCCATAAGTAGTTTTGAGGGATGCTTTCAATAAATCTGTGCTTGCTTTATCTATTTCAAAACACTGCCTGATATGTTTCTCCAGAGTTCTGTGAACAAACTTCTTCTCCTCAAAAACACTTTGCATATCATCAAAGTTGCATTCACAGTGTCTACATTTGCTATAAGCAAAACCAATCCCTTCTTTAAAGCCAGCAATCTCATGCTGGGCTAGCGTGTCTCCGCAAATGGCTATAACAGCACCAAACAATTCAATTTCACCATTTGACATTTTAATCCTTACACCATTGTAAAGCAGTGATAGATCTTGAAGTATTCTTTTCAGTACAACATCAATACCCCACTGAGAAATGTCACTTGCTTTAGCAATAGCAAGAAGTCGTATTGCAGCTAACTTTGACCTAAATTTTGGATCAATATTTCCTAAAGTATAATAAAACATGACCAATTTGTTTGCAGAAGCATGGGACCCTAAGGGGTTACCGGTACATATTTCAATTTCATCTGTGTACAGTATTAATTGCAATGCATTTGGCCTCTGAGAAAACAAGGGGGACCCGTCTCTAAAATCATAGAAGAATCCCTCTCTGCTTCTTTGTGGTGCAGTGTTCAACATGGTAAAGATTCTCTCATTAGTCATTAACTGCTTTAGACTTTCAATTAATGGTACATAGTAAAAACTTTTGTTCCTTAAAGACATGACCCTTGAAAGACCTTGCTTTACCCAACATATCTTCTGGGATACTACTACTTCCTCTGCGTTGACTGGACAGAACATTTCCCCTATGGCTCTACTCTGTCCATATGCAATGGTGGAGAAAGGATCCATGAATTTATCAAATGTAGCCAAAGCCTCATCTTGAAGCTGAGTGGTTCCCTCGGCATTATCTTCAAACACTGTCTTCATTCTTTCCTTGAGCGTATCCAAAAGAACAGCCTGATACTGTTGCACTCCTGAGATGATATGTTTGACCGTTCTCTGTGAAAACATTTGAAATAAAAGTAACTTATTCTGCATTTATATAAAATAATAATAATTCTGAATTCCATTATGAACAAGTAAGACATTGATTGCCTTATGTAATGTATTGATCCATTAAGACTATAACATACCTGTGATAAGTGGCACTGTTCTTGAACACAGATAGCAAAAGCTGCAGCAGATCTGGTAATATCATGTCTGGTAAAGGATGTTGTAGCAACAGCTTCTTCCTTTAGAGCAGAAAAACAAAGTTACTCCAAATTCCTGGCCAATTATAGAAATTCTTACATAACAGGTATAATCAGTTACACCTAATGATTGGTCCATTAAAAAACAAAGTGCATGACAGTGACTAGTGTTACAGTTGTGAATATTCAATATAATATAAGATAATATAATATTCATTCTTTGGAATAAAGAAAAAAGAAATGGAAAAGAAATCAAAGACAAAGAAACAATAAAAAAGGGGTTGTCCATTTTTTTGATGAGGCTAGGGATTGGATTCATGAGAATGAGATTTTATCTTTTTAAATAATGAATTTTTGTTTGCACTTAGATATTAGTTTCTTTACATGTTTGTTGTATTTATTAAATTATTTATGTATTTTTAAATCACGTAATTTAGATTTGCACTCAGAATTTATGTTAGTATTAGTATATGGATATATTTTATTGTATGCATTTATTAATTTATTTAATTTTCAAGAAAATCATTCTTATCCATGTTTTGGCAGTATTTCTGGCCAACAGATTTTTTTTACAGTGCTTCCAAATACTCTGTGTCTTACCTGAAACCGTATTCACCACTTATAATTCCTACGAGATACCCAAATTGCTGCCACATTGAAAGATTTAAGCGCGCTGAGAGTGTCTTTGATGCAAACTTCACCAGGAGACATGCCAGCCGCAGAGTGTGTGCCTTCTCCGGCTGCAGCATAGCCTGTACTATCTACACTGAACTGCTATTCTGTTTATTTATTTTTTATTTCATCCTGCAGGATGAAATTGTGATTTAAAATCCAACCATAGTGGAAATCGCTTGTAACAGTTTGAAGAACAATATCTAGCGGTATAATATCGCGAGATCTCGTTAAATTTCTCTCGACTAAAAATGGAGAAAAGGATTAAAAGTAATATAGGACCAAATACGAGGAGTTAGACATAGCTAAATTTGTCATCAGAAGCCACACTACATTTTATTTAGTTTAACACTTACCGTGATCGGGCTGTCAACAACCTGAGGCTCCTGCACTTCAGGCCAAGATCCACCAGTTGATATTTCCACGGTGCTGGTTGTTGTTGCAGTACTACAGTTGGCAAAGACTGAAACACCAACATTTTCCGATCCTAAAGAGTGGGATGTTGGGGGGATCCTCCATCCTCTTGGTGGGCTTCCATTCGTCAAATACAGAGGGTGCGTCCGTTTAATGTGGCGAAAGAATGAGTTAAAAACTCTGAAATCTTGTTCACAGCCATCTATTCCACAGTAAACCCAAAAATCCTGCCTTCGACCATGAGCTGCATTTATGTGGCTAAGGAGCACCTTCAGAGTTAAAGAAACAAAGATAAAACAGATCATACATCTCCAGAGCGCCATGGTGAACTGTTTTCGCGCTGTAGCCATACAGCATACTTTACCGCTCTCCACTGAAGGCCACAGATGAGAGTGTGGGACCATGGGAAAGGTAGGCAATTTTTAAAATATATGTATCCTTAATTATCCAATTTTTCAGGTTTAAATTACATCAGTTATATTTATTTTTAGGCAATAAGTGTTTAAGACTGAATTTATATTTTTCTTTTCTTTTTTTTTACTTAAAAAAAATTAAATATAAATAATTTTCTGCATGCGCATTCTCAGTTCCTGTCGTGACGTTACTTTCACGCGGGACAAACTCTTTTCCCCTGCTTTGTTAACCATCAGGACCGTTAGGAAGATCAAAATTATTTATCTAAACAAAGTGAACAGTAATTTAAGGTTGGTAACATTAAGTTGATTTGAAAAATACTATGGTACAACGGTGTTATTAAGATAAAGTCGTGTTTTGTGAGGGCTGCTGCTAGTTAGCAATCTAGCTAATGTGTTAACTTTAGCTAAATGATCTTATTTAAGCTGTAGGATATTTCCAGGCACTGTGAGTGGAGGCTTTGGAACGAACTAGAGAACTGCTGTCACGGCATGGACAAGTTTGACGATGCCATACTGTCTGTGTTGCAGGGTAAGTCTTATTTTTCAGTTATTTTGGTACGTTAGCTAAGCAGCCTTAGCATCTGTTAGCATCATTTCTGAAACTTGGAGCTAGGATTGCACTCTACTCTGACCTTTATCCACATTATAGCCTTGAGCTGTCTTTGCCTAAATAGACTTGGAACATCATTCTTGAAGACACCCAAAAATAGTTTTATTGCATTCCCAAATATTTGATAAACTGTTTTAAGTTTGACATTTTATCCTGTTAATATTACTTATTGCTAAAATACATTTATTGACAAAAAATGACCTCGACATGTAATAAGCCACGCCCAGGAAAAGAGAAATAAATATCACTTTTGAAGTTGTTTTTCTCTTTTACAGCTGCGAATATTGATGAGGAAACTTTGAGAAGCTTTACCCGGGATGACCTAAAGGATCTTTTTCCGGGCCATGAAAATTTCTTCCGTAGAAAGAAGATTTGGGATTTTATCAGCCAAAAGGTAAATACACATTATACCACTAAGAAGATGATTACTGTCCATATTGTCTAGCATTAATTTGCCTAATTGTGTATTTTTGTTTATATCCCACAACTGTTATAGTTTAAGAGTACTGACCAAGTTGCCAACACTTTCCATCGAAGCGAGAGTAACCCCTTCGGCTTTGATGTGTCACAATGTCAGCCTCAAACTTCCACTCCCATTTCCTACACTGCTGACAAAAAAATGAAAATGCCAGACCCACCAGAGTATGTGGTGTATACAGATTCAGAGTTGGACATGGTGCGCAGTCAGTACTTTGCATTGCTCCACAGTGGAAAGGAAAAGGACTGCAGGATGTCGAAGGAGCTCTGTTGCAGACTTGTAAGGAACACAGTCACCAGCATGGTTGCAATCCTCCGTGTTAGTCCCATGGGGAAGGAAGTAACATACCCCTCCAAACTCGAAATGAGAGCAATGTCACAGAAGATTGTCGACTATTACCCCATGTTACGTGATGCTGACACACACATGCCATACGTAAGTCATTCTTTACCCACTACAATATCTAAAATTGAGTGAGATAATAAAATGATGTACAAATATATATTATTTTACCACAGCTGACCATCTACACCAAACTGTACAAACGACTCCAAAATATGAAGTCTCCAAGGAAGAGGCAGGGCTCCATGCCACAACGAGGCAGGCCCAGGAAGACTCTTTTCAGCTCAGATGACACAGACAATGGGACTGAAGGTGACCTAAGTGGTGAAGCAAGTGGTTCAAGTGACTATACCACACTTCTTGAGAGCAATGATGACCTCAGCGAGGATAACTCAAATGCAGGTGTGTACTTTGGTCTGCTGTACTAATGACTTTTGGACATCTAAAACTTCAAAGAGACCACCTGCCCTCAGTTTTCTGTTCAGAGTGCATCACAAGATTTATACAGTGTTGAGTATTTTCCTTAACTTTCTAGCTATTCCCTGTTATTACATTCTGTTCATCTTCTGTTTTTTCCTCAGAGAAAGAATCCCAATTGCCGCTACCCTCCACTGTACCAACTACGTCAAACAATACTACGCTGGCTTTACCACTATTATCCAAGTCAGCCTCATGCTCTGCACCCAGGTCTGATATAGGTCCTTCAACTGCACCTCCAGATGATGTTGTTGGTAAGTCCACCATCACCCTTATCTACCTCTCAGTCTGACTGTGGTTCCTCTTACAGCTCTTTCCAAAATATGGTTGCAGCAATGAACCCCGTTCTAAGTGTTTATTCCAAAAATCATAGTGGTTTGGCATTAACTCGAGTTGGTGTGTAAAATCAACATATGATAGATCCCTCATTCCAGTTTGCCAGTTAGCCATAGTAAGTATTTTAACACTTTGTGTTGTAATGGGTGTTACTCAGTGCTGATTATTTACACATGTAAATCCTCATGCTGGTCACATCTATCATGCCTTATCACAGTGTTTCTGTCATAGATCAAATTACCTAAAAGATTTTTATCCATCAGCTCATAATCACTGTTCACACTGATGTGAACGATATACACAGTAAACAACCTTTACCTTATTTTCACCACAGTTTTATTCACGGGCATCTTAAACTTTCGTTTTAATATTTGATTCTGTTCAAACTAACAATTAACATAAATCCATGATCATTATAAGAAAAGGACACAAAGGGAAATGATTAGGACATATAGGGTCAGTTCATTACTCAAACATATTTAACCTAAACATTAATTCTCATAAATATTATACTTAAAAACAACCATGCAACCTTACTAGAAATGACTGATTAGAAAAATCTGAATTTAGTCTAGTTACACCATGTCTTACAATTGCTCTTTGCTTTCCCTAGCAGACCATGACAGCCTGAAGATGCAGGCAAGACATTACAAAACCTTGAGCAACATGTACAGGAAACCCAATGCAAAACCCAACCAAAGTGACGTCGCTCAAATTTTGGACCTGGAGTTTGAGGCCAGACGAGCTTTTATTGACGCAGATGTTACAAGGGAAGAAGACAGGCCTAGAAAAATATTTGAAGCATACCCGTGCTTCAAAGACATACGAAATGTAAGTTCAACTACCTTCAGTTAAATTCCTTGCTTTCTCTGGATAGGTTTAGTTAGTTCTTGACTAACTGAGCACAACTTTGTCATAGGCGATGGATGAACTGCGTCGCATCATTGGTGGCTCCAACTGCAAATACATAGATCAAATGAAGGGTCGATGGGCAGAGTTTTGTTCGAAGGTGCAGTTCTATGGCATTTGGAAGAAGGTCCTGAAACCTCCTCTCCCCTTGGATGTATGTGGAGGTAAGTGGCCTTTTCATACATTAAATCCACACATCAGATATGTTCGGATTGCTTTGTTGAGATACTTTTCTCTGTTCACAGTGGATTTTACTGTCACTCTCTTCAATGCACTTCCATCTCTTTTTCCTTCAAAAACTACACCACCAAAGCGGCTGGGAAGTGCCAGTGAGGCTCTCCTTCATATCCTCAAGGTGAGAACAGCTGCAATACCAGCCACTGTAACTTGTACTCCATTTACTTGTATTGTTATTATTAATATTATTATTTTGCTTTTCCTGCTTAATAAGAGTGGGTTGAAGTTCAATTCAGCAGGGATTAAATTACTCCTTATTCAGGATTTCTTAATTGTTATTCAAAACCTACTCCAGAGAGGCAGCACAGAGCAAAAGCACATTGCAGTTAGGATACAAGTAGAAGCAGTAAAATGATATATTTAAAAAGGCCTTCAAAAACTAGAATATGTAACAAAGTTAAAAGAAATAGTTTTAAAAAACAAATGAGAAAAAAAGCACAAATAGACATGATAAAAATGCTGCAAACTAGAGAAAATTCATGCTCAGAATTAATACACAGCAAAATCTCCAGTGTTAAATTAACACCTTTGACAGTGTTATATGTTTAAAAGTAACCTAGTCAGTTTTGAAGATTAACAAAGACTAACACTGAGCAGTGCTGATTTTCTAACACTGGAAAATAAATCAAAATGTTAGAAATATTCCAGTGTTAGAAAATCAGCACTGCTCAGTGTTAGCCATTGTTAATCTTCAAAACTGACTAGGTTACTTTTAAACATATAACACTGTCAAAGTGTTAATTTAACACTCAACAGTGTTGTATTTAACACTCAGAGGAGTGGACCCATATAGACACTCTCCAGTGTTAATTTAACACTGGAGATTTTGCTGTGTACATTTCCAAAATTTCATATTTATGTAAGTCAGATATTTTACATTTATTTCTTCTATTCCAACAGTAAATCAGTTGGAGCATTCTAAACTCTTGATATTGCTATTTGTGTCTTAAGCTGTTTGGATGCACAGCAACCCTTTCATTGAAAATCTTGAAGAATTTGTCCTTTTTTTGTGCTTTTCTAGCCGGGTGAAGATGCAATGCTATACCTGGAGAAGCGGCCTCTCTCCTCCCCAGTGCTGCTTTTTGATGGAACAACCAGCATTGTTGCTGTAGGAAACATACCAGTGACCACTCTCTCCTTGGAGGATTTCTGGGAAGGAATGTTGGTGTTGATGGCATATTACTACACCTTGCACTTAACATACCCAAAATGTGTTGCAACGGTCCTCTCTGTCATACAAACTGAGGTAATAACTGATGCCATCCATGATCAAGATGCCACTAGTGCATATAAGAAAGCAATAGCTGAGTGGAAGTCGTTCTTTGAAAAATAGGTGAATACCAAGCAGGATTTTATCAGGTCATTTGCAGTTTGTTTAGTTTTGTAGTACGTTTGTACAACTTTGTTCCTAATTTGCCTAGCAATGTCCTGAGAAATGGCTGTACTTATAATGCTTTACAAATGAAAGTTGTTGTTTTTTTTTCTTAGTGACACTTTACCTGAGGCATGTAAAGTTTTAAGTCAGTAATGCCATTATTTACAACATTGTGAGACTATGTGACTGTCACAAAAGTTTAAGGCCAAAAATGTAATTTCTTTTCTCTGTTTAGGCCTTTTAAAGGGTTGATTTAGACTTTTAGGGATTGTGCAGCAGCCCTATATTGTTTAAAAAAAAGAATTTTGTTCTCATGAGAGAAATAAATGTTGACATATATCACTCCTGTCCTGGTTGTGATTTCAGTAGAAGCCAAGGAGTATTCTAGGAAAAAGGTCTGTTTTAAGGTTTTTTTGCCTGGATTTAATATTGATTCAGCTCTATTTTAAGATAAGCCAACCTGAATCAAGAAACAAATTAATCATACTTCACTAATATTGAGTAGTTTTTCATAGTATTAGAACTATTTTTCTCGTTGCAGTGCATTCATTTGCTGCAAGTAAGAATTCAAAACATAAAAAAAGACTGTAATTTAGCATATTTAACTTACTTTTGGGACTTGATATAAAGTAATTTTATCTTAAATTGAGCTTTTTAAAGCTTATTTTAACCCTCTTCAATTCTCAAATGTGTTCTTTTATTTCTGGATTAAAAAATCTTATTTCAAGATTTCTTATTAAGTAAAATAAACTTGCTGCATGGACAGATAATTTCACTTGTTTTCAGTGCTTTTTGTATCAAATGTAGTATTTTTTTCCTAAATATAGACTAGCCATTTTTGCAGTGTACGTGAAAATTCTACTAAAATACATCAACAAAGTATTTGTGCTTTGTTAGTTCCCACCTTTACAGATGGCATTCTGGAAGATTAAACACACTCCTAAACCTTGTGGAGAGTCTTTTATATAAGCAACAGGGCGGCCGACATCATAACAAACCCTATGGATTAAAAATGAGATGCCACTCAAGTTCATATGCATGTGAACGCAGACAAGCTAATATTTTTGGTAATATACTGAGAGAAGATTAAGTGCTGCTCAGATGAACTGATGACCAACAGCAGGTCAACAACAACTCCATTTTAATCAGCCAAAGGAAAAGATTAGCCGCATTAGGAAATGACTCATTTGATGTTGTTTTAGTGCTTCTGTTTCCTGCTTTGTGGCAAAAAACCCGACACACAAATAGAGAAAAACGTTAATTTTTTTTTTGTTTTGACATCCTGCACTGAAAAACAGCAGCGTGTCATTTGCAGTTAAAAGAAGCTAAATAAAACATCAGTGTTGTGGTTAGTGTCCCCTAAGC